>NC_090928.1:788998367-789598367 GCF_040938575.1 Ambystoma mexicanum | reverse complement strand
AATGAGGCATAATTCATCTCAGTTAATACAAATCTTTGGCACAGTCCATAAGAAATTGCACAACAGGGAAAAAACCAAAACACAATTCTAACAACTTAAGTACACCGGGATCAGGAGTGTACAAAAACCATAGAAAAATATACGGTTATTGAAACAGTAAAGCAAAAATATGTGTCTAAATCAACTGTCTCATTATCAGCCCAACCTAAAAATAAGTTGTCTAACATCAAAAAAATGAAAAAACTGCATTTGCCACTATGTCTCACACTCCTTCACTCCCATTCAACCCAACATGTTTCATTCCTCACTCATTCCAAACACAAACAGTCAGGGGAAATTCATCAAGGGCATGCACTTAAAAACAATATGTGGCAAGGTTGTCAATAAGATTGGTGAAGGTAATCTCAACAACACAGGGTCTGATTAGTTGCAATCAGGACATGGAATACTGTCAAACTGTACTCAACCAATCCACGCACTAATAATGTTACGTGGGGGTTAACTAATAAAGAGTACCATAGTGTGCTACACTATAAAAACACCCTTCAAAAGAAACACTCAAAGGAGTTGGACCCGTTTTTCAAAGGTAAAAGTAACCCTGAGATAAGTCAGAAGGAAATTAATATTTCCGGAATGACGACCCCAGTGGAAATTAATATAGCAAAAGAACACCTACTGCACAAATTGTTTGTCAGGGGTGAATGGATTGAGCAGGATGAGAATGTCTGGCTGCAGAAAATCAAACAACAAGCCACTGCCACAGAATAAGATTTATGGCAAGACCAGGGTCCAATACTCCAGGCACTTAGTGAACTGTATATGGCCCCAAGGGTAAAAGAAGAGCAATGTAAAATTTGCAAAATAGCGGTGTATCTGTACCTCCCTATTGGAGTAATACAGGAAAAATATGCCAAAAACCTAGACCTGGCAAAAAGGCAAGTATAATCCCTAGAGAAGACCCAAACTGATTTGGACTCTGCAGAGCAAAAGCTACAAAAGAGCCAAGAATCAGAGAGTGAAACCAGACAGTACCTGACAAAAGTAAAAGAAGATGTGGATCTCCTGCAGCAAAAGAGGGTAGAGCAAGACACCAAATTACTGACACTGCGAAAAGAGTGCCAAGGAAGGTTGGACTCTTTAAAACAGAGCCAACAAAAACTGGCGCAACAATTAACTTTTAATAGAGTGTGCACAGAACAGATGGTCGTCTTACAAGACCAGAGAGACCAATTAAAAGAAGAACATAATAAATTAATTCTTAAAGACCTTGAATCCCGAACAGAGTTTGATGAAGAGCTCCAGAAAGCTGGTGCATTAAAAAAACAGAGGGATGACCTGGCTGCACAGAGGGGTACTCTAATTCAGGAAAGGGACGCCTTAGGCCAGGAAGTCAGCCATTTAAAAACCAAGGTGGAAGAAAATCACCTGGCCCTTCACAGACTGGGTGAACTCAAAATAGACTATGAAAAGCTTTTAGAACTCACCAGGAGGGTGGAAGATGCTATGGCAAAGAATGCACAGGCCAGTAAGGTCAGAACTCAGGAGGTGAGTCTCCTGCAGCAAAAATTGGCCCAATACTCCCAAAGCAGGCAGGAAGCACAGAGAGACAATGAGGCTCTCTGTGAGAGAAATGAAAGGCTCCATAGACAGATAGCCATGCAGGAACAACTAATAGAGACCAGTAAGGCCTTAATAGAAGAACAAAAGGGTCAGATTCTTGCATGCCATCAGGGAGTAGGGGCTGAGAGAGATGAGGTCAGATCGGAGAGGGAAACCCCTGAGCATGACCTCAGGAACCCTGGCATCAGAGACTTTAATCTATTCAATTCCATGGACTCTGCCACCCCCATGTCCACTGGCTCACATGAACCAAGGGCCACGTGGATGGTAGACCTAAACCCAAAGGGGAATATGGGGCTAATAGGTCAGCTCCTCCCAGAAATGGATGGGCGGGCATCCATGTACAGGTTCCCAAGTGCTAGGGCCATCTTCTCTGATCAGAGAGACTCCAGTGAGGCGAGAATCAGAGAAATGGATCCTCAGAAATATAACTCATCAAGAGATCAGGCAGTGAAATTTGGTGGGGAATTCCATGAGATTAGGCCCACTAAGAGCATACTAGAAACCTCTTCACAGCTAGGACAGTGGGATGGGGGGCACTCAACCAATCTGGGGAGCAAGGAAGAGTCAGAAGACTCTTATGAGTGCCGCAGGACCCAAGGAACTAGGCCCCCACATTCTGCCAGCCATTCCCAAGTTCGCAGAAGACCAGACAGCCACCTCTGTTGGCAGTGCCTCTAGTCAGAGGATGAGTGGACCAGGGTGGCAAGAACTATAAAGGCTAACAAAGGTAAGAGGGTTTTACTCAAGGATCCCCTGAAACAAATAAAAGCTATTAGGAGCATCATCATGCCCTACCACAAAAATGCCAAATATTCAGTTTGGGAGCACATTGAACTATTTGAGCAGATGATGGAGACTTTCGATCTGAAGGACAGCCAAAGCTCTATTCAGTATGTAAAGTGGACGTTTTCTCCTGAGTACTCCAGCTTCTTTGCGGGTTGGAGGATCAGAACCATTCCAGATGGTCCACCTATAGAGCGGCTATCCTGAAACATTTTTTCATTTATAGGAACCCTCAAGATGCTCGCAAGGCAGCCTACAACTTACAATTTGGGGAAGACCAGGCCCCACAAGAATTTGTCCAGGAATTAAAACACGCCTTGGCGCAGACCACTAGAAGGGTGCGCACTGACAGTAAGGAATTTGTGAACACCTTCTTTCATGCTCTCCCGAAATACATTATGACCCATCTAGTGACAGACTTTCATGAGAAAAGATCACTAGACTGGGTCATTGAACAAGTAACCACATCTATGAAGTACAGAAGCCGTTGTAAAGTAAAATCTGAGCAAGAGTCCCAAACCAACCAACACCCCTGATGCTGCCAAGGTGGCGGAGGTAAAGGTTGCCCCCATTTTAGATCTGGATATGGGGGCTAAAAACCTTCCCACGCAAACTCCAACCAACCCCAAACCCAGAAGGCCCTCGGGCCAATCCCAAATGGGGAGCCAGGGAGGTAACCCCACCAATGGGACCCCTAATTCCTCTAACTTCATCAGCCCATGCTACAAGGGAAATAGACCCACCCTAGGCTATATGTGGACTCCTCCAGCCCCAGGGGGGGATCCAACCAGACAGCAGGAAACCAAGCAAACTTCCCTCCTCACTTTCCCAAGGAGAGCAGCAATCCCCCAAATACCAGACCAAATTTCTTTCCCCGATACCCGCCAAACGTCAACCCCCAAAACAACCCATCCTTCTTTCCCCACTTTCCTGAGCCCAGACAGCCAAATCCGGTAGAGGGGAGGCCATGGGTGGAGGGGTACCCACACTTTCCTAACCAGGGGTATTATGCGAGAAGGGATAGTTACCCTTCTCGGGATCAACCCAGGGTAGACTTGAGGACCCTGTACCAGCCAGAGCGGGTGTCCCAATTAGAGCACCAGGTCCAGAACATGGCACAGGATCTGGGTCGCATGCTGAGGGATCAACAGAACCCTCAGATGAGCATGGCGGATCAGAACTCCTCGAATCCAGGGTCTGGTGCTCCAGAACAATGATTGGGGAAGAACCCAGACAAACCACCGGTTCCCAGGGATGAGGCACAAGGGGAAGGGGGGGTGTAAAGCCTTGGAGGAAGCTTCCTTCCCCACTTGTGAAAAGCCCCTGGAAACCCAGGAACCGGAAACAAAATCTCATGCCCCCGAAAGACTGCCACCCAATGAGCAGATGGGGGGCAGGAGAAATAAAGAGCCGAAAAAGGCCCATTTTATGAAAGAGGCGCAAATCTTCCAGTTTGAAGGAGGGGTCCTCAGAGGATTCTGGGAAAAATGATCTTCTCCTTCAGGGATGGGGGAACTCCTCCCAAAGAAAAATGGTCCCAAAAGATCCAAATCCAGACTGGGTAGATGTGGGGACCGAGTTAGAACCGCCATCATCAAACCCCAGTATGACCAGCATGAAAATCCCCTGGTGCAAATTCATTCTGGTGACTGCCCTCAAAAACAGGGGGGGGGGGGCTGCCCAGAATCAGAACCGGGGGAACCCAAAACTTCCCCCATATCTAGCTGTCACCTTTTTCTTGCAGGTTCCCAAGATCCCAAACAGAATCCTCCCCAAATCCCCTCTCTGTCAGTATCCAAAGCAAAAAAACTAACCCACCAGTTGGCAAAAAATGTGCATTATCTTTGCCCCCTTGAGGAAAAGGAGGGAAGATTTTATGCCCCAGTCCAAATACAGGGGCAATGTACAGTTTTGGCGCTGATGGACACTGGATCCCAAACAACCCATCTGTCAAAAAGGGCCTTTGATCAGTTGAATTCGGAAAGGGGGGAGAATTACCAAATTCCTCTCACCTCTCTTCCTGGACAACTTCAGAACTTCGATGGGAAGGAAATTCCTGTCGAGTGGACTGCAGATTTAGACATTAAAATTGGGTAACACAAGGTAAAGCACCCGGTCATAGTTGTGACTCCAGAGGGCACACCTTGTTTACTAGGGAATTACATCCTGCATAGATTTCTCCCCTTATAGATTGGGTAAACAAGGTCCTCTGGACCCAAACTAACCGACCAATAATACTGAAACAGAGCGTGAACCATGTTAGTTTAAATGGCACATGCCACATGGTTGAACAAAAACCTGACCAAATTGAGTTCCACATCCAGAATAATCAAATCCCAGGCGTGACAGTAATTGCAGCAGGACAACAAACTGGTGATGGGGAGTCCTTGCTATTTCTGAAAATCAACCTTCCTTCCAGTCTAAGGTGGCATTCCACACTGGAAGGAAACACTCTGAAATTCTATACAAATTCACAATCAGAAAATCCCATTCCTATAGTTCAAAAAGATGAGAAATCAGCTCAAAGCTTGGCTGATATTCAGAAAATTGGAGAGCAGTTGTTCATCCCTAGTGTGTGTAAACAAGGGTAAGAGCTTCATCAGCGAGGCCATGTTCTGCAAACTCCCAAAGATCCAGCCATTCCCACATTTAAATTGTTAGACAAATGGGAAATCGACCTGGAAACACCCAATTCCAAACATCTCCTGCCTAGCAGGTGTATGCTCAAAATGTCCATGAGCAACAAGAGCATAGTCCATAATTGTTGGGTCGTGCAAGATGTCCCTGCTGCATTTTATTTAGGCAGTGACATTCTCAATCGCTTTGCCATTAGTTTGGACCTAATAAACTTCAAAGCTTGGTCCTGATTAGCGGGTAATCCCATGGACTTTGATGACCCAGAGAATGCATTTTGGTCAGCTCATCTGCTGCCATATGCAGTTGAAATTCAGATTGGAGAGGAAGTCACCATCTCAGAACGGACTCAACAATTCTCACTTGTAAAAATGAAAAGAGGATAGAAACTGAGAAATCCTGACGCCTATGTCCAGCTTAATGTCCATTTCCAACAGCAAGGGTTGGGGGTAAACCCAACACCACTAGTCAACATAGAACACAACACCATTCCAATAGAGGTGGATAACAGTAACCTAAAGAGTATCACTCTGGGCGCAGGCACCAATATTGGAATGGCGGTTGATGACCGACATTTTTCTATAGATTTAGGTAACAAACTGTTAGGACCAATCCCCAAGGAATGTTTCGACAGTGATAGCGACGATGATGCAACACCAGACAGGATCTTCTCCCGGCATGGGGGGAATTTCCTGGTGTACTCTTCCTGCCCTTATGGTAAGGAAGATGTGACTGTGACTTCGGGAGGGATGAGGTGATTTTTCAAGTCCACAAGGACTGCCTTCCCCACCTGAAGCCATCCGTCCAAATCAGCACTCTGACCAGGGACTTCTCCACCCAGCTGGAGGAGGCCGTTGAGTTAGCCAAACCGGAAGTCTTTCCAGGCTTCAGGCAGATGGTTGAAGAGAGAGTCAACCTAGCCGATGCCTGTGAGACTCTGGAGCAAAAGCAAAAATTGAAACAAGTTTTCTTAGATTTTGAAGATCTCTTTGCGGTGGACTCATATCACTGTGGTTGCACAGACATCCACACAACAACAATTCTCACAGACCATGGCATGACTCCAGTGTTTGTGAAGCAATATTGTTTGCCTCTCAAATCAATGGAGTCCCTTACTGAAATAATTAAGAACCTTGTGTCCCATGTGATAATTCGTCCAGTCGACAGCACCTTCAATAAACTGATGCTGGGGATTTTGAAACCAAACGGCCACTGAAGACTCTGTGCTGACCTAAGGGAGCTCAACAAACAGGTCCATATTTCCCAATGGCCTCTTCCCTACATTGACCAAGGGCTGGCCCAGGTCCAGGGGTCACAGGTATTCACTGCAATAGACCTGACCAATGGGTACTCGACTGTACCTGTCAGTAGGGAGGACCAATACAAGCTGGCCTTTACCTTCGGGGGACAGCAGTACACATGGACCCGGACTCCCTTTGGATACATCAACTCTGGCAATTAATTTAATATCTTTCTACACAAGGCCATGCCTGACCTGGGTGAGAGAGGTAACCTGGCCTATGTAGATGATGTTCTAGTCAAAAGCTCAACTGTGGAGGAACACATAGCGGAGATCCGTTATGTCCTGACACAGTTGAGGGCTGCCGGAGCAAAACTCTCCTTTCAAAAGGCACAGTGGTGCAGAACCTGTGTCAATTTTTCTTGGGGCATGTGATAACTCATCAGGGTCTCTGTCCCCAGGAAAAGAAAGTAGAAGCCCTTCAGAAAATTAAAGACCCCACAACTCTGCGGGAACTAAGGAGCCTCCTTGGAATAGCTAATTACAGTAGAAAGTTAATTGAAGATTACACAGAGATCACAAGACCCCTGATCCAGCTTTTGAAGGGGGGGTCAAGTGGGAGTGGGGTCCAGAACAAGCCGAGGCAGTAAGGCAACTCAAAAGGAGTCTCTCACAAGTGCCTTGCCTAGCTTACCCTGTCAAAAAGTTCTTCTTGGAGACAGGGTTCTCAAATACATGCTTGACTGCAGTATTATATCAAAGCATGACAAGGTCAATAAAGTAATCTCCTATGCGAGTAAGACTTTATCCTCTGTGGAGGAAAAATTCAACGATTGTGAGAAGGCACTCCTGGCAACGGTGTGGGCATTGAAGAATTACCGCCCGTTTATCCAGGGGGAACACATCATAGTGGAGACTCCACACCAACCTTTGCAATATCTTCAAAGTGACAGAATCCGGACCAGAAATGTGAGTAATTCCCAAATTACTTCCTAGATTCTCTCAATGCAAGGCTTTCCTGTGGAGGTCAGATATGGCCAAAACAAGAAGAGTCCCCTCGCGCAAGGCCTGGCTGTCTTGCATGATTGTGCCAGAGAAAACTGTCTCGAGGACGAAAGTCTTAAAATCAAGGACAACATGGAAGCCTACCTTAATTCCCCACACAAAGTCTATGAAGAAGACCAGTGTGAGGGAATGCCCACTGTCTATGTGGATGGGTTGTCCTACCATGTTGACAACAACGGGGAAAAAGAACTTGTAGCCGGCGTAGGGAATGCTGGGTGACTGATGCCCCAGAACCCTCAGCTGGGTACAAAATCGGTCCCTGAAGTAGTCAAGTGGCAGAGTTGATGGCTGTGCATCAAGCCATCTCCACTGCTGTCCAACACCAACTCCACGAACTGGTCATAATCACAGACTCAGATTATCTACGAAACGGGTTCATGGAGCACCTGGTTAACTGTACAACCAGAAGCATTCTATGTGCTAATAATAAACCTTTGAAACATGGGAAATTAATACGAAATATTGATGATCTGGTCACCTTGAATGGGATGACCATCCACTGGAAAAAAGATCAAGGGTCATTCTAAAGTAGAGGGACCAGACAAAACTGGAAATGACCTAGCAATCAGCTGGCCAAAACCGGAGCAATCTAAGGGGATCTACTGTAGATCGAGTCGCTGTTGGTGGAAATCCAGGTCACTGCTATCACTAGGTCCCAGACAAATGCTCCCAATGTACTCTCAACTGCATAATAAAGTAAGGAGACCCCAGATGCTGATTTGATTACGGCTCAAAAAGGGGATCCAACAATTGGTACGTTTTATCAACACATTGAGGACCTTGAGAACTTTCCCCTGATGGATAGTGATTACATTGGGAAAGAGGACCTTAGAGTAATGATGAAATGTCCAAAAATGTTCTGAATCCAAGACGGTTTGTTGGTGAGGAGATCCATAGCTGGCCATGATCAATGGGTGGTCCCTACCTCATTCCGAAGCCTGATGCAAAGTCATGCCCATGATGCGGCCACAGCTGGTCATCAGGGGTTTCATACGAGACTAGAAATCTTGCGAGAGGTTGCATACTGGCCACACATGGGGCAGGACCTTGACCAATACTTGAAGGGGTGTCTTGTGTATGCACAATTTCAGCCAACATCACTCACACACAATGTTCCCCTCCAAAAGAGGGGGGTGACACTGCCTTGGTCAGATTTACAAGTCGATTTCATCGGGCCCATGATTCGCTCCTCTAGGAGGAACAAATACATGTTGACCGTAACATGCTTGTTCACTAAATGGATGGAAAGTCTCCTGGCCCCAAATTGCAAGGCAGAAACAGCAGCTGCCCTGATGATCAACCACATCTTCTCACGTTTTGGACTACCCCAAAGGATCGAGTCAGACCGAGGTAGCCACTTCACTAGCAAAGTGATGACAAAGATGTGGGAGATACTTGTTTTCAAAATGAAACTACACATTGCCTACCGGCTAGTCTCTAGTGGTGGAGTTGAGAGATACAACAAGACTATTGTGAGCATATTAAAAAAGTTTGTGGCAGATTCTGGGCAAAGTTGGGACATTCGATTACCTCGTGTCCTGATGGCCATCAGATCTACCCCTTCTTCTGCAACGAAAATGTCTCTGTTGGAACAGATGACTGGACGAAGGATGGTGCTACCCCAGCATCTGCTCTACAGAACCCAAGAGCAGACCTTGATAAATGCCTCCACAACTCATGAGTATGTTGAGAATCTGATGAAGTGGGAGAATGGAAAAACAGGCTCCCGTCCTTCCCCTCTCGCGCCTGGCCTAAAGGATCACGGCCCAGGCACCCGCCACGAGAAGAGTTTGCCCATCTACCAGACGACCAAATACCCTGGTACAGGAACATACGGATGTGTCCATCTGCCTGCCCAGCAGCCTGCCCTGCCCATGCCGACACCTGCGGCCCGGATCAACTAGACTAAAACCTACACGTCGTTAGAGATGCAATGACGATCTAGCCAACGGTCAGCACACCTGTGCAAATAGACACACTGGACACTCCCGCACCAATCTACACGAAGAATATACTCAGTGCTATGACGTAGGCGACAGACATACTCACGGACGTGCATCTTTATTATTTTCCACATAGGCTCTCAAAATGCAGAAACGCACGACGCATCATGAACTCATCTAAAGAGCTTGCTTACGCTTCTCCTAAACCCAGGTGCCATAATGAGAAATATAACGAAGACACGATACTGGTCATAAGACAATATGATACTATAACCTAAAGCGCCTGTGCACCAAATGGTTCCAACTATACACTAGGCCTAAGTAGGCCGCAAGCAAGAGCTCCCATGGACGTTAAAAGAACAAGAGTCAGGTTGCTGATCCTGCAGAATGAGCCTGGCGAAAGCAGAGAGCCAAGGTCGTAATGTTGCAAACCCACATTCCAAAAGCAGACCATCAAGGGCACGATGTTGCAACCTCGCACGCCGCGCACCAACGTTAAAATCACACCTGCAAATTAAACCAGGCACACAGTGGAAAAACAATATTAATTGTGCAGAATTCTGCCTCAAACACGGTCCCACCTCACGTGACCAAGCCGAACCTGACAGGATGCCAAGCCCAGGAGAAAGAAGGCGTCTGGATCCCTCGTTACAAGACACAGGCAGATACACTTACAAGGCTCAATGGCCATCTGTGACAGTGGGAGTAGTCGGCCTTCCAGCTCATGAATAAGTCCTCACATTGTCTGCACGTACTCATAGTGAAACATTGTTGCAAATGACAGGTACACCGAGAGCTGGGAACAGCGATGGTCCCAGGCTGGGAAGCTCGCGGGCGCACCAATCAGAACATGGGGCTCTTATCACTGACGCCATTAACATTAACCAATCATCAGGAGTCTTCATGTAACAATTCTCATGTATCTAATTGTATGGACAACCCAGATATATCACCTGACTAACCCTTGTCCACTAATATTGTTCTCTATACGTATGCTATACTAACCCTACCACTCGAGCAACCAATTAAGAGTGGTGATAGGTTTTTTGCTAACTTTCTAAGGTGACGCAAGTAGCGCGTCATACTAAGGTAAAAAGGGCCTGCGAGCCCCACGATTGTGTGTGTGTCAGGACGGACGCGTACGATCCTTGACCCATCCCTGCCGTTTTTGTATAATAAACAGCAGAGTCACCTTGATTTTTGCGTGTGTCTCATACTCTATCTCTTCTGGGATATACGGGAGGAGTTGGGGCCTCCCTGCCCGGAGGTCTGCGGACGGCCCGGCCGACCCCGGCAGAATTTTCCCCCGACAAGTTGGAGGCACTGCTGAGATCTGTTTAAGATCCGCCTTTTTATTTTTACTTTTTCCAGGCACTCCAGTTGCGAGGAGGCCCGGCGGCGCGGCCCCCTCTGCCGTCGCCCCCTTCTGAGGACTACAGGACCATCGCGGAGCTGCGAGAAGACCGGACAGCGCAATCCGGATATTGGCCCTCGGGAGCCGGTTGAGAAGTATCCCGCCCGCGGTTGGCGAGTGTCCAGACGTGGTCCAGACGAGGGGAGGTGACGAGCCGCTTGGAGGGGTGCACGCAGTCGAGCGGCCCCGCATCAAGAGAACTTGGTGAGCATGCCACGCACAACAAGCAATGTGAAATTGTGAGGGAGGGGGGAGGAATTAAATACGGGAGGTGGGAGGTGTTGCACAGGTGCGCGGCGAAGGTTTGACAATTTAGTGCTGGAAATGGAATGAATGGTAGCCGAACAAGTGCGAGAGCAGTCGGCTACGTTACGCGAAGGGGGGGCAGAGCACGAAAACATCACGTGCGACCGCTCGTAGAAACTGATTGGCCTAGGTCGCGACTACGTGCAAGGGTGGGTGTGTGTGGTTTCCTACGATTTGGAATTTATTGATCAATGAGTAGATGAGGATCCCTATTGTTCGAGCAAGACACTCGATAGGTAGATGACGTTTCCCTGAAGGCGGTAGCTAGTTAGTTGCCCAATACGGAAGATAATTGGCTGGTTAAGCCCTCCTGTCGAGGGGCGTATCACACGCGAGGCGACGCAGCGTGTGCAGTCCGATTATATTATTGATTTGATTACCTTGTTCCAGGAGTGACAGGAAGACAGCTGTAAGGTTAATGGGGGTAGATTGCAAGTGTATTTTGAACTTAAAGAATATATGAAGAACTTACCAGTAGCTCGAAGAGGTCGGTGACGTCACCAGTAGGGCTTTCATAGGATATCGCGAGCACAAGGCATCTTCGTTTTGAGAGTGGTGGGGAAGAGAAGTGTGGTAAGGGTGTGGAAACGGAGATAACCGGTAAATGAGTTGATCGGGAAAAGGCGAAACAGGGAACGTGGCTGCGCACGGAGAACGCCGGCCACGGCAAGTGTTGAAGGGGGAGGAGCATGTGAAAATAGGACGACTGTATAAGAACGTCATAAGGGGTACGCAGCCGCAAGGGGCTACGTGCGCCTTGGCCGCAGGGGGCCGTAAGGGTGTTGTATAAAGAAAGAAAGACAGAAGAAAATATACAAATGTAACATACTATATTTTTTTATAATTTTTCCTTAGCGGACTATCGTAAGTCCCCAAACTTACGGGGCCAGGTAACGATATAAGGTTGTATATTGTAAACTGCTAGTGAAATAAACTGCTACCAGATAGGGGAAGGGTAACAAGTGGAGCGCTACTATGTCATACGGGACAGGATCGGGAGGGTGGGGGAACACCCTCACTACCCCACTACAACACATATGCACAACACTGCCACCCCATAGGGAGAAACTGATTAAGTATAGCATAGAATGGACCCAGGGGACGGATAACAAAATGCTAACACCGTGGCCGCCTAATGGTAGCTTCGATCCATATGCCCAACATTCACTGTTAAACCATCTGCACAATACATATAAAGGGAAGAAGTTGGCAAACCACGTGGAGGTGTTTAATTTATGGAGGATGTTCCAGGGGTCCCGACCAGGACCAAATGGAATGTTCACAATGGGGGAAATACCGGAAGAAAAAGAGATTAAGGAGGAAGGAGAGGATGGGAAACAGGGGAGTAAGGACCCAAAGAACACGGGGAACAGAGGAGAGGGAGGAGAAAAGAATAATACAACAGATGAAATAAAAAAGGAACCGAGCAACGATATACCCCTAGCAAAGGGAGTGAAAACAGAGGGAAGGGGGTTGTACCCTTTAAGAGAATTAGGAGAAATAGAAATAGGACAGTTAAGGGCGGCTGAGGGATACTCGAACCCGGCATACAGCCCTCCACCATATGTAGCTCATAGGAAGGTGCCAGCAGGGGAGGGGAGGACTGGAGAAGACCAGACTGTGGAAATAGGAAATGATGAGTGGGTAGCTGCACAGATATTATTAAAATTACGAGGTTCATTAACAGGAGAAGAGAAGGAGGTAGTAAAGAAAACAGACGAGGATAATGCCAGGGAGAGTGAAATGAGGGGGGAAGAGCTGTTAAGACAAAAGGAAGAGATTTTGGAGGAACGACTAACAAAATTAAGGGATGAGCAGAATGAATTGATCAAGCAGCTCGAGAGGGAGGAGAGAGAGAGAGCGAGGAAAAGGAAAGAAGGTGAGAACGAATTGGAAAAAATAAGGGAACGAAATGAGGAGCAAAGGAGAGAAGCTGAAAGGGTAAAAGCAGCAGCAGAAAGGGTATCAAGAGTAGTGCTGCGAGAAAAAAAAAGGGAAGAAGAAGAAAAAGAAAAAGAAATGGCAATGTGGAAGAGGAGGTTACTATCAGAAACAACTAAAAAATACGAAGAAGGGAGGGTGTTAGAGAGTATAGTAGAAAGAGAAAGGGTGAAATGGGAAAGGAAGAAAAAGGATGAAAGAATATTGGAACAGATGAGAAGTGAAGTGATGGAGGAATTAAAAAGGAAAAGGGAGGAAAATAGTAGGGAGATGGAGGAGAAAAATGAAGGAGAAGGAGAAGATAGGAGAAGGGAGAGTGAAGCATGGGGGGATGTATATAGAAACACAGAAGTAGCAACAACATCAGCACAAAGGGGAGCGGTTGATAAAGGAGGAAAAGGAGAACTGGACCTAATAGACTTACAAACAGTAACGATCAAGGGGAAAAAGACCGAGTGGGGGGTACCGTTTATGACTGGCTTTTGTAGTGAGGAAGAAAAAGGAGTGGAAAAGGAAGGAAGAAACAGTGAAAGGGAAAGCTTAGATAAACTATACATCACCCGGACCAACACAGACTCACCATGGATCAGTAGGAGAAAGGATGAGCTGGAGAGAAGTGAGGAGGGAGAGAAAGGAATAGCGGAAAGACAGACACATGAGGCCGCACCATCCCCATCCCCATCACGCCCTCCCCCATCGCACCCTACATGTTCAACCACCTCGCGCTCGTTACGCAAAATAAAACTTGCGCCCTTCACAGACGAACTGACACCCTATGCATGTCGGCTTAGAGACCTCCCTAGTCGCAGGCAGGAAAGAGGAATACACATGCCCACATTAAATACAGGAAATGATGGAAGAAGGGGAAAAGATGGAGAAGAAAGAGTTACGAGCAGGGGAAATATGGACGAAGTTGAAGATGTAGAAGAAAGGGAAGAGGAGGAAGGGTGTGAGGACTCGATATTATGGAACACAAAGGGTGAAACGAGACATAACTTAATGCCACTTTTGGAGAGAGGAGGGGTTAGACCACAGTATGTCCCTTGGAAGCATACCGATAAAGAAAATATAAAATGCAGGCTCCCATCATTAAGTGGAGGTGCGGGTAAGTGGATATATGAAATGGAAAAACACACCGCAGGAGAGAAACTGGCAGTAGGAGATGTAAAGGGCCTTTTAATATCAATATTAGGGGATAGAGCGGATGACATTTTGAAGAGAGCGGGATTTCATGGGGTAACAATGAGAAACACATCGCATGATGGGGCACCATTCGCAAACTGCAGACATGCACTATGGCAGGCACTGAGGGTACAGTACCCAGACACATCAGACATAGGAGCAATTACCTCCCGCAAGATGCGTGAGAAAGAAGATCCTGTTGATTATATCCAGGAAATCCAAGAGAAGTGGCGCATGGAAACTAGAGAACAATGGAATAAAACACCAGCAATATTTTACCAGATACTGGTACAAGGGCTCCCAGAAGGAGTTCAGAAACAACTAAAGAAAGTAGTGGGAATGGAAGCAAAACCATGGCCAGAAATACAACTGACTATAGTGCATCATTGCAGGACATGGCAAGGAAAAATGAAACAAAAGGAAGAGGACAGGAAAACGGAAGAGGCTAAACTAGTACAGAAAAAACTTAGTAAATACACAATGGAAGGGGCACTAATAACTACGCCTACAACAATGACCCAAAGCCCCACACAAGTAGTGGCGGCACAAGATTCCTCCCAAATACCACCTTCACAGACTATAACACAACAGGCGCCGCCAATCCAACCATACACGACCAACATGGGAGGAGGACATACAATGGCAGGAGCTGGGGATTATAATTATAACAGGGGGAGAGGAGGAATTATGAGAGGGAGAGGATACGGATATAACACCCAACAGCAGGTGGGAGGACTTAGAAATTCCTACCCCACAGGGCAACCAGTATACCAGGACAACACAGGGAGCTTTCCATGGCAGAGTAGGGAACCACTGGTGAGTTGGAGTTGTGGACCATTAGGGCACATGTCACGCACGTGTCGAGTTAGACCAGGAACACCATCATGGAGTGAACAGGGACAACCAAGGCCGTCACAGGAACAGCAGGGCCTACAACAACAGCAGACGTTGCAACAGGGAAATGAACAACAACAACAATTAACACAACAACAGCCACAAACATATTCACTGCCACAACAACAGGTAGCGATGACACAACAACCCCAAGCACAACAAACACAACTGGGTAGGGTGACTGTTTTGGGACACAACCCTTACACCGGAAATGGCCAGTCGTTGTACCCTCAATAGGACAGCCCACAGACGGCCTTGGTGTGTCCCATCCTGTCAGTAACACCTAATAGTGCGGAGGAATCACGCATAGAGGTAACGGTAGGTGACAAAAAATTATCATTCCTTGTTGACACCGGGGCGACCCGGTCTTGCATAAGGAAAGGTAAATTTAAGATGTCAGGCGAAGCCATGAACACCCAAGGATTCTCTGGGGCTAGAAGGTTGGTTCCCTTTACTGATAACATTCCCTTATCTATTGGAGATTATGATCTGTCAGTTCCACTTCTATATTATAGTGCCTCACCAGTAAATATACTGGGGAGAGACATAATGAACAGGTTGAATATGACGATCTCCTTTACTGAGGACGGCATAATTTGCTCTACTCCAGGGATTAACATGCTCACAGCACGACAGATTATGCAAGCATACTGCGGACAGACAGCGATTAGGGCGGAGCCAGTAGATGGCGAACTATTCCAGTATGGAACAGATATGGCAATTGCATGGATGCCAGGGATAGAAGGGAAAATATGGAGGAGGCCAGCAGCCTATCTGTTCAGACCAGAAACACCTGTTAATGAACCAGAAGGAAAGGTGGTTCTAATGGACATTGAGAGCATTATTGCAACAGCTGATTACATTGCTGTACATGCCCAAGACAGAGAAGGAAGAGCATGCAGGGCCGTGATAGCATTAGCAGAAGGATGTAGGCTCACCCAGGTGTCAGATGAGGAGCTGTTCTCAGATGAAAAGGAGGAAGGTGAAATGGTGTTTATGATGAGTGTGGAAATATGGCTAAGAGTGGCTTACAAACAAGTAGCACAGAAAATTGCAATGGCACTTGAGGCACCCACATGCACCCCAGTCCCCTTCTTTAAGGAGGATATGTCAAAGGTACCCAAATCATTGTGGACTACTAGCCCCTATGACGTGGGGTGCATAAAAAGTATAGGGGGAGTAAGAATAAAATTGGAAAAAGGTTCAATACTCCCCAGAGTAAAACAGTACCCACTATCAAAAGAGGCAGATGAGGGCATATATGAAACCATAACGGCCCTTATAAATAATGGCATATTGGTCCCCTCAGAATCACCATGTAACACGGCTGTGTACCCAGTGCGCAAGGCTAAAGGGGGGTCTTGGCGCTTCATACAGGATCTCAGGCCCTTGAACAACATAGTAGAAGCGGAATATCCCGTAGCAGCAAACCCGGCCACAATATTGTGTGGCATTCCAGCAGAAGCATCACAATTTACAGTGATCGACCTTAAAAATGCTTTTTTCTCAATACCATTACACCCAGACTCACAAGATCTGACGAGCTTCACTTACAGAAACACAAAGTGGAAGCACACCAGATTGCCACAAGAGTATTGCGAATCACCCTCAATTTTCAATAGAGTAATACAGATGGATTTGGGTAACATTGAAGTGGAAAGCACAGTGTTGCAGTATGTGGATGACATAATAATTTGCAGTACAAACAAAAGAACATGCAGAGAGGACTCCTTAAAGATGTTGACAACATTGGCTGAAAAAGGTTACAAGGTAGACATGGAAAAGATACAGTACTGTCAAGAACAGGTACTTTACATTGGTCAACTTATATCCCAACATGGAAGAAAGATTGCACCACAAAGAGCACAGGCCATTTCAAACACTCCAATGCCACAAACTGTGAGGGAACTGCAGCAGTTCCTGGGGCTGTGCAACTACTGTAGAGCATGGGTATTTGATTACAGTTCGTACATAGGACCCCTGCTTGAGGCTATAAGGGAAGCTAATAAAGGGGAGAAAAATCTGGGGTGGACGATGGAAATGAAAGAGGCTTTTGATGAATTGAAAGATGCGATATCAACTGCTCTGGTACTGGCATCCCCAGACTATGAGCGACAATTATTTATATTTTCACATTGCGACTCAGCAGTAATGAAAGCAGTGTTGGCTCAAAAAACAAGCATGGGCTACAAACCAGTAGCATTTTACAGCGGCCACTTAGATCCTGTGATGTTAGGTCACTTCCCTTGCGAACAAGGTCTCGCCGCAGCTGCTTTTGCGGTGGAAAAAGCATCAGCAATCACAATGGGTTGCCCAACTACACTGTTTGTGGAACATGCACTATTTGCGATATTGAATAAACCTAAATCCACCCTAACCACGCAAAGAGCATCAGGTTATGAGATCATTTTATCCTGAGCTGAACTATCAATTGTTAGATGTAGCACGGTCAACCCTGCAAGGTTCCTAGCAGAAGTAATTGAGGAGGGAGATTATGCCCATGACTGTACACAAATAACTGAAATGTACTCATGTACTAGAAAGGTTGAAGAAAACGCACTAGAGGCAGGTGAGCTCTTGTTTATTGATGGGTCATCAACTATCGATCAAAGGGATGGTGTAAGGAGGACTGGGGCTGCAGTGGTAAAAATGATGGAGGTACCGGTGTGTGTGGCAATGAAATGTGTACAATTACCACAGAATTACTCCGCTCAAGCAGCGGAATTAGTTGCACTGATCTTGGCGTTAAAGGAAAGCTTTGACAAACGGGTGACCATATACTCCGACAGCGCATATGTTACATCCACTGTCCACTCAGGGCTGTCGAAATGGAGAAGAAGAGGGTTTAGGAGAGCTGATGGCACTCCAGTGCAACATGCCCTCTTATTGGCTGAACTAATTGAAGTAATAAATGACCCCCAAGAATTAGCTTTAGTAAAATGCACCGCACACACCAATGGTGAAGACCACGTCTCGAAGGGGAATGCAGCAGCAGACGCACATGCGAAGTATGCTGCATACTTTGGTGAGATATGGAACCCCCCAGAGTCACAGAGAGGGAGCGGGAGGGGAATGGCTAAGGAGATGTTGATAAGAGAAGGGTACACCCATCTCCCAGCCACACAGATTATGGAGCTACAAGCGGCTGCACCAAAGGCCGAAAAAGAAATATGGGTAAAAAGAGGATGCACAATGTCACCAACCGACGCACTGTGGCGCCAAGGTGGCACTGGAAAGGTTGTAATACCATTGGCACTTTTGAACACCGCCCTGAGCCAACTACATCATCCAGCCCACACAGGCATAATAATACAAGAGAGAGAGAAATTGCGCAACCAGATCATCACCAACCACCTGGACCCACCGTCGGTGAAGATCGAGAACCCAAGAAACCCCAGGAGTTACATAGGGAAATGGGTATACTGTACTCCTGGAGGAACCTGTGAATATATGTATTGGTCATTTGAAGATCATGTTAACCACTATGGACATTTAGGAGGAATAACTAAGATATGGAGAGTAAGAGGAGATAACGAAAAGGATATGTTTGTGGTCGACAAGTCGACCAGAGGGGGGACTGAAGTGGGAGAATGGAAAAACAGGCTCCCGTCCTTCCCCTCTCGCGCCTGGCCTAAAGGATCACGGCCCAGGCACCCGCCACGAGAAGAGTTTGCCCATCTACCAGACGACCAAATACCCTGGTACAGGAACATACGGATGTGTCCATCTGCCTGCCCAGCAGCCCGCCCTGCCCATGCCGACACCTGCGGCCCGGATCAACTAGACTAAAACGTTAGAGATGCCATGACGACCTAGCCAACGGTCAGCACACCTGTGCAAATAGACACACTGGACACTCCCGCACCAATCTACACAAAGAATATACTCAGTGCTATGACGTAGGCAACAGACATACTCACGGACGTGCATCTTTATTATTTTCCACATAGGCTCTCAAAATGCAGAAACGCAAGACGCATCATGAACTCATCTAAAGTGCTTGCTTACGCTTCTCCTAAACCCAGGTGCCATAATGAGAAATATAACGAAGACACGATACTGGTCATAAGACAATATGATACTATAACCTAAAGCGCCTGTGCACCAAACGGTTCCACCTATACACTAGGCCTAAGTAGGCCGCAAGCAAGAGCTCCCATGGACGTTAAAAGAACAAGAGTCAGGTTGCTGATCCTGCAGAATGAGCCTGGCGAAAGCAGACAGCCAAGGTCGTAATGTTGCAAACCCACATTCCGAAAGCAGACCATCAAGGGCACGATGTTGCAACCTCGCACGCCGCGCACCAACGTTAAAATCACACCTGCAAATTAAACCAGGCACACAGTGGAAAAACAATATTAATTGTGCAGAATTCTGCCTCAAACACGGTCCCACCTCACGTGACCAAGCCGAACCTGACAGGATGCCAAGCCCAGGAGGAAGAAGGCGTCTGGATCCCTCGTTACAAGACACAGGCAGATACACTTAAAAGGCTCAATGGACATCTGCGACAGTGGGAGTAGTCGGCCTTCCAGCTCATGAATAAGTCCTCACATTGTCTGCACGTACTCATAGTGAAACATTGTTGCAAATGACAGGTACACCGAGAGCTGGGAACAGTGATGGTCCCAGGCTGGGAAGCTCGCGGGCTCACCAATCAGAACATAGGGCTCTTATCACTCACGCCATTAACATTAACCAATCATCAGGAGTCTTCATGTAACAATTCTCATGTATCTAATTGTAGGGACATCCCAGATATATCACCTGACTAACCCTTGTCCACTAATATTGTTCTCTATACGTATGCTATACTAACCCTACCACTCGAGCAACCAATTAAGAGTGGCGATAGGTTTTTTGCTAACTTTCTAAGGTGACGCAAGTAGCGTGTCATACTAAGGTAAAAAGGGCCTGCAAGCCCCACGATTGTGTGTGTGTCAGGACGGACGCGTACGATCCTTGACCCATCCCTGCCGTTTTTGTATAATAAACAGCAGAGTCACCTTGCTTCTTGCGTGTGTCTCATACTCTATCTCTTCTGGGATATACGGGAGGAGTTGGGGCCTCCCTGCCCGGAGGTCTGCGGACGGCCCGGCTGACCCCAGCAGAATTTTCCCCCCGACACTGAGAAAACACCTCCAACATGCTGTAAAAACAAGGAAATATCGAGGCTGAGTACCACAAAAGGAAATACACCAAACACGGGCTATAAAGATTCACAGATCTTTATTCTATGGTACAGTTTACAAAGACACATAGAAACAGATAGCGATCTGGCTCTCAGCTCTCACAAGGACTACCAGCCCGTCAAAGAGAGGAGAGAGAGTGCTGGACATCTAGACATTTGTGTTTTTATACAATTTCTGCAATATTGTCCAGCCCCTCTACATGTTAATAATAGAGTGTGTGCCTAGTTAAGATACAGTTTATACAATAATATGCAGAAGGATTACATGAGCTTGCATTTCCATCAAGTTATAATGGTGGTGTATATTCTTGGATCCAGCGGTAAGTCTTAGTCCATATCCCAACATAATGTAGTTCAACCTGTGTCCACACTTGGCGTTTGCTCTGCATTGTCTCAACGTTTACACAGGGATGAATCTTATGTGCACAAACAACACTCAGACGGCAGTTCATACGGAGCACAAGGTCTCTTTACTCAGTCTAAACAGTCGGCTCTTGGACAACCTAAACATTAACAGAAATCAAAGGTCGAAAGGCTTGGTTGCAAATTAGAAACACAGTCCACCATTTTAGAACAGAGAATGTACGAACAGAAATCAAAATGGCATCTGATTCTAAAATGGCAGCGAAGTCGATCCCAAATCAGAACTTTGCAAAATGGTTTTCTTCGCACAGCGACTCGGTTTAGGCCAATATAAATCAAAAGGAGGTACTTATATGATTCCGTTTAACAAACCCTCCTTTTGGCCTAAGCCAAGTGCTAAACTAAAAACTAGTCGCTTTACGAGTAACTCCACGTCTCAGTGTCCATACAACCTGAATCACATTCATCAGATATATCAATCGCCATAAGATTGGCGGTGGATGTTTCCATCATTACAAATCCATTGGTCATTCTATCCGGTGTGTGTACCTTTGGCCCTAATGTTCCTATAGTCTGTGCACAACATCCCCCTAACATTGAACATATGGCAGGAAGACATTGTATACAGCAACAACAAAACAACAGAATACCCAGAATTATCAATAAGACAGAGAGAAGCTTCCATCCCCAAGATCGTAAGAAGTTCCAGAACCAAGTACTAAGATCCCAATTCCCTCGGGAACATGCACTTCTGAACTTAGGAAATGCAGATTTTGTATTGCCTTAAAGATGGTTGGGGAGGAATCTGGTACGAAAACGCAGCAGGCGGACCCCACTTATTTGCATACTCCACCACGCTCAGCCAAGATGACGTCTAATACCATCCGGTTTTGTAGTGCCACTAATCTGATTGCTTTTTGCTCTGGAGTCATGTTATAGAGTATGTCAGTGGTCCAGTTGATGGTTTTCTCCAGTACTCTCGCTAGTCTCCTAATGTCCTCAGAATTCATAATTTGCCCCCAAAATGGTACAAAGGATTTCTCTACATCACCCAGAACCTGTGATGAAGTATCGCCATTCTCGTTGCGCCTTGGACGAGCCCTAGAGATTTCAGTGGTACTGGCTACAAATACCCCTGGTAGCAGAATTCCCAAAAAACAAGTTTCCTGCCAATCCCTAGGTAGCCATGGATAAGCTTCATTTCCGCAAACGAAGTAAACAGGTTCACCTACATACAAAGGCCTGTCCTCACTGATCAAGTTTGCAACATTGGTGCAACCCTCGAAATCGCCCATTGACTGAGTACCATGCCTTTGTATGCAGAAAGAAACTGAGTTGGGGCTATGATTAACAGTATAAGAAGGTGGTGTGGCATCCCTATTGTCTATAGGAGCCATCTTAAAAGAGATCAAAGATTGAAAAGGTCAGGACAGTCTATCAGAAGGCCTAATAGAAGCAACATTAAGCTTGCACCTATTTGCGAAGAGTGAGCATCCCAGAGGCGTTAGGACACGCCTTACAAATTCATTCAAATTCGTCGCATCAAAGTTCCCGAGATGCTATCATTCCATCGGCCAAAGAATAGTGCCCGCAGAGAAGCATAACATGCAGTAGTTAGAGGCAAAGGATGAATATACCAGCCCAACCCTTTTTCCCCATGTTGCGGCAAATGGGAGCAAATCCAGCAGTTAGTTCTGTTCAAAATGGCATGCGTTGCGTTCATTGTTAACAGTAGTGTATTATTATGATAGCTATGTCTATGTTGAGAGTCTCTAAGAGATAGAGTGTGCAAATGCACAAAAGGTGTAGATACAGTCAGAACACTCTCAGTAGGCAAGAATGTTTTAAGTGGGGGTACTTCTTCCATATACCAAAATCCTAAGGCAGCTAATACTATGAAACTGGTTAACACAATTACAAGAAAACAATACATCTTGAAAGACCATGTGTTTGATCGTCTATTGTCTTTGTTGGCCACACACGCGATTGTCTGTACCGCACAAGTAGGGTCGATAACAGGCATTGTTCCTTTGAAGCTTTTCACCGCCAAGTTCCTGCGAAAACTCCGTAGTCCATTTGTTGGTGATCTCCTGATCACGCGTTTTCTTAGTCTTTCTCTATCTCCAGCCACCTACTTTCCTTCAGTGCAGAAAGTGACAAAGGACAAACTCTGTGATTATTTTCCTTGTGGGCACAGCCGAACCGTGCAGTAAGTCTAGCTCCGTGGACGCAGATTGACCCTTGTGACTCCTGGTACAGTGTGATCTGCGAACAGTGTGTCGTTTCTTCCTGATGGAAGTGATGAATTTGCAGCAGAACCAGACAAAGATGCAAAAGGATCTACAGGAGAGTGTAGAGATGAAACAGCAGTTTCCCCAAGCCCTGCGGGCGCAGGGAGTGTCTCCGGAGCACTCTCGGTGCTGCTCAATGCTGGAAGATCGCTGGGAACAGAGCAAGTAAGTTTCTCCTTATCCTCTTTGTCGTGTGGCAAAGGGAAAGGTATCCTTTTGACATGCGATGTGTGGATCCTGTGTTTCTTTCCAGATACTCGTACAGCAGTCTGTGTGGCCAGGAGGACCTGGTAGGGCCCTCTCCACCGCGATGTGAGACAGGATGCTCTCTCAAATGCTTTGATCAACACCCACTCACCAGGTAGGATGCTGTGACCTGGCCCCTCGTATTTGACTGGGAGGGCTTCTCGCACCTGTTGATGAATCAAATACAAATTTTGAGTTAACCGGTCACAGTATTCATAAAGAAGTACATGCTCCATATCCCTCAAAGCACCAGGTTTAGGAATATTCCAAATGTTAGCTGGCCTGCCCATTACCGCTTTGTACGGGGAGAGCCCAGTCCTAGTCTGTGGGGTTGTGCGCATAGAGAGTAACACTATCGGTAAGGCATCCGCCATTTCAAATTGGTGCCGGCACACATCTTAGCGGGTTTGTTCTTTAAAATTCCATTGTGTCGCTCTACCAATCCAGCACTCTGAGCATGTCTGGCCGAATGGAACCGTTTATTGATCTGTAATCCCGCGCATATTTGTAGGATCACAGCAACGATAAAATGTGGACCATTATCCGACCAGATGACCCTTGGCAAACCAAATCTAGGAAAATATTCCTTAAGCATGGTTTTTGCTGTCGTCATTGCTGTGGCATCTTTTACAGGGAAGGCTTCAACCCATTTACTGAAAGCAGAAATAACAACCAAGACATATTTCAGATTATTACAACGCTCTGTTTCAATAAAATCAAAGTGAATCACCTCGAAAAGGACATAAGGTGGACCAAAACTATCCCTTGGTGTTGATGTACCCTTCCCTATATTGTGCTGTAGACAGACCATGCAACTCTGGACAAAACGCTCAGCAGTTTTCGGGATTTTAACATTTAGCCAGACAGTTTCAAACATTTTAGAAATTTTCCTAGCACATATGTGTGTGGCACCATGAGCCATTGAAACCATCATAGTGATGTATGCATCTGGCAGCATCCACTATCCCTCCAGGTTATCCACCCAACACCCATCATCATCCAACCTCGACAGGCCCTCAGCCCATTGCTTAGTTTCCTCTAGAGCGGCATCAGCTTGGATATTATTTATAGAATCAATTCCTTCGTCTATACTACAGACATATATGTCTTCCCTTGTAGTGTACATATCTGAATAGAGATCAGTAGCAGTCTGTTTGGCTATCTGGTCAGCAAAAGCGTTCCCTTTTCCTACATCATTTATGATTTTCTGATGTGGCACGCATTTCATAATTGCTAGTGTGATTGGGAAGTGCAAGCGCTGAGAGTAGCTGAACTATCAAGGTGCCATATTGAAACTTCGTTCCATGTGAGGTCAAGAAACCTCGTCTGCCCAAAGTCTACCGAAGTTGTGAACTACCCCAAAAGCATACTGACTATCAGTATATATGTTTACTCTAAACCCTTCAGAAAGTTCACAAGCTCGAGTCAATGCAATAATCTCTGCGGCCTGCACGGAGTTATGCGAAATTCTTTTGGTTTCCACAATCGTGCTTAATGTGGTGATGGCATAAGCAGCAATGGATGTACCATCCAGAAGTTTGAAACAGGAGCCGTCACAAAACAGCTCTCCTTGTGGATTGTTCAAAGGTGTATCTTTCAAATCAATCCTGCCTTTAGTTTCTTGTTCCGTGGCATAAAGGCAGTCATGTGACATTACGTCCCTGCAAGCAATATCTTGCGGAAGGGGTAACAATTCAGCCGGATTCAGTACACAACACCTCTTCATTTTAATATGCGGTGCAACAAGATCAATTTGTATCTCGTTAATCGTGCGGAGGTGAGATGTTGTGTTTACGTTCTGTTTAATAGAACATCTACAGAGTGAGGTACCAACAAGGTTAAAGCATGGCCTAGGAACAAACCCTCGCTCTGTTTTACAGATGCAGCAGCAGCAGCAACAGCTCTCAGACATCTCGGCAAAGCACATGCAACAGGATCAAGGGAAGATAAAAAGTAGCTGCACAGCCTATTCTTTCCCCATGTTCCTGCGTTAACACAGCCAAAGCACATCCATCACATTCATGCACATACAACTGGAAGGCCTTTTCATAATTTGGTGTGCCCAAAACTGGTGCTAAACATAATGCAGTCTTGAGCAGATCTAAAGCTTTGTGGTGTTCCATGGCAATGACAAAGGAATGCCCTTCTTTGTCAGAGCCAACATTGGTTTGATCACTAGTGAGAAGTTTGGGATCCACTGCCTACAGTAAGAAGCCATTCCTATCAAGGCTCTGACTTCCTTTTTGCTAGAAATTATTTTAATCCATTCAGGCGTCAATCTTCTTCCCTCCTTTGACAGGAGATAGCCTAAATAGGCGACCTCCTATCGACAATATTGAAACTTTTTCAGTGAAGCTTTATGTCCATGCTTTGTTAGGTGAATTAGAAACAACACAGTGCCTTCTTTACAAGCACTTTCTGAATTTGCAGCTAAAAGAAGGTCGTCGACATACTGAAGCAATGTACAAGTAGTAGGCAATTCAAGTGTATCAATCTGCTCCTTCAAAGCCCTACAATAAATGCTCGGGCTTTCAGTGTACCCTTGTGGTGCAAGGGTGAATGTAAATAAGCATCTCCCTAGGGTGAACGCAAACAGATATCTGCTATCCTTGTGTATAGGAATGCTAAAGAAGGCATTCTTAAGATCTACAACACTAAAATGAGTAGCAGAAGCTGGAATCATCGTTAATATTGTTGTTACATCAGGCACAATAGGAAATTGTGGAGCAACAATCTTGTTGATAGCACATAAATCAATAATGAAATGGAAAGGAATTGCATTATCTCATTTCTTATACACCGGTAAAATTGGAATTTTGCACAAACTACCTTCATTTTCTTCAATTACCCCACAGTGTACAAAATCGGAAACTATACACTTCAAAGCTTGCTCACCATCAATAGAAATCTTATAATGAGGAATACGCGGCAACTTTACTCCTGGTTTCAAAAATGATTTTAACAGGCTCAATCTGTAAAACACTGACATCATTATCATCAATTGCCCATAAACTCTCCGGAACATCACTAAATTCCGGCGGCAAATGTCTACTCAGAAACTGTGAGGCAGAACATTGCTGTGGTAAAATCGTCAAACGCACTCCATGGAAGAACAATGAATTACCGCATTTAATTCCTTCAACAGATTCAACCCCAGCAAATTCTCACCACAGTTTGATGTTAAAAAGAAAATGGACAGTGATCCGTGAATGGACCCAGTGCAATCGGTACCGGCAAAGAAACCGGACTAACCACTGGCGTACCAGAAACCCTACAGAAACGTTAGTTTGCCCTGACAGTGGAATGTCTGGAACCTGTGAATGGTCAATGGAACACTTCTGTGCTCCTGTATCTATCAAAAATAGATGTTTCTTATTTCCCACTATCATTTCAACGTAGGGACCTTTCTGATTAACGGGAATAGGCGTTGGTTCCAAACCCTGCTTCGGGCAATCCTAGCGAAACAATATATCATCAAAGGGAATGTCTTCAGCGAGTTAAGCAGTAGAAGGATGATCAAAAATGTTTCTATTATCCACACTAAGTGGCTGATTGTCTTGCGAAAAAGATTGAGAATTTGGAGAAAATTGGCTTCTACCAGGACACGCTGCCCCAGGGCAGCCTCTGGATCGTCTACCCATGATACCAAATGTGTTATTCGACCTCTGCTGGAGGATCGGGCATTGTGCTCGCCAATGAACCTCTTGTCTGCAATAAGCACATTGGTTCATGTGTACAGGACCCAACGGCACATTACCTTGTGGAACATACTGTCCTCGAAACTGTGTACTACCCCCTCTAGGACCTCTAACAATCTGTTGCAACAACACCTTGGTTTTCAAGTCTCCCTTCCTTTTCTCAATCCTTTCCTTCTCATTATTGACTCGGTTTCCATAATATTGAGCCATATGCAACACTTCAGACTGAGACTTAGCTTGCCAAGTGCTCTCAGAAGTCATAATTTGTGACTAGATGTCAGGCAATAATCCACGCACAAATGTGTCTACAAATAATCGTTTTCCAGACTCTGTGCTTAAATCTTGTCCATTAAAATCTGAAAATACTAGTTCAAACCGATTAAAGAATTCAGTAGCACCCTCAGATTTCCCTTGGAGACTAGCAGTAAGTTTGTCCCAAACAATCCTTCTCTCAGGAATTAAGGCTTTCAGTTTTGTCACTATTTTATCAGGCAAAGTCAGTATCATCTGTGGTGGTCTCTCACCAGCATTCCTTTCTCTATCTTGCCTAGCCAAATTATCCCATGTGTCCGCCTAACCCTGGCACATCGTCTACTGTCCTAATCCGTTTCCACAAATCGACAGGTAGGAGCACAGGAAATAACAAATCTATGCTCATTGAGTCGCTTAATTGTATCTGCTTGTGACTTGAGACGGGGGATCCAGGCGCCTTCTTCTTCCTGGGCTTGGCACCCTATCAAGTTCGGCTTGGTCACGTGAGGTGGGACCGTGGTTGAGGCAGAATTCTGCACAATTAATATTGCAAATAATATTGCATTTCTCACTGTGTGCCTGGCTTATCTTGCAGGTGCGACCTTGGCGTCGGCTTGCAGTATGAGAGTTTGCAACGTTGTGCCCTTGACTGTCTGTTTTCGCTGGGCTCATTCTGCATGGTCAGCAACCGAACTCTTGCTCATTCAACGATCATGGAAGCTTTTGCTTGCGGCCTACTTGGGCCTGGTGCATAGGTGGAACCAGTTGATACAGAGCGCTTTAGGTTATGGTATCATATTGCTCTATCCCCAGTATCGTGTCTTCGTTATATTTCTCATTATGGTACAAGGGTTTAGAAGAAGCGTGAGCAAGCCTTTTTAGATGAGTCCATTATACGTCTTGCGTTTCTGCATTTTGAAAAGCCTATGTGGAAAATAATAAAGATGCACGTCCGTGGGTGTGTCCGTCGCCTACGTTGTAGCACTGAGTATGTTCTTCGTGTGGATTGGTGTGGGAGTGACCGGTGTGTATGTTTGCACGAGTGTGCTGACCGTTGGCTAGGTCGTCATGGCATCTCTAACGATGTGTTGATTTGGTGCTGGATGATTCAGTCGAGTCCATCCATGCCGCAGGTGTCGGCGTGTGCAGGGCAGGCTGGTGGGCAGGCGGGTGGGCACATCCGTATGTTCTTGTACCAGGGTATTTGTTCATCTGGTAGATGGGCAAACTCCTCTCGTGGCGGGTGTCTGGGCCGTGATCCTCTAGGCCAGGGTTGAGAGGGGATTGGTGGGGGCCTTTTGCTCACTTTTCCCACTTCATCTATATCACCCAAAATGAATACTGACGACTGCAAGTCAGATTACATTTCTTTATAAAACCCTGTCGGATTCTTCCTAATATCTGGGACAGATTGTCTAATGGTATTCACCTCCTGTCTTGAGAATGGGACGTAAACAAACCGTGATACATAATGTGCATCAATGTCATCGGCCGGCAATGCCTGTTGCAGCATTAGCCGGAACCTCAAATTTAGGGACAAATGTCGGAGGAACCTCTCTCACAGGCAACTGAGAAGTAGGCAACTCCGAATGCTTACTGAGCAACAGAACCAAATTGACCGCTAAAGCAGCTGAAGGAGTGTCAGACGAAAAGGCTCTCTTATAGACATTCAATAATTCTGCGGGACAACAAATCTTTCTTTTTATACATTCATCCTGCAGGTATTCTACCATAACCTGTATCACTTTCCTCTGCATTTCTGGCATATACTGACTGTACATGCCATATATTTCTATGGGAGATATCGACATGTCTGAAATCCATCTTAATGCATCTCCTGTGCAAATTTGCGTTTCTTCACTCATCGACCTACTAAGAGGAAGGAACCGTTTCTGTACAAAAATAGCGCTCAAACTATCACCATCTATTTCATCATTCCGTAACTTTACTAACTACCTTCTATACTCAAAAACTCTCTCGACATGCTCATATACTTTCTCTGCAGTATCTCTTGAATATGCTAAAACATTCAGATCCCTCAATCCTTGTGGGATATCTGTATCATTCAGTCTGTTCACATTATGGATAAATGAATTCCCAGTCCTTCAATAAAGACAGTTTTCTCAGGAAAACTTTCTAGATTAGAGAGTGTAGCAAAGACATCAGATTGTTCACCCTTCTCCATGCACTGTCTAGCCCATGCATTCAGATCTCGCTTTCTTTCTTTAGAAACTGTATTGCGAGTTACAATTTTCGATCCCGCTCCCTTATCAACTACGAGCGGAGCAGAACTACTTGGAAGAGAAAGAGTAGACACATCTTGTACAATAGGTAACCAAGGTGCTAACACTGGTGCAAAAGACAAATCTACCGGACCCACAACAACAGGCAAAGGTGGAGGTACAGGTGGAGGAGCAACAATAGGAAAGGGAGCAATAGCTGGTGGCGGAGGAGTAATAAGAGGTGCAGGAATTACTACGGGAGGAGGAACAACAGCAGGAAGAGGTAAAACAACAGGAATAGGTAGATACGGAGGTGGCACAGTGGCACCAGGTCTTCGTTCATTTAAAAGCTTGTCAATCAATTCATCTGACGCATGAAAATCTTTAGACGGGTACATTTTCTGAATGCCAAGTTGAAAAGCCCTATCCATGTTTCTAACTGACTCTGACTGTTTTTGTTGATCATATAATAACGCTTTCTCAGCGTTCGACATATGTCGGCATGCATGTTTCTCTCTACTTTTGAGTTGCTGCATAGGTTCTTTTTACCAATTTTGTAATACATCAAATGCTGCAGGTCTAGCTTTTTTCTTTAATGATATAGATTCTAAATATTCTATACGAGAAATCTCAAAGCGACCATTGATTGGCCACTGAAGTTCGGAAGCATGTCTAGTTTGTCTGTGCCAAATATCATTAAACACTATACTACCAATGCCGTACTTACAGTACATAGTACATGCCGGCGACCCCTCCTGTGGTGCCGGACGGCCACATTCCAAAGATTGTCTGTCTCTGGGGAATAATGCCCTGAAACAGGGAGACAATTTCTCAGGCTTATCAGATTTCTGGTGTTATCTGGTCAATAATTGTACTCGCGAGAACAATGCGCCAAATCAAATATCAGGATACTTAGGAATCGGGGCACGACTCGTCTGATCAAAGAACTAAGGGAGGTCCAATCGGATTATTAAGGACAATAAAGGATCCTTGTGGTTGGTGATTTTGGCAAAACTGCCCACCTCGATATATGGACCCTCGTCAAGATGCCGTATTGGACCGCATGCTCACCGTCCGGGGATAGGGTCGTGCAGTACTGTTGAGGTGTTGCGTCTCATCCAAGAAGGGGCCCCCCTTTCTCACCGTCCGATCCCGGTCCGATAGCCGCGTCAACACTTCAATGAGATGGCATCAATCATGAGGGTCCCTATTTGGGCGCCATCTGTAAAAACAAGGAAATATCGAGGCTGAGTACCACAAAAGGAAATACACCAAACAGGGGCTATAAAGATTCACAGATCTTTATTCTACTGTACAGTTTACAAAGAAACATAGAAACAGATAGCTATCTGGCTCTCAACACCCCACAATGAGTACCAGCCTGTCAAAGAGAGGAGAGAGAGTGCTGGACATCTAGACATTTGTGTTTTTATACCATTTCTGCAAATTGTCCAGCCCCTCTACATGTTGATAATCTATGGTCTAGAGTTTGTGCCTAGTTCACATACAGCTTATACAATAATATGCAGAAGGATTACATGAGTTTGCATTTCCATCAAGATACAATGGCGGTGTATATTCTTGGCTTTAGCCCATATCCCAACATAATGTAGTTCAAACTGTGTCCACGCTTGGCATTTGCTCTGCATTGTCTCAACGTTTACACAGGGATTAATCTTATGTTATGTTATGTTACTTTGCATTTATATAGCGCCTTATGTACCATTGGTATAGTCTCAAAGCTCTGGTAGGTTGAATGCGCCTCGGGAACCGAAGTTCAAGTCAGTAGAGAGAGGAGAGAGAGTCAAAGGTGCGTGTGAGCACCGGATATGTGTGCAATTGGTGTGGCATTCGTGTGATAGCTGTTTCTTAGCGGTAGATGTGGTGGTTGGGAGATCAGGAGTATGTGTTTGTTCTGCAGGTTGTAATCCAGATCGATTCTCGCTGCATTAGGCCTGAGGAGAACACCTAGGGTGTGTAACCAGCAGTGTTTAGTGTTTAGTGATGGGGAGCATGAGGGAGATGATGGTATGAGAACAGTTATACCGAATGGTGTCATAGTATCGCTGTGTTCTATTTGAGTGGTGGTGTAAAGAAGAGAGTAAGCGTGGAGATGTGAATATGGTGGTTTACTTTAGGTGCTTGAGATCAAGCCCACTCCAAATAGTCCATGTACTCCATCCGTTCCATGTACTCCGACTGTTCCGTACATTACGACTGTTTCAAGCACTCAGACCATTCCTTTGAATGCTCTTTAGGACGTTCCATGTCCTCCAAACCATTCCATGTACATCATGCCATTCTGTGCATTCCAATCCGTCCCATGCACTCCAATCCGTTCCATGCACTCCAATCCGTTCCATCCACTTCAACCATTTTATGCACTGCAACCATTTTTTACACTGCTCCTTTTGTTCATTCTACCCACGTTATCCTTTCTCCCCGCATCATCATCCACATATGTCATCTTCACACGTTCCATCCACTTAAACTGGTTCCACCCATTTCACACGTTCCATCCACTTCACCCATTCAAACACATCACCTGTTCATTCATCTACTTCATCTGTTCTACCATTTCACTCGTTCCACCCACTTCACCCATTTTATATTAGTTCATCCGTTCTATCCACATACTTCACCCGTTCCATCCACATACTTCATCCGTTCCTTCCACACGCTACACCCGTTCCATCCACACACTACACCCATTCCATCTACATACTACACCCGTTCCATCCCCATACTACACCCATTCCAACCCCATACTACACCAGTTCCATCCACATACTTCACCCATTCCATCCACATACTTCACCCATTCTATCCACATACTTCACCCGTTCCATGCACATACTTCACCCGTTCCATCCACATACTTCATGCGTTCCATCCACATACTTCATGCGTTCCATCCACTTACTTCACCTCTTCCATTTTCTAACTTCAACTTTGTACAGAGAGGATATTTAGACAACCAAATTCAATTTTGCACAGAGAGGATATTAGGCACACTTCTAAATTCAACCAAGGCACGCTAATAGGCACACTTCTAAATTCAACCAGGGCACGTTATTATTAGGCACACTTCTTAATTCAACCAGGGCAGGCTATTAGGCACACTTCTAAATTCAACTTTGAACAGCGATGATATTAGGGACGCTTCTGAATTAAACCAGGGCACACTAAAAGGCACACTTCTAAAGTCAACCCGGGCACGCTATTAGGCATGCTTCTAAATTCAACCAGGGCACGCTATTAGGCACACTTCTAAATTCAACTTTGCACAGCGATGACATTAGGGACGCTTCTGAATTTAACTAAGGCACGCTAAGAGGCACACTTCAAAAGTCAACCCGGGCATGTTGTTAGGCACGCTTCTAAATTCAACCAGGGCACGCTATTTGGCACACTTCTAAATTCAACCAGTGTGCGCTATTAGGCACACTTCTAAATTCAACCAAGGCACGCTATTAGGCACACTTCTAAATTCAACCAAGGCACTCTATTAGGCACAATTCTAAATTCAACTATGCTACAGGGAACATTTTCTAAATGCAATTATGCCACAGATATGCTATAGGGCAGACTCTTTAAATGCAATTATGACTCAGATAAACTATATTGTAGACTTTCTAGGCTTTGGCACAGTGACATTGTTAGGGACACTGTCTGAATTCCGCTATACCAAAGTGAGGTTATATAGACTTCTAAATTCACTTTGCACAGAGAGGATATTAGGCACACTTCTAAATTCAAATTTGTACAGAGAGTATTTTAGGGCATGTATCCAAGTTCAGCTTTAACACAGTGACGCTATAAGGGTACACTTTCCAAGTTCAACTTTAACACAGTGACGCTATTAGGCACACTTTCTAGATTCAACTTTAACGCAGTGACGTTATGAGGGCACACTTTCTAAGTTCAACTTTAACACAGTGACGCTATTAGGCGCACTTTCTAGGTTCAACTTTAACATAGTGATGCTATAAGGGCACACTTTCTAAGTTCAACTTTTAACACAGTGACGCTATAAGGGCACACTTTCCAAGTTCAACCTTAACACATTGACGCTATAAGGGCACACTTTCTAGATTCAACTATAACACTGTGACGCTATAGGCACACTTTCTAGATTCAACTTTAACACAGTGATGCTATAATTTCCCTCCTTATCCTCTCCTGGAGTTTTTAAATGCCCACAAATTTTCCTCCAGTATATTGTTAAATCATGTTCTGACACCAATTTGTCTACGGCTTGTATCATTTTTCCATGTTTAAGTGGCTTTTTGTTGTATGTAATCATGCCTCTCGCTTTCCAGCCAGGTAAGTATTCCACAAAGCTATTTCGTGCGTAATCAGAATCAGTCACCAGGACAATTTCACTGAATTTATTATCAACTGCAGTAGCAATTGCTTTATAAATGGCTGCCAATTCCGCTACCTGACTGCTCCTAGCACCAATTCTCATCCCTATACTCGGGATACCTTCACACTTCAACCAGACATTTCCTATTCCTGACACTAATTGTTTATCACTGTCATTTGCAACGTGAAAGCACAGCCATCAACATATACAGTTGGCAAGTCCTTGCATGTTTTTTCATCAAAAGGTTTGTGTGGTGATTGTTCAAATTCCTGCAAATTAGGTTCCACTTCTATTTCATTTGACACTGGTTCAGCTGCACATTCATGTAAATCTGCTAAACCTTGAGCAATTGGGCTTTTTTTATTTTGGTCATATCTCACTTTTACAGGAATACCCTGTAATGCTAGCGTCCATGAAGTGATTCTGGACTGCGCTAAATTACCTGACCTAATTCTTTTACTCTCTAAAAATTGCAAAGGTTGATGATTTGTCTCAATAATCACCTTTTCTCCCTGAACAATGGGGCAGAAATGTTGTAGTGCCCACACAGTGGTTAATAGGGCCTTTTCACATTCATTGAATTTAATTTCCACATGGGAAAATGCCTTGATTGCATATGCAATGGTTTTGTGATTCAAATCATGTTTTTGTGATAACACTGCTGACATACAATGTTCAGAGAAACCTATTTCTATAAAGAAATCCCTATCCTTTATGGGGTATGCTAAACATGGTGCCTTTACAAGACATTCCTTTCATTTAGCCACTGCGTCAGACTGCTCTTTTTCCCATTTCCAGGGTGTATTCAGTTTTAGAAGTTTAGTCAATGGTTGAGTGATTTCAGCATAATTTTCAATGAACTTTCTGTTATAGCCTCTCATTCCTAATAAACTTTTTACCCCTTTCACATTTTTAGGATCTTTTAGTTTGTGTATGGCATCTATTTTCTTCTTTTGTGGATTTAGCCCATGATCAGTCACTTCATGGCCAAGAAAATTCACCTTTTTCATGCACCATTGTGCTTTTTGTAAAGATACTTTGGCGCCTGCTTTCTGCAATTGGCAAAGAACATGTCTTATTTCATCAAAATGGCTTTTCAAGCTATCATCTTTTATCAGGACATCGTCCACATAAATTATGGTTCCTCTTTCTGCTGCATCAGGCATAGCCTTCCTCAAAAATATGCCAAATTGACTCCCACTATTGACGTACCCGAATGGAGTTCTAACCCATGCGTATTGAGTCTTATCAAATGAAAAGGAAAATAAATTCTGTATCTCCTCTGCCAATGGCACACACAAATATCCAGAGGTGAGATCTAATGTGGTGAACACTTTTGAACCATTTACCTGAGCTAATCCCTTATCAATGAATGGCAGTGGCCATCTGGATACTGGCACTCTTTTATTTAACTCTATCAAATCTGCACATAGTCGCCATTGACCGTTTGGTTTTAACACACCTAAAATAGGTGTATTGGATGTGCTAGGAATGGGCCTGATGATTCCCTGTGACTCCACATTTTTAATAATCTCTGCCAATGATTCTAAACATGCCAGCGGTAGTCTATACTGACGTACAAATAATGGGCTTCTGCTACACCCTTCCGGAAGTGTGCCCACATGTAAATTAGTTAGCCCGCAATCATAAGCATCTTTTGCAAATACATCTTTTAACTCCATAAATATCTTCCTCAATTCATTTCTATCCTCCTCATTGTCACATGCATCCGCTAACAAAATCTGCTCCTCTACCATTTTGAAGAATTCTGGAAAATGTTCTGGCATGGGAATCTTGGCGCTTTCCTCTAATTGTGTGGCTGTGTCTCTTTGTAAAGCTGCCACTTTTAAATGTTTTGGCATATCAGCTATCACTCCAATGGGCTGATTTTCTGTTTCATTTTCATTTAAGTTAAATGTTATGTAGTCCTCTTGATGACAGCACACAGTCTCGCTTAAATCATAAGGGTACACAGAATGAATTTTAAACATTCCTTTGGGCTGCGAGCCCAGGTATTCTGGCAACTCACCCTTGGCATCTACATACTTTTCAGGGATATTTCCAATCACCATGTTATTTAGATCTGCTGTGTAATGTGATTTTTGTATGGCCATTCCTACTGGAGAGTTTTCCTCTAAATGAATATTCTGACAACCTTTATTATTCACCATAATTTTTACAGACCCTTCACCCACATCTACCAATGGAATGTATTCATAATCCAGGTCTTGCTGTTTTATGGATTCATTCAGACACACAAATGCATCAGAATCTTTCATCTGCTGTCCATTTTTGCATTTCAGTGTTATTGCAAACTGCTTTGTGAATGCAGGGATAAAAGTATCTTTCCTCATTTGTAATTAAATTACATAAGGGACCAGCTGTGCGCAATGATAAGCCCTTCTTTTGTCTTCAAATTCAGGTGCCGGCCCACCTATGCGTGACCATATCTTTTGAGTAAGGAAATCTAGCACCATACACATTCTGTGCATGATGTCATTGCCCATGTAAAAGTCATTTTTTTTGTTCCACACACTATCCAAACATTATGGTAAATTGTTTTTTGTCCAATGCTAATTTTCAGCATGCATCTACCTGCAATTCGGTTTTCAAAGTCTGGACCGTCCAAACCAGAGACATACTGGTTTTTAATCCTAAATTTCGGGATCTCCTCCCTTTCCATTATTTTTTGCAACAGTTTCTCATTAATGAAGCTCCTTTGCTGTTCAAGTGCTAAAGTGGCTTTTATTGTTTTAGAATAGTCATTTATCCCAACATGAACCCATGGTTGTTCATCTTCCATGTGTATTTCAGCAAGAGTGGTAATGTGTTTTCTGAACCTGCTCTAGGAGCAGTATACTGTTTGCATGTCTTCTCTTTTAAATAAAAACGTAAGGTGTGCTCATCTATGGCAGTTTGCCATTCTTTCCTTGGGTCTAAGTATATTTGTACAGGTAATTTTTCATTTTCACTCTGCATTTTGTCTTGACACATTAATATAATAGTGACGCTAGGTATGCAACTATTCTGGAGATACACCTCCAGTGCATCATTTGTTTTTGCAATGGTGTGACATTCATTTATATTGCTGTTTTGTGATTTTAGTTTCTTAGGTCTCAATGGTTTTTTAGCTAAGGACCACAGTACTCCATTCACCCCATCTATGAGCGGAGATAATCTTTTCAGGCAATCTGTTCCCATCAGAAATGGAATATCACAAATGGATGTGACCAATACCTCCCGTTTCATTCTGTGTTTACCTATCTTTATGTCAACCTCGGTGACGCCTATAATAGGCACCTCCTCCCTGTTAAAATTATGCACTGGACCTTGCTTTTCCTTCACGGTGATCTGATTCTGCGGGGATCTCCCTTCATTGATGCTCTTTACCAGTTTTTTAGACATAATTGTGGCCTGTGCGCCAGTGTCAATCATTGCAAATGTTTGGCATTTTTCTTTTACCGTGATGGGAGCATAATACCTGTCTTCAACTTCCTCTAACACACATAAGAAATGTGAATTCTTACTGATTTCGGGGCTCACCTTTCTCAGGCCTTCTTCACTTTTGGCTAAGCACGTTGTTAAATGAAAAGACATGTTTCCCTCCTTTTTACTCATTCTTGTGTGAGAGACTTTATTAATTTCCCCAAGTTCACAGGTTTTTTGGAGTGTGGCCACCGTTCGCCCATCCATCCAGGTATCATCAGAGGTCACACTACAACCCTCCGACTGAACATGTGTAACAACATCACCTGGCAATTTGTCATTGTCTAATTCTGTGCATTTGTGATTATTCAGTATGATACCAGCCCTTTTAACCTCTTCAAAAATATGTGGTTCAAAGAATTCTTCAGGTGATTGACCTGTACCCTCCTTTTGAGCATTTCTTTTTCCTGCCTGTGTTTGGTCATTGTTTGGATTGCTCAGGGAAGGAGTTATAGCATCGCCACGTACTCCCGGTTCACTGGTATTCCCCATGCATGAGTCATTTTTCTTAAACCTGTCTCTTTGTTCTTTTGGATTTTCAGGTTTTCCTATTTCATTTGTACATATTGCCAATGTTTGATTTAGTTCTAGGTTAAACCGTACCTCTCTTTTAGAAGTATTTGCATTTTCTGTTACATGTTCATGTACTGGTATTTTCACTTTTAAAACGTTAGGCATCTCAGAATCATTATGCAAAATTCCATCAGAGGAAACTGTCTTTTTGGCATTGCAGGTATCATGAGTACTTAGTCACTTTTCAGAAACCCCCCGATCATTGCTATGGCCTTCTGCCCCCTCCTTTGATGACTGTTTTTGTGTTGTACAGAGCTTTCCTATTTGCTCAGCCAACATTTTCACTTGGGCCTCGAGGTACTGGAATCTTTCATCTCTCTAGAATCCTCTCTCTGTGGCCTAGATCGATATTGGTTGTTTTCTCCCTGATTGGATCTATTCTGATACCTCTCAGGAGAATGATTTCTATTGGGATGGTTCCTGAACTCTTGATTCATTTGCGGAGGGGAGCGGGGTGCACCCATCTTTTGGTTGTAATCCCCTGGTGGGGAATCATTGTACTGACGTGGAGTGTAGTTCATGTTCTGCCTCATGTCTTGTCTCTCAGGTTGTGGGTACTGGCCCTTATGTTGATTCCCATTATCAGCAAATCGATCCACATATCAGGGTCTATCCTGATTACCATATATCATGGTATTGGGATCAAATCAGCTTTGTGTCCCCAATGTCTGATAAGGACCATCATTTCTTTGATCCTGATTTTGTCTCTGGTTATTGTTCATACCTGACATATCAGGTTGATAGCTTGCCCGGGGCCTATCTCGTAAGTACCTGGGGCTGATGTACCTCTCCCTATTACTAGGATCATGTGATTGGAACATTAGTGCAGTGTGTGATGACCTTTGTTTATTACCCCTCTGTTCAGGTGCCAAATTATTTTTACTTGGACTTTGAGCAGACTCAAGGGACATTTTGGCCGACCTGATTTCAATCACTGTTGCTGAGGGTTCTTTAGATGTAGGTCTAGTAGCTCTCATTTTATCACTTTCTCTACCCTGACAATAGAGTACCTCATATAGTTTTGTGCTTTGGTGTACAATCAATTCCAGGGACTTGTCACGGTCAAATTCACGGACCATTTGGGATATGATGTCTTTCTGCAGCCCATAGAAGTAGGCAGTTTTAAACTCATTGGAATTCGGGTCAAAAGATACATCAAAGCGAGAAAATGTTCTTTTTAAGTCTTGAAAAAAACTGGATGTATTAGACCCAGCAGTGATTGTATAAGCGGCTTTCTTTGCCTCCTGCAATGACTGGAAAGGAGAAAAATGACGCCTAATCTCTTTTTCGAACTCCACCCATGTCATATTCTGCTGTTCATTCAATCCTCTTTTAATACTGGCCATCGGGGCATCTAAAGTTAAAGGAAAATATTGCCTGTCCTGTTCCTTAGGTATCTGGAGGGCTTTAAAAATGTCAAGAACCGCTTCTAAGTGATCCTCTATGTAGCATTCCCCTCCTTTTTTAAATGGTTTGATCAGGGCTTTAATGGATTTCATTATCTTTATGGGGCTACTTGTTGCAATGCATGGAATTGCACTACTTGGTGACTCAACCCTGGTTCCAGGTGTATGGGATTGGTGGCGGCCCCCAATGGGAGTATCAAATCCCCCAAGGGCGCTGCAACCAAGTTTAGTCACCGGCCCAGTCACTGGGGCACTAGCCCTTTGGGTAGAAATAATTCACCTCAACTGCATTGAATGTAGTACCCTTCCGCCTCTCCTGGGACATGGGAATGCACATTTGCTGTTCTAAGTCCTTACACTTTTTAAGGAGCCTGTTTGCTTCGTATTGCAAATAGTTGTTTTCATCACTCATTTTATTAATTACCTCCTGCATGTCGCACATTTGCATTTGGCACTCATTAAATTCTTTATTCCTCTTGTCTCTTTCTTGAAGCATTTTAACCATTTCTTGTTCTGCATTTTGGAGGTCACTTTCTTTCTCATAATGTTATTTTTGTAAAATCTGCATTTCTGACAAAGCCTCATCTTTATCTTATCTAATGTGGTCCACCAATGCTTTTAAGTGTACCAATCCTCAAACTGTTTCTTGCTTTTGGACAATTGAACATCAAAATTTCTGCATTTTAACTGCATGTCTTTTTGGCATACATCCAATTCTGCTCGTAACATTTCCTTTTTTTACTTTCCCCATCTAAGTCAGTCTTTAACCTGTTAATTAGCTGGGTGTCATGTTCTTGCATTCGCAGGGACCTATTCAAAATAAACCAGATTTTGGCGCGTAGCCGTATCAAACAGTCTTTCTCTGCATTTTTATCGGCTGCATTTAATAACCTTAGAAGGCAGACCTGAATTATGCTGCCTTTTGCAAAAATATTGTCTAGTTTTTCTTTCTGCACCTCACCATGAATGCGGTCATGCCATTCTGAGGTACTATTCTATGACCACATCCCATGTGCAAATAACTTTGCCTCTAAATATTGCACTAGGTCTGAGAATGTGGTTTCCCTTTGAGACATTCTGAAATTCGTTTTTAGTGACACACTGCTATTATGAAATGGGTTCCCTTTAATGTACAGATTGCGGTGTGAGACATATTTGCCAAGCCCAGTAGGTGATCAATGATCACTTTCCCGGCCAACGCACCATAAATATGTAGGGTATTTTGTGTAGATTTGGGGCCTAGCGGTATTTTCTTACCACCAAAAATAAAAGTAATTTAGCAATAATCACTCCTTGCATTCAGATTGGGTTTGGTATTATAGTGATATCGTGGCTATGCATTATTTCAGTACACAGATACATTTAGTTGGTATGCATTTTGTTGTGGTATAGTGAGGAGCATAATTTCTTTGTTTTATTTGGGGCCCCAACATACAAAACCCCTTTCTTTTGTTTAGACTGTTCTTGTGATCTCTAGAGGCCTCAGGCTTCTACATTATTCAATAACACCACATTTTCATATGGAGTGCCACTTATGTCTGTTATCACTGATTATCTACACCAGTGAGCTATGCTTCCATAAAGTATTCACAATAACATGTGGTATAATCACTAATTTATTTACATTAGCGAAACTATTTCCAGAGGCCTCTCTCTCTGCTGACTCATGTACGTCCAGCAGACTATCAGATTGTGTTCCACTCAGAAGTCACACACGCATATACACTGAGTGGAACCACGCACACAGCTATTTATAATGACTCATAACATAACCTTTTCCACATGGGATGCTTGGCATGTATTACCTAATAACCTCCCCTTTTATCAGGTGATATGGGCTAACTGCACCAGAGAAAAACAGAAGCAAATAGAAGCCTTTACACAGATTGTGATTTACACCAGTTTCATTTAAAAAATCATGCATTACCAGTTTTGCGAGGCAGTCTTTTCTAGAATAAACATAAGAGAAACAATTGCAAAATACATGGCATTTCATTAGATTCTTTGCAACAATAAAAAGAACAGTGCATCAGTTGACTTGCATTTCTGAATGGCAACATTACAATGCAGCTATCGCTACGCTGCCTGACTGAAATAGATTTCATTCACACACCGCACTTTCACTTTGTGTAAGATAATTACCAGCAAATTGTAGCTGTTCAGCATGCAAACTCTCTGGGCTGGTCGCTTTCTTTAAATGGCTCAGGGCTTCCCTTTAGAGCACCCGGCGAGGACATGCAGTTCCAATCTGCACTCTTTGGTCCTCAAGCCGGTGCTAATTGACTGGAATCTCCAGCCTGTGAAGGTCAGCAGTGCACTGGAACGACGCCCCTCAATCAGGCAACCCCACAGCAACTCCCGCCAAGTCTTCACCGAAGCTGTGCAAAATGTCCACTGTCTTTCTTTCTCCCCGAGCTGCTTCAAGAGACCTCTGTTACAGCCCCTAACGTGATGCCTGCCCAATAAGAAACTACTATGTCATACCCTCCTTCTTCAAGCAATAGCTCACTTTTCAGTAAGAAACTGTATCCACTAATTTCCTGCTTATTCGAGTTTTGTTTCCTTAGCAAGGACCATGAAAAGCACAGAGAAAGAGAAAGGAAAAATTCTGAATGTCCGTTTAAAATGAGTTTCAGCCTGCCTCATTTTGCACTTGGAGAACACATTATGATATTAAGAAGTTAGAATCATGTTAGTACTCTTAATTATATTAGTTAATTAATCCTCAAATGTGTCTCCTGTAACCGAGGCATTTCAGGTGAGAAAAAAAAATGGTGCGTTTTTAAATGTGAAAAAAAAATGATGTGTTTTTGACTGAGTAGCCTGTCTTCATTTACATATCCATATGTTACACCGACAACACATGGCTTGCTGTACTGCATTATAGCAATACATCGATCCCATGCAGTGGTGCTGCACTCCAAAAACACGCTATATATTGATCCCATGTAGTGGCGCTGCACTCCAAAAACACGCTAAATAATCCTACAGGTCTCACATCAAATCTGCGCTCACCTGGGGCTGCAAAATGGAGAAAGGATGCTCGGGAGCTAACAGTGTGCTATGATGAAACTCTGGGAACAGATGGGCCAACCGGCTCGCGGGGCGGACTCGGTAGGCGGGTTCAGTAGAATCAGGAAGCCAGGAAAGCGGGGGTGTGGGTGGATGTGAGATGGGGGGATTTCGCAGACACTGGGTGCAATTAGGGTCTCACAGCAAAGCTGAACTCACTTGGGGCTGCAAAATGGAGAAAGGAGGCTCAGGGGCTAACAGCGCACTATGGTGAAACTCTGGGAACAGATGGGCCAATCGGCTCGCGGGGCGGGCTTGGGAGGCGGGTTCAGTAGAATCAGGAATCCAGGAAAGCGAAGGGTGCGGGAGGATGTGAGATGGGGGGATTTCACGGACACTGGGCGCAATTAGGGTCTCACTGCAAAGCTGCACTCACTTGGGGCTGCAAAATGGAGAAAGGAGGCTCGGGGGCTAACAGCGCGCTATGGTGAAACTCTGGGAACAGATGTGCCAATCGGCTTGCAGGGCGGGCTTGGGAGGCGGGTTCACTAGAATCAGGAACCCAGGAAGGCAAGGGGGGCGGGCGGACGGGAGATGGGGTGATTTCACAGACACTGGGCACAATTGGGGTCTCACAGCAAAGCTGCACTCACATGGGGCTGCAAAATGGAGAAAGGAAGCTCGGGGGCAAACAGCGCACTATGGTGAAACTCTGGGAACAGATGGGCCAATCGGCTCGCGGGACGGGCTTGGGAGGCGGGTTCAGTAGAATCAGGAAGCCAGGAAAGCGAGGGGTGCGGGCAGACAGGAGATGGGGGAGGTGGCCATTGTAGGTGGCAAGGCTCAACATTAAGCATCTCTTACCTCCTTCCTCACCAGGCTCACCTTCAATCGAAAAGGTTGCGCAGCACTACTTGGCTGACTATGGACTCCTCCCTGGAATCCCAGTCGCTGCAGTAGAATCTTGTGAAGGTGTGCGTCAACCTCCATGTAGCAGCCCTGCAGATGTCCAGCAGGGGCACACCAGACAGGAACGCCGTAGTTGCAGCGATCGCTCTGGTCGAATGGGCTCTCGGACAGCCAGGCAACAGTCGGTTTGCCAACCGGTGACAATGGGTGATGCAGCCGCAGAGCCACATGGAAATTGAGGCCTTGGAGAGGGCCTTCCCATGTTTCACAGGGACAAAGTTCATGAATAGTTGTGACGTCTTCTGAAAACTCATACGGTCCATGAAGAACTTCAGCACTCCAGCCACATCCAGCGAGTGCAAAGTCCGCTCAGCCGGCGACAAAGGCAAGAATACAGGCAACAAAAAGGGCTCATTCAGATTAAATGAGCGCCGGCACCTTGGCATGGAGGGGTGCGTCCGTAGCACTACCCTTGTCTTGTGGAATGTTAAGTACAGTGGTTTACAAGAGAGGGCCTGGATCTCTCCCACTCATGTGGTGTGATGGCCACAAGAAACACAGTCTTAAACGACAAGAAGTTCAGTGGTGCTGGATGCATAGGCTCGAACGGTGGACTCATGAGTCTAGTCAGCATTACATTGAGCTCCCAGGCAGGGGCTGGATCCTTCACTGGTGGGAACAACCGAAAAGTCCTTTGACTAACTCCTTGACCAGGCGGTGTGACCACGATGACCGTCCCGGAGTTCTGGTGTAGCGGGAGATAGCTGCCAGATGAATCTTGATGGAATCATGCGCCAGCCCTGCTTTAGCCAGTGACAGCAAATACGGCAGCACCTGTGGAGCCGTAATCCATAGAGGGTTGATCTTCTGTGCACGGCACCAGACTGCAAACCGCTCCCACTTATGTCCGTAGCATTTCAGTGTAGACAAAGCCCTGACCTTGGCAAGCACCTCTTGCAGGCCGCCGGGAACTCATATCCTCCAAACTAATGCTGTAGGAGCCAGGCCAGCAAGTTCAGTGACCCTGGGTCGTGATGGAGGATCGTGCCTCCCTCTCTGACGAGAAGATCTGCGACTGTTGGAAGCTTGACTGGAGGGGACAATGACAAGTCCAGAAGGTCAGGGAACCATATCTGTCTCAGCCAAACCGGTGCGATGGGGATCATCCTGCACAAGGACTGTCTGAGTTGATTGACTAGTCCAAGAAGCAACGGCAGGAACGCATACAGAAACAGGCCATTCCAGGGGAATGAGAATGTGTCACCCATGCTCCCCCACTGGGTAACCTGCTGGCGAACCTCTGGCACTTGGTGTTCGCCGCTGTCGCAAAAAGATTGATGTGGGGATTGCCACAACGTCAGAACAGAAGAGCCACTTGGGTCCTGCTGAAGCTCCTACTTGTGGCAAGAATGCAGCTCCCTGCCGAGGTAATCAGTGATGGTGTTCTTCACTCCTGCCAGATGAAACAAGATGAGAAACATCTCCCTGGGCAACAGCCCAATGCCATAGGTCTCGCGCTGGCGATCTGGTGCCCCCCTGCTTCCGGATGTAGAACATCGTGGTGGTGTTGTCCGTAATACCCGTATCACCTTGCCCTCGAGACACTGAAGGAAAGACTTGGCCCAAAACACTGCCCATAGCTCCAGTAGGTTGATTTTCAACGATTCGGTGTCCGGACATTTTGTCGAAAGACATTTTGTCGAAAGACATTTGGTAGACGGAATTTGGTTGAAAACCAAATGGTCGAATTTTTATTTTTATTTATATGTATATTTTTTAGGTTTTAGTTTAGGGAAAAAAAGTTTTTTTTAGAAAAAAAAGGGGTTTGGAGGGGGGGACCCCCCCCAAAAAAAAAGTGAAAATAAAAAAAAATACAAAATTCGACCATTTGGTTTTCGACCAAATGGTTTCGACCAAATGTCCTGTCGACCATTTTATTTGGACGAAATGTCTGGTAACCCAACGATTCTCCAGTAGCCACATGCCTCTTGCATGGAGACTTCCGGAGTATGTGCCCTATCCTTCCAGGGAGGTGTCCATCGTGAAGTCTCCCGATGAGGTGGGGTATTGCCGTATTGCTTGACCGAAATGCTTGTTGAGAGAGATCTTGATAGCGCCCTTCTTCAGCATGTCCCGTACCTCCAGCAGCAGCTGAGGGACGTCGTTTTCCTGCCTGGCCACGGGTGGTATGAGAAGACATTGTTTTGGAATTTCAGGGTGTGTCTGTGGGCCAGAGCTTCCAGCACCCAACGGTCGGTGAAGTTGGACTTCCACACGCTGACTAAGTTTGCCAGCCGGCCTCCCACCAGGGTGCCCAGGTGGGGACCCGACATCACGACCGGTTGAATCTTGCTTCGTGGCCGCCTTGGGGACCTTGGCGATGACGGCGACCACCTCCGGACTTGCTGCTGCCGTTTTAGGCCTCCTGGGATGAAGAGTGGGACGGTTGACGGTAGGACGATGAGCTTCCCCCGAAGCCCTTGAAGAAACTTTGGATTTGCCTCCAGAAGTCCGAAAGGACGGCCGTTGCTGTTGAAGCATGCCCAAGGCACGAGCTGTCTTGGTATCTGCCTTGATGGCTTGAAGGGACTCGTCCACGGTCTTTCCGAACAAGTTATCCCCGAAGGGCATGTCCAATACCCTTGCTGCACCTCCCGGCGAAAGTTGGTGGCCTTCAACCATCCCCGCCAACGAAGGCAAATGCTGTTGCCCATTTGGCGGAAGACTGTCAGCAATGTCCGTGGCCACTAATGGCATGGTCTGATACCACCTCGTCCTCCTGCAGTATCTCCAACGCTTCCGCTCTCATCATCGGGATGGAAGTCCAGGAGGGGAGCGATCTTAAACCAGAGTTCCCTGTCGTAGCGCACCGCGTGGGCTTTGTCCATCTTGATGGTCGTCACTGCAGACATGATGACCAGTCCCATGATGTCTAGCTTCTTCTCCTCGCTCTCTGGTGGGGGGTGGAGGTCGAATCCCGGAAAGGCTTTGAGATCAAGCACTTGGGCACAGAGTCCGGCACCCTGTACTTTTCATACCGGTCCCTCTTGGCCAAGGATGGCCAAGGATGGATTCTTCATAAGGGACAGTCCCTCATCCCAGACGTAGCCTAACAGCGGGATTGACAGTACATTCTTCCTCTTCGCCTCGCAGCGTTGTTACAGGAAACTTTCTTTTTTTCCTCTGGAGTCAGGGCCCTCAAGATCATGGCATGGAAAGAGCCTATCTCATCGGGTGGTGAGGCTCTGGGCAGCGGAGATGGGAGTTCTCCTAACCTTCTGTCATCCGTGCCAGTTGTCTCTGTGTCTCGGCCCGTATCCTCCCTCGATGGAGGGGAGCCAAGGATGAAAAGGCAGTGGAGGGTGACCTCTCTTTTTGGTATGGGGTGCGCCTGATGGCCCCGGTGCCACGACAAATTTCTTCTCCAAAATGGTCTGGAGTAGAGAGCTCCTCCTCAGGTCCGTGCCCCTCACCCATCTTTTCGACCAGGGGAGATGGCTTCGGAGATGGTGGGCATCGTCTCTATCGGCTGAAACAACGATTCCCTCCTGGCAGGCAGGGAAACTCTCGCCTTGGGGACCATACTCTGCAAACCCACGGCTTTCACTGGGAACGCCACCACGCCTTCAAAGGAAGGCTTCACCGGGTGAATCTGGGCCTGCACGACTTTGGTCGAGCTAGGGGTCTTCACCTGGGGGGGATCAGCACCCCACTCCCTCTTGGCCTTCTCCGACTGGCCTGTCCGGTGCTTCTCCAGAAGCTTACCCGGGTGGTCCGACTTCCTCTTCTTCGCCGGAGCGTTGGCTCGTGGTCTTTCTTCTATGCCATCTCCACGCAGGGTAGGCCTTGAAGAAGCTTCTGGAATCCTCCAAGAAGAAACTAGTTGAAAAATCACCCTTGAGGGGCACTGAAGAATCCAAAAACTGGTCCTCGTTAATCGAAGATGGTACTGATCAGTCCTTAGTTAACTGAACATCATAAGCCTACCTCCTCCACAATGTATGCCTCATTGGTCAGCTAATCTAACATTGAGAATCATTAGACTGTAAACCTGGTCTATGGCAGTCAAACAAATTCTCAGAACCTCTCGGAATATCTTCTGAAAAAAACAATAGTGTGCAACAAAATTGGTGCTATCCAAAATCTGCTATATGAAATATCTTCCAATTAACAAAGAATACCGGGCATGTGATGTGGAGAAAGCCAACCTTATGGATACGTAGTGATGAAAGCTCCCACAAACCTGCTAAACCAGTTTTCACACCTCTAAACTGCACAAACACTTAACTCACCTTTGGTAAACAATAGGTTCGCTGAAACTATCCTGTGGTTTCATGTCCAATCACAGCATGGTAAACTAAGTCCTGTATCCTTTAAAGTTTTTACAAATGGAGTACCATAGAATTGGTTAACAGCGGTCAGAATTACAAGCAATCTGGCATGAAACACCATACAAAATGTTTGCTTGCCTAGCTTTAGGAAGCCCGAGTCCTTAATCACAGGACAGAATGTATAACTTCACCTCAGTGCATCAAGAAAAAGAAATGCTAAAGATATATTTAGTTGACGGGAAGAATATTTTTACAAAATAAGCTAAACAATACAAATGAAAGCTTGCAGTGGTGTGGTAAGAGAAAGAATATAATTCATCCGCTACTCAATACTTAGGTTCTCCTGGTATCCAGTAGCACTTCACAAATATGCCATGCTATCTATGGTAAGTGCTACTTAGGTTCCTTGATTGCTGCATTACATCCCCATGCCACATCAACATCCCCCCCCAAACTCATAAGCTACATTCAACATGACCAGCACCTCCTGCTTTAGCTATAGTTTAAACAAAATAGCAAATTTACCCCCAGTTAAGGGACTAAAGGCAATGCTGCTATATGGAAAGCAACCCACCTCTTGTGCTGGTATTTCTCAGCTCTCGACAAAGCCTCCCTGTGCCACTAATACGCTTATGTGCGCGAAAAACACTAAGTTGGCAGTTCATACGGAGCACAAGGTTTCTTTACTCAGTCTGAACAGTCGGCTCTTGGACAACCTAAACATTAACAGAACTCAAAGTTCGAAAGGCTTGGTTGCAAAGTAGAAACACAGTCCACCATTTTAAAACAGAGAATGTACAAACAGAAATCAAAATGGCGGATGATTATAAGATGGTGGCAAAGTCGATCCAAAATCGGTACTTTGCAACACAGTTTTCTTTGCAGAGCGACTAGACTTAGGCCAATATAAATCAAAAGGAGGTACTAATATGATTCCCGTTTAACAATGCTTTTGCCTATGCTCAGCGGAATATAGAAAGATCTGCAGACAGTGTGAAGACCCACTATGATATTAAGACAACTAAAAAAGAATACCAAGTAGGAGACCGGGCCTACTTGTCCAATTTCCAAAGGAACCAAGACAAAAAGTGCACATTTCTCCCAAGTTGGCAGGGTCCTTTTGAAATTGTCGACAGAATCTCACCAGTCGCCTACAAAATCTGTATCCCCAAGGGCAGTTTGGCAGAGGGGGAAGACAAGTGGGTCCACATAAACCAGCTGAAGAGTTGCCATCCCAGGTACTCTTTGTGGCAAATAGAGGAGCCAACCGTAACCCCAGAGGGGGACATTCCGGATACCTAGAAGAATCCAATCGTTAAAACCATTAGTAAATCCAGGCGGGGAATATTGTAAATTGTATGTCAAAAGTATGCATCTGCCCCACTACATGAATAGTAGTGGGTACATTTCCATAACCATGCTCTGTTCTGTCTCATAGCACTGAAACCAAGGATTCTAAGTACCAAGGAGGACCACTCGGGGACCGGGAGGAAAGACCCAAGGGGCCCGGAGTATTGCTCCATACTCCCATCCAGAACCGGCGAGAAGAGCATGTCGATCCAGCACTGATGGGAAAAGCAGCTGACTTTCTCCACCTGGACCAAAGAAAGAAAGAACATACCAATCTCCCAACTTCCCCTTGACGGGCGGTCAAACTCAAGTCGTGAGGGGGGGCTCTGTGGGATGTCTTGGCCCACTTTTGCTCTGCCACGCGGCATCACTGTGTTCTGATGGTTCCAGAAACAACAAAATGGCCGCAAAACCGTTGTGCGTGCCAAAACCTCTAAAAATGGTGTTTTGCAAAGCACAAAAAGATGGCTGCCCAATCTGCCATGCATGTTGCCAGAGGAGGAACAGAGATCTCACTCCTGAATCAGGTCACTGGGCTCCACAACATGTGAAGATGGAGTACAGAAGGAAAAGCAGTGCTTTGCTAAAGGAAACACCAAAATCTTGCTTTAAATACTTTTTTCGTTGTTGCTGAAACTGCAGAATGTCGGTACAAAGCACCCTCAAACATCCAAAATTCTTGGTGGGTGCTACAATTCACTTAATATAAGAAATCATTGTGAACTTACAATGTCCTGAAAAGCTGAAAGCATAAAGGGATTTCCAAAGCAAAAGTGGCCTGTCTGTGGATCTGTCAAAATCTGGGTGCAGTATCCTGGGCCACCTGAATGACAGCTGCAGGGGCCTGCAGGATTAAACTATAAACATGTATAAACTAAAATCAAATGTTTGCAATCTAAGAGGCCTGTTATTGAGAACAACCCATCCGGTAATTGTTTTGATTCCATGGTATAAAATCTTGAATAAGTATTTATCTGTGATGTGATCCCACAATTTTGTTGTATGTTAAGAGAAAATTCAACAGAATTAACAGTTAAAATAAGCTGGCAAAAGCTACCAAACCGGAATAACAGCTTTCCTCACAGAGGCAAGGCCTCTCCCTCCAGCTCCCTCCACCAGGAAATCACACCAAAGCGATAATTGAATCATTGTTTTATGATATTTGCTACGTGTTATACAACGCACTGTGCTGCTAACAGTGTGATTTCAAATAACTTTGTTATATAAATACTTGTGTTTTACATGTTCAACCTGTCCAGAGTTAGTGTGGTTGTTTTTTCCTCTCTATACTCCAGCAGGCGGACAGAAATATTAATATAAGGTTACATTGTAATGGTTACAGAGTTATAAATTACCCATGAGCCTTTGTTGAGTGCTCGCTACTAAACCACAATATTATTGCCTCAACCTCTAGGGATGACTGACTGGTCATGGTTCTATGGTCTACCCCTCTGAGGTGTAAAACTTTACATGGGATTTCTTCTTGGTAGGAGTGCAACACTGGGTTTCTGGTCGGCAACGTCCAGAGTGTGTTTTTCTGTTCCTTGTATCTTGGATCCCGAGTGGCCTCGAGATCTGCCCAGCTCCACCTGAAGTTTTCTTTTTACTTCTCTAGACTAACTAGCTATATATTTGCGTTACTAGCACAAATTTACATTGAATATATATTGCAAATCTCTAGTAGTGCCTCCCACCCCCCAACTTCCTTGTTATAGATGTTGCACATGTGTAAATATGTATTGTGTCAAAAGTAGATTTTGTGTTCAAGAGGCTAGTGGTGGTCTCTAAGCCTCATAAACCCACACCACTAAGGTGACACCCTGTTTCTCTCCTCCTATCAAGGCAGAGAGCAGACTCTGAACCAATCCCTGTCAAAGGGGCGAGCTTAGGATAAACCAGCACACACACACCCTTTATCATAGCATAGAAAGAGACAGCAGAGTGCAGCTAAACACAGACAGATTTACCCACTATCCGAATGTTGGCTGAGCACCCTGCTGCAGAACTTTCCATCTTCCTTTTTCCAGACTCCAGAAACTTGGCAAAGCAGAACCATTGCATAGCTGAACCACTTTCAGCTAGGCTTCAATTTCCAGAACCAGAATCAACCCCACAAACCTAAGAGGAGCATTATACTACAGCCGGGCTGTGCTGTACTTCTTGCCTGCTAAAAGAATTATCATCAGAACCAAAAAGGGCAGATTCAATCCAGTCCTGTGCCGTGCTGTGACCAGGGTTCCTTGCAGACCCAGTCCAATCCGATGTGCCCAGCTGTCTGTCCCAGAACCAGATTCCCTTCCCTGACCAGAATCCTGACGGTTACGTTTAAAAACATATCTAGTAAGTATCTATAGATAGAACTGTGTCCCTAGCATATGTACCTTGTCTAGTTAATCCCTATCTTAAACCCATCCTATTTTGTCTTCAGAACCTGCATTGTTAGGAGTACTTTTGAATTGTCTGAACTCTCCATCCAATCCCTCCTATCTTCCGCCTGTGCCAGTATTGTTAAAACTATCTTTGTGCTGATCTTTTCTCATCTGAAGAAGGCGGGACCACTGCAGGCAGTTATTCTGATCAAGTGGCTGCGTTCTTGTATGGTATTCTTCTTGTTCATAGTCATCCTCTAGTGTAAGAAATCCTTTTGGTCATTTTAAAAGTACATTTCTGTTTTCCATTCTTGCGCCTATCTCGAAAAAGTGACCTCCACTCAAACGTACATAACTTCCTCTGATTTTGTGAATCCCAAATCCTTACGGTTCTCCCATTATCGCGATTATCATGCAGTGAAAAGTTTGCCGTGAATTTCCTTTTTGGAAAATTCTGACACGTGTAAAACGTGATTGCTCCCGACTTGGAATTTAGGATTTCGAATAGTTTTTTGGTATTGAATCATTGCTTGTGTTTGTGTGCAACCATCCAAAGTGGCTCCCATAAGAATTACGCAATTTCAGCAATCTAAACCATATGCTTTTACCAATCCATTCTAAGATAACTTTAAAAGCCATTCTGACAGCTCGACAATCAATTCCGTTTTTCTCTTGTGTTGCTGGGGGAATGTGGGATTGTTATTTTGTTTGAATTCTGCCATTCCTGAATATCTGCTCTCTCCTATCTCTTTACATTGCCTGTTGGGGGTTGAGGTGTGTGCAGGGGGAACCATTAACCACAGTGCTATTTTGATCTGAAAACACACACACAAAAGTATTATTTCGGTGCTGAATAGTTTTTCTCACTATTACTCCTTGTGTATTAAAGAGATTATTCAGTGTTACATCACCCCCTTGGTGATTATTGCATACCCATTGAAACATGGTGTGATTAAATTGTAAATACATAAATAAATATTTTAACTTTGCAAACCAGCCTGATTACTGGTTCAGTGAGACCGGGGGGGGTGTTCAAGGAGGGGAGCATGATATGAGTAGTATGTTGTTCAGAATAAAGAACTTCTAGACAAAAATAAATAAGGATTTCAGTTGTGCATTACACGCTAGGCGTTGACTTGGGTGTGTGCCGGATTGAAATCACTTACAATGTATAGGCTTACAAATTGTGTCATTCAGTACCACAGTTTGGATCTTTAAATCGCTTTTTGGCACAAACAAAATGTGCACAATTAGCATTTATTTGGAGCAGTTAATGATCTTTCTTTCCAACTGTTGTTGGTGGGCCCATTGTCAGTGGTAAAACTAAGAGACAGAGGAGGTGACCACACCCCGTATAGCCCTGCTCCACCCTTGTATACACTCCCTGACACCAGAATAGCTGGCACTTACTCATTTCCTAAAATTAAAAATGTGCAGGCCCTGCAGCCAATACACTGCAGATTGGTAAACTGCCATAAGATGTTTCCGCCCATTCTGCTTCCTAGTCCTGTGGTTCAATGATGAGTGCTGCTGCCGATGGGCTCCAAGAGTCTGGAGACACCTTTGTGCCTGTAGCATCATATGTGCATGTGAAGATAAGTTGAAAGGTGTTTCACTCCATACATGAATTCCTATTTGAAATGTTTTGCAATGTGGATATGTATGTGAGCATTTTTAAGAGTTTGAATGGGTGTTTGTTTGTGCCTGTGAGACATGGGTGTGTACATGTGTTTATCTTTGAGCGCCTATGTGTGTGTATTCAACATAATTAGTGTGTGTTTCAGCGAAAAGGAAGCATGTGTTTTGCTCTGTGAAAATGGCAGTCTAACCACCATTTTGAAAGCAAATTACGCTATCAATGCTGGCATATTTTGTGGGTGTAACATCACGAAAATGATTAACAGTTTGTTTGCTGGCATATGTTGAGTGGCAGTTCCATTAAGTTGATTTTCCCTGGCAGGCAAAGCTGGCATATATTGTGATCATAAAAAACCCTTGGCTTGGAAGGTTTGGTCTAAACTGGCGACATCCGATAGTGGTAAAAAACTGAATGTCGTAAATGTAAGTAGTCCAATAGGTTCTTAGAGTCGCGTCTCACCAAGTCGGGGGTTTAGCCAAGTACAAGACCCCTTGCTGAATAGTATGAAGTATAGGTGACCTGGAAGGAGACTGCGCCTGATTCTTGCACACAAGACTTATTTTTTTAATGTGAAATGTGAAAGATGAGCTTCCCTTGAGACTTGTAGCAACTTTGCGATTGTACGCGCTTAATCTGAACAGCAGGGATTTATCCCAATGACATATGGAAGCTCATCTTTCACATTATGTGACAGGGGCCTCTTACATGACCATAAGACTAATCAATAGCCCTGATTTGAAAAAGGTCCTTGGAGGACCGAAACACGTGTCATCAACGTTAAGGGCAAGTTTTTCTGAAAAATAAAAAATAAAAAATAAAAAATTAAAAAAATAAGTCTTGTGGCATATATTGTGGGTGCAGCATCATGACATTGATTTACAGTAGGAATGCTACTGTGTATTTTGGGTGCAGATGAAAAAAGATGATGTATGGAAGGTGTTAAATTAATCTTAACCTCTTTCAGTTTGCTGGACAACCCTCTAGACCATTGTTCATCAGTCTTCCAACCCATTGAAGAAAGGAGGAAAACCAAAATGCAAATCAGGCTTGGTCTTCTTTAACCAGTACAGCCCACCCTGAACTGATTGGTCACATCCCTTTTGCATGAGAAAACAAGCAACCCCAGGCATGTTTTGGCCTCATTGGGCATTATCAGCGAGGTGTAGTTTGGTTCTCTTAGCCTAGCAGAGTCAGTTACCTCATCTGGACATGACATCAAAGTAATTATAGTGAAAATGCAAGTATATATTGTGGGTGCATCATTATGAAAGTGATTCACAATGGCAATCCTGGCAATACTGGCATATGTTGTTGACACAGCTTCATGAAAGTGATTTACAGTGGTAATGTTGATTACATTGTGGGCACACCATCAAAGTGATTTTCATCATAAATATATTTATGTATTGTGTCCACTGCAAGATAAAGGTGATTTGCAATATGGTTGCTGGCATATATTGTGGGATGTGTTCAGCTGCATGATGAAGATATTTCTCCTGGCATTGTTGGCATATATCATGGGCTGAGTTTCAATACATTGATTTCTCCAGGAATTGCTGGTATATATTGAGAGCACAACATAAAGAAAGTGATGTACAATGTTAATGCTCACTTATTTTGTTGGAAAAAGGGGCACTTCAGCACATCAATAAATTCGATGATTATAAATACAAGTAGCAAGTTATTCAACAAATACACAGCCACACTGCGCAGAGAAATCACAATGATCATATAGACCATTCAATTTTGATTAAAAAATCAGTCTGAAAATTGTGGTTTCTCTGTACATGTGGCTGTGTATTTGTTGAATTACCTTATATTGTGACCAGCGCTCCTTGGAAGTGATTTACCCTTCACAATGCTGGTATATATTGTGGGTGGAACCTCCTGATTTATCCTGCTAATACCTGCATATTTTTTGGGAAGAGAATCATGAAAGTGATTTACAGTGGTAGCATTGGCATATATTGTGGAAGAAGACCATGAAAGTGATTTAAAGTACAATTTGGGCATATGCTGTGGACACAGCCATCATGAAAATGTTGTTGCATCCCCAGAATACTGTTGGGGACCTATCATCTAGTGTAATTAAAGGGAAACATTTGTGGATTGTATAGCTCTTTAACCCACGTTTTTCACAGAATCGTCAGTGCAGTGCTCCTGTGAAGAGAGGAAGTGCTGTGCTGAGAGCCATGGCTGTCATCATGGCGCACTGGTGATGAGAGGTAACCCCATGCTAAGAGCCATCCGGTGCTGGCCAGCATGGCTGTTTCTGCAGAGCTCCCATGATGATAGGAAGATCCACTCTGAGGACCATGCCACCAGTTCAGTGAGCCTGGAGAAATGGCGAGGCTTTCCTTATTGGCCAGTTTCCAGGATATATGGATTTTCCAATCCATACCTGCTCTTAAATCCCGGATATTGGCCAATCGGGGATTACCACGTCATTTCTTTGGGACATAATTAGAAATTTACATTATTTTAGGCTGACCTTTATTTTCATTGCTAATTTTTCCTATACTCTAAATGGAATGGTGTGTAGTCTCTGCATTTCATTTGTTCAACAGCAAATATTTAAACATTGTTTTCTGTATTTCAGGAGGCAGATGAAGCCCTGTTATGTAATTTGGAACTACAGATTGAATCACAGTTCTTGCAAGATGACATTAATGCTACAAAGGACAGGTATAAAAAGGTAATTTCACAGTCATCCATCAATCTTTCCAAGTCTGGCTTAGCCCATAGATCTCAAGGTAGTATGTCTGTTAACATGTGCTATATCAGTGTACTCATTGACACTCGCCTCCTCCCACTCTACTGACTGATTTACCTAACTAGTAACTGACTGCATTCATCACTCACTCATTCATTCACTGACTCATCCACTTACCATTCATTCCTTTTCCTGGCCTACTGACTTTCATAGTTTGTTACTGAATTTGTTTCTAATGTGAATCACCCACCCACAACCCCACCCACCCTGACTGTCGACCTGCTCACTAATGTACTCGTTCAATCACTTGCTCACCCCTCACTCACTTCCTCAATCTTCAACTGAATTAATGACTAGCCTGCTGTGCGACTGAAATACTCACTTGCTCATTTTCCCATTCATGCATGACTAAATTGATATTGTGAGGGTGTGAATTCCCAGTGGAGCTAATTTAGACACACTGGCCCTCATTACAACCCTGGCGTTAAGGGATTACCGGTACCCGTAAGGGTACCGGTACCGGTAATCCCTTAAAGCTTGATTACGAGGTCCCTTTGCGGGTCTCGACCTTAACGGATGGTCTGTACCAGCCGTTAAGGGAAGGACCCGCAAAGGGACCTTGAAGGTGATTACGGTACCGCATTTTGCGGTACCGTAATTACTGCCTTCCCCATTCCCATTGAGCCCTATGGGGCAAAAATGGGAATGGGGAAGGGCCAACGGTAAATGGGGAATTACCGCCCCGCCAACCTTGTAATGGGGCGGTAATTCCCCATGTCACCATGGCGGATCCGGTACATTACTGGTGTTAACCATGGCTCTAATAGCGCCATTGGTTAACGCCAGGGTTGTAATGAGGGCTACTGTGTGTAGTTAGAAGTATCACAGAACTCTGTTTACATCTACCATCCAAGTCATATGTATATTAAATTGCCTTAAAAAATACTACACAAGCCTGACTGACTGGTGTGGCTGTGTTTGTGCAACATATACAAATTGCCCAATAGTCTTCATCAAAGAAAATGCATGAACCAAAAGAGATGCAAGCAAGTTAGAATTAGAGTCTGAGTGTCCAGTGCAGGGTCGGCCATATACTGATTTAACACAGCCCACGAGACAGTAGGTATCTGATTCACTGAATAAAAGTAATGTTTACACATTAATGTAATGGAAACAGTCTTATTATAGAATGATATGATATGGCATTTATAACGCGAATGTACCCAAGTGTTTCTAGGTGCGGCAAGACAAGGAGGGGGGAAACAGAGGGAGGACAAAACAACCATCTTACTAGGCCTTGTGTCATTCAGAATGTGCAAGTGCAGGGAAGTGGAAGGGGAGTAGTGCCGAGGGGTCCAGGGGTGAGAGGGAAAAGTGCAGCCAGCGGGTGGCTCAGTGCAGGTAACTCAAAAAGTGCAGCCAGCGGCTGGCTCATGAGTGCAGAGAGAAGGGACTGTAGGCTTGCAGCTACAGACCACAAGTGCAAGGGGAGCCAAGAGGCAGTGCCAAATTCAACTGGACATGCAGGAGCCTGGGTCCAAGTTCAGAGGGTATCCAGGTGACCAGTGCGTGGAGCAGTCGGGACATCAGCAGGGGAGAGGAAGCGAGATTGTGGAAGCAAAGTGGAAGGTTGTGTGTTGTTTCCAGAAACGGAGGTGGTTCTGCTCAAGTTTGTGAGAGGCAGGGAGGCTGTTCCAGAGGGAGGCCTCAGCCGAAGATAGAGATCTGTCCCCAACTCTCTGCTTGGAAAATCGACTGACCCTCAGAGAGTTGGTGGTGGATGAGCAGAGAGCTCGAGAAGGGAGATGTTTATGGAGAGAGAGTTGGAGGTAGTGCAGTCCCAGAAAGCCTTGTGGACCATGCAGAGGGTCTTGAACTTGATCCTTGCCACCACTGGGAGCCAATGAAGAGATTTCAGAGCTGGAGAGATACGATCCATGGGCTTGAGGCCAAGGCCAAAACTCACAGTCCTGTTCTTGATAAGTTCTAGAGGTCAGAGAGTAGAGGCAGGAAGTTTTAGAAAGAGGGTGTTGCAGTAGTCCAGTCTAGAGAGGACCAGAGCTCTGGAGACAATGAGCTTCTAGGGGAAAGTGAGGAAAGGAGAAATACCTCTGAGGAGGTGCAGCTAATAGTTTGACTTCTTAGAGACGTCAGAGGTGTGAGGAGAGGGTGGAGTCGAAGATGACCCAAAGGTTCTTAACCTTACAGGTTGGAGCAGGAAGAAGGCCCAGAGTAGGTGGCCTGAGAGAGAGAGGAAAGGATAGAGCTGGTGTTCCGATGAGGAGAATCTCAGTCTTAGTGGCATTAAGGCAGAGATCATTGGCGGCACAACATTCCTGAATTGCGGCTAGAAATTCTGGAATGAGAGAAGGGGAAGAGGTGGCTGACGGGACCCTGAAAGAGACCTGGGTGTCATCTGCATAATTCTGAAAGTTGGAGCAGAAAGCAGCGATGTGGTGGGCAAGAGGTGCCAGATATTGGTTGAGAAGCCAGAGAGAAAGGTTAGACTCCTGGGGCACACCACAAGTATAGAGAGAGAGACAGAGAGAGGAAAGACCCCAGTTAGACCTGAACGGGTCTGTCAGTGAGAAAGGAGGTCAGCCAGTCGAGGGCCTGATCGGTGATACCCATGTAATCACGGAGGCGATTGAGCAGCATGGCATGGTTGACGGTATCAAAAGCAGAAGAAAGATTGAGGCGAATGAGGACAGAAGGAACGTTAGAATCAAGGTTAGAGAGCAGGTCATCACAGCTTTTCAGGAGAGCAGTTTCCATTCTTCTGGCAGCTTTGAAGCCAGAATGGTGGTTGTGGAGACAACCAACCGATTCAGTGTGCATATTAAGCTGGGAGATGGCCAGCTTTTCAAAGGGTTTGCACAGGAAAGGAATGATGGATATTGGGTGATAATTAGCCGGAGAGGAAGGATCAGCAGAGGGATTATTTAGGAGGGGGTGCACAAGGAAGTGCTTATGGGGAGAGGGGAATGTTCCAGTGGCAAAGGAGTGATTGCAGAAATCGGCCAAGGCTGGAACAAGGGTGTCAATATGGTCCTTGATGGTTCAGGATGAACAAGGGAAAGCCTGTTTTGCTGAGATTTTCAAAGATCGGACTTGTCTAGAAAGAACATCTGGGGAGGACAAGGGAAAGGAAGAGAAGGGAGGAGGAGAGACGGTCACAGGCCGGTCAGGACTGGAGGAGGCGGAGCAGGAGGAAGAGGAAGAGAAGCTGGACAGGATGCCCTGAGTTTTAGTGATGAAATGAGAAGCTAAGGCCGTACAGAGAGCCAGGAGGCAACAAGAGAGGTAGAGACTGGAGCAGGATTGGCCTGCCCCTTGCAGATTTTTAAGAGTTTGGCCGAGTTGTAATGCCGCAGAGGCGCTGGCTAGGATGTGGGCTCTCTTCGGCGGGGGGGTCACAGAGTCTGTAGTGCCTTTGGAGCAGGGGGTGGGCCAGTTTGTCAGAGGGTGCACCTGATGCCCTCCACTTCCTCTCAGCCTCCCTGCACTTGCGTTTGAGGGTCACAAGGTCAAAGTCGTACCAAAGAATTGCACTTGGATTTGGGCTTCAAGTGGATGCTCATGACATGGGGTAAGTACATCAAGAGTGTTAGAGATAGAAAGATGAAGGTTAGATAGGGCTTTGTCAGGGCAGCGTGTGAGTCGGCCAAAGGTGCAGAAGGAGGAGAGAAAGTAGCAGCGAAAGCCTAAGGTGACACATGCTTCATGGGTTGGATGACCGAGAAGGTAGGTGGCAGTGCTGGAGTCAGCTTAGCCTGAGGGGTAGAGAGAGACAGGTGGGAGGAAAGGAGAAAGTGATCACTCCAGGAGAGAGGGGTGGTGGGAGGGTTTGAGAGGGGGAGATCTGAGGAGATCAGAACATCCAGGGTGAGCCCTGCAGAGTGAGTCGGGCCAGAGGGAAAAATAGAGAGAGAGAGAGAGAGAGTTGCAGAGGTTGCAAAAGAGTCCTGAAGACGGGCAGGTAGCATCCAGGTGAATGTTAAGGTCTTCGAGGAGAAGCAGTTCAGAGGTAGAGACGAGGAGGGAGGCGCCCACTCAGAGAGGAAGTGGGCAACCTGGCCAGGCTAGTGGCCACAGTGAGAGAAAGGCCAGGAGAGATAGAGAACCTGCAGGCCAGGCATTCAAAGGAGGAGTAGTCCTGACCAGGAATTATAGAACCAGGGATCCACTCTGGGAAAATCAAGGTTACACCCCGACCGGGATGGTTGGTTCTGGGTTCAGAGTGGATCTTGTAGCCATCAGGAAGGAGAGTGTCAAAGCTCATGCCAGAGCTGGCCGTGAAGCAAGTCTCGATCAGACTGAGTAGATCTAAATCGAGTTCTTCCAGGAGATGGCAAATGTTAGAGGAGTGTTTGACAGCTGAGTGAGAGTTGAGAGTAGCAATGTGGAGCAGGTTGCCCCCTTTGAAGGACTTCCGTGAAGGTGTACAGGTCAAAGGAACTCCCTGTGGAAGTGTTGCAGGTACACAAGGATGGGCAGAGGGGGAAGGGAGACAAGGCAAGGTAGCTGGTGAGGAGGAGGTGGGTGCCAGAGGGGTGGAGGAGGAAAGAGGAAACCGGGTGGCCAGAGAAGCAGCAGAGGCAGCCGTAGAGGTAGCAGAGGATAGAGGCAGCAGAGGAGCCAGAGAGGGGAAAGAAGGGACAGCAGGAGAATAAAGGAAGTTAATAAGGCGCAGGGAGCGTCTATCAAAAAGGAGGAGGTTGGCCTGAGGACCTTGGACTGAGATGGTGCCATTTAGGTAGACATTAATGATGGTCTTGGAGGAGTGGAAGGGGGCCAGGAGGGACTTCCACTGGGTGCCACCATTAATGGGTGAAGAGAGGGAGTGGGGGAAGCAGGCAGGCAGGGGGGAAACACTAGGGGGACACAGAAGGAGGAGGGGCACACAGAGGATAGGACAACGGACATAAAATCAGATGCAATAAATAGAAAAAAGTCAATCTCCAAGGGAACCTAGAAGTAAAGAATGAACACAGCAGGAATGCAGGCAGTACAATGTAAGCAAACAACCATAGAGAAACAAAAACGACAAGAACAAAACAATCACCAAAGGAACCTGGAAGTAAAGAGTGAACAGAGCAGGAATGCGGGCAATGCAATGTAAGCCAGCAATCGTGGAGAACAGAACGTCAAGAAAAGTACACAATAGATCAGGGGTGGGGAGCTAAGAAAGAGGGGGAGGGAAAGGGCATGCAGGTAATGTAAGGAGTGCAGTGGCTAAGAGAAGGAGGGGTGAGCACGGCCGATTAGAGAGAGAGTGCGCACAGCCTAATTTGTGAGGAGGTAAACACGATCTAACATGCGTGGAGGCGCATGTGGCCTAGATTTGCGAGGGAGTGCACGCAGCCTAAGTTCGAGGGAATTAATGCAGCCTAAGATGCAAGGCGGCACACGTGGCCTAGAGTTGTGAGGGAGAGCATGCCGCCTAAAATGCAAGGGGGCGCACACAGACTAAGATGCGAGGGAGTTTATGTGAGGGAGTGCACTTGAACAAGGGGTGCAAGGGAGTGCAAGTAAGCAGGGGGAGTGGGGCAGGTGGTGCAAGGACAGGTCACAGGGGAAAACAACAAGTATGCAACAGTGAGAAGGGGCACCAGGTCAGGGGGCGGTTGCCTGGAGTGTAGCAAGCTAACTCTCTCTGCACCTTCTTACCTGGCAGCGGCAGACAAGTGGGTGAGATAATCTGCATTCACTGTCTACGCTGCAACTACATTGCCACCAAACACCTGCATCGCTTAGTCCTGCGGACTTGTCCTGCGAGGGCTTTGCCACAGAGGGTCCTTAGTGCGATTCTTATAGACACGGAATTGGGGACGAAGTGAAGCGTGCTATGAATAATTGGGCAGCATCTCCTGCGCACCTGTTTGGCTCAACACTGCTGCCTTGTCCTGCCCACGACCAAGTGAGTTTACAGTAGCAACAACCCGTGAGAGGCAGGAAACGCGAGCCATATTCAGTCGCACAAAGGGACATGTGGCCTGTGTTGCAAACCAGAAGAAAAGATTGAAGTTATCTGATCTTTACTGTGAGAAAACAGAGGGGACACCGTTATGAGAGATTCCAAGTCTAATATCTAAGATGTAGATGAATCGATCAAAGTAGATGCATTGATGCTGGCCTACCAATATTTATGTAAGATTGGTGATTAAGAAATAGAGAAGCAATCAAGCAGACGGTGTCCGTATTGGAAATGTACAAGACACTCCAATTATAGACAGAGGTTGGAATGAGAGCCCATTTGTCTCCATTAAGGATACGATTTTGACCAGAAGGCGACTCAAGGCATTTGGTATCATTATATAAGTGGTGTGGTTCACCCTACAATGCAAAATGGGACTGACTGAATTTTCTATTTTTGTCCTGACGAAAGTTGCGTTATGAAGTGGACATTATTGTTGAAGTCCTTATAGACAACTGAAACACGTGACGACGATCATATTTGTGGAAATAACTGTATACCGATTAAATCACCTGATAACAGGCAGAGGGAATTTGATAGTGTGTATATTGAATATTGTTTATGGTGACCAAGTGTAGTGGGTCATCTGTACACATATGAAGTAAAATGTTGGTAGAGAGAATGTGAGTGAATGAATGGAAGGAATGATTGTGTGTGAGCCTAATTTGAACATATTGAATTTTATTTGAACATGTATTACATAATATGTGATTAATCTCTTTTATGATTTGAACAATAAAAAGAAAGATGCATTTGGATTGAGACATGTATTGATATGTGTAAAAAGAAAAATGAGCACGACCTGTCATCCTCTATCCTATTGGTCCATTGTTGTTGTTGTTTATAGTATCTAGCCTCAAGGACCAGGGATTATAGTCAAGCACCCCTTATTTTCCCTTGGTTCTTATAGGCACAGAAGCATGTACATAGTGAAGCGTGCTACGTACAATCGGGCAGCGTCTCCCACACACCTGCGTCGCTCAAAACTGCGCCCTTGTCCAGCGAGGTCTTTGCTGCACATGGTCCGTACTTTGGTTCTTTTAGGATGTAGCGAAGCGTGCTATGTTTAATCGGGCAGCATCTCCAGCGCACCTGCAACACTCAACACCGTGGCCTTGTCCTGCGAAGAGGCTTTACTGCAGAGTGTGTGTATCTCTGTTCTTATAGGCATGGAAGCGTGGATGTAGCGAAGCATGATATGTATAATTGGCCAGTGTCTCCTGCACACCTGCGTCGCTCAACACTGCAGCCTTGTCCTGTGAGGACTTTGCCACAGAGGGTCCATACCTCAGTTCTTATAGACATGGAAGTGTGGACGTAGTGAAGCGTGCTATCTATAATCAGGCAGCGTCTCCTGCACACCTTCTTCGCTCAACACTGTGGCTTTGTCCTGCGAAGGGGCTTTGCTGCAGAGGGTCTGTACCTCGGTTCTTATAGGCACAAAAGCGTGGATGTAGCAAAGCGTGTTATGTATAATTGGGCAGCATCTCCTGCACACCTGCTTCGCTCAAGACTGCAGCCTTGTCCTGTGAGGGCTTTGCCACAAAGGGTCCATACCTCAGTTCAAATAGGCACGGAAGCGTGGACATAGCAAAGCGTGCTATGTATAACCGTGCAGCATCTCCTGTGCACTTGCATCACTCAACACTACGGCCTTGTCCTGTGAGGGCTTTGCCACAAAGGGTCCATACCTCAGTTATTATAGGCATGGAAGTGTAGACATAGCGAAGCACGCTGCGTATAACCGGGCATTGTCTCCTGCGCACCTTCGTCGCTCAACACTGCCGTCTTGTCCTGTGAGGGCTTTACCACAGAGGGTCTGTACCTCAGTTCTTTTAGGCACGTAAGCCTGGATGCAGCGAAGCGTGCTACATATAATCGGGCAGCATCTCCAGTGCACCTGCATCGCTCAACACTGTGTCCTTGTCCTGTGAGGGATTTGCCTCACAGGGTCCGTACCTCAGTTCTTATAGGCACAGAAGCCTGGATGTAACAAAGCATTCTACGTATAAACGGGGACCGTCTCCTGCACACCTGCATCAATGAACACTGCAGCCTTGTCCTGTGAGGGCTTTGCTGCACAGGGTCTTTAACTCAGTTATTATAGGCATCGAAGCATGCTATGCATAATCAGGTAGCATTTTCTACTCACCTGCGTCGCTCAATACCGCGGCCTTGTCCTGCGAGGACTTTGCCGCAGAGGTTCCATGCCTTGGTTCTTGTAGGCACAAAAGCGTGGACGTAGCGAAGCATGCTACGTATAATTGGGGAGCGTCTCCTGTGCACCTGAGTTGCTCAACACCACTACCATTTCCTGCGAGAGCTTTGCCGCAGAGGGTCGTACCACTGTTCTTATAGGAATTGAAGCGTGGATGTAGTGAAGCATGCTATGTATAATCAGGCAGTATCTCGTGCACACCTGTGTCGCTTAACATTTCAGCCTTGTCCTGCTAGGGCTTTGCTGCAGAGGGTCTGTACCTCGGTTCTTATAGGCATGGAAGCAAGAATGTAGCGAAGCGTGCTATGTATAATCGGGCAGCGTCTCCTCCACACCTGCATCACTCAACACTGCAGCCTTGTCCTGTGAGGGCTTTGCTGCAAAGGGTCTGTACCTCGGTTCTTATAGGCACGAAAGCATGGACATAGCGAAGCGTGCTACGTATAACCATGCAGCATCTCCTGCGCACTTGCGTCACTCAACACTACAGCCTTGTCCTGTGAGGGCTTTGCCACAAAGGGTCCATACCTCATTTCTTATAGGCACAGAAGTGTGGACATAGTGAAGCGTGCTGCGTATAAGCGGGCAGTGTCTCCTGCACACCTGCGTTGCTCAGCACTGCAGCCTTGTCCTGTGAGGGCTTTAGCGCAGAGAGTGTGTACCTCGGTTCTTTTAGGTACTTAAGCCTGGATGCAGTGAAGCGTGATACATATAATCAGGCAGCATCTTCAGCGCACCTGCGTCTCTCAACACTGTGGCCTTGTCCTGCGAGGGATTTGCTGCAGAGGGTCCGTTCCTCGGGTCTTATAGGCACAGAAGCATGGATGTAGCAAAGCGTGCTAAGCATAATCGGGCAGTATCTCCTGCAGACCTGTGTCACTGAACACCGTAGCCTTTTCCTGCGAGGGCTTTTCCGCAGAGGGTCTGTACCTCGGTTCTTACAGAAGCGCAGATATAGCAAAGTGTGCTACGTATAATCGGGCAGCGTCTCCTGTGCACCTGCATTGCTCAATGCCACAGCCTTTTCCTGCAAGGGCTTTTCCACAGAGGGTCCATACCTTGGTTCTTATAGACATGGAAGCGTGGACACAGCGAAGCGTGCTATGTATAATCAGGCAGCGTCTCCTGCACACCTGCATCTCTCAACACTGCAGCATTGTCCTGCTAGGGCTTTGCTGCAGAGGGGCTGTACCTCAGTTCTTACAGGCACAGAAGCGTGGATGTAGCTAAGCGTGCTATGTATTATTGGGCAGCGTCTCCTGCACACCTGTGTGTCTTAACACTGTAGCCTTGTCCTGTGAGGGCTTTGCCGCAAAGGGTCAGTACCTCGCTTCTCATAGGCACGGAAGCGTGAACATAGCGAAGCATGGTACGTATAACCGAGCAGCGTCTCCTGGTCACTTGCGTAGCTCAACACTGCAGCCTTGTCCTGTGAGGGCTTTACCATAGAGGTTCTGTAACTCGGTTCTTATAGAGATGGAAGCGTGGACTTAACGAAGCGTGCTACTTATTATCGGGCAGCTTCTCCTGCACACCTGTGTCACTCAACACCGCTGCCCATGTCCTGCAAGGGCTTTGCACAGAGGGTCTGTACCTCAGTTCTTTTAGGCACATAAGCCTGGATGCAGCGAAGCGTGCTACATATAATCGGGCAGCATCTCCAGTGCACCTGCGTCGCTCAACACTGTGGCCTAGCCTACCCTGCTGTTCTGACTTGCCTATGCCTATTCCATTGATTTTACCTGATTGTGCCTACCTTTGCCAATGTCAGACTAGACTACTCCGCTGTTCTGACTAGCCTATGCTTATTCCATTGATTGTATCGGATTATACATGCATTTACCAATGTCGTACTAGCCTACTCCGCTGATCTACTAGTCCCTGCCTACCTCACTAACTATACTTTTTATGGCTATTGTTAGAATAGCCAACGTGAACTTCAGATTAGTCTATTCTATTGATCATACTTGCCTACGCCAATGTTGGATTAGCCTTCTCTGCTGAGCACACTAGGCCACTAGCCCATGCCCAACACCAGATGACAAGTCTACCAGACTGACTACTCCAACCTTTTTGACTAGCCTCCCTGTTGAAGGCTGACTTCACGTCACTCCACTTGCTAGTGTTGAACTGATTACACCAGAAAGACTCTGTCGAATTCTCTACGGTTAATATTACCTGCTATCCATACAATAATGTCCCAAATTAGGCACTCACTCTGCCCTCTACCGGACAGAAATAACAGACTCCAAGCCAGATTACCCCGTCTCTATGAGCCCAGAACTAATAGCAACCTGAACTCTAACTCCCTTCTTAACCACAACCCAGATAGGCCCTACTAGATTCCAAGTGCCCAAAAACACGGCCACTATATCTGGAGCGCTCATCAATGTAAGATCTCTAGTGGCGCATTCCACTGAAATAGCAGACCTCTTATCTTCTGATGATCTGGATGTCCTAGCGATCACTGAATCATGGCTGCATGATGCAGCAGGCCCTGCCCTCATGCTAGCAATACCAGACAAATATCAGATACCTAGAGTGGACAGACTTAATGCTAGGGGGGGCAGCTTAGCTATCATAGCTAAAACTAACCTTGCCTTAAGACTTCTGACTCCACCACCACTTAAGTCATGTGAAACTGCCCATATCCAGCTGCTGCACTTTAACTATCTACCTACTATATAGTCCACTAGGGTCTATCAGAACCTTTGAGGAGGGCCTATCCAGTCTCCTGGCCAACAATACCAAAGATACCTAGCGGACATTAATACTGGGCGATTTCAACTTGGAATTTAATGACCCTGAGGACAAACGGGCTCAAATTATAGCGTCCATCCTCTCAGATCATGGACTTTCCCAAAGAGTCCTTGCCCTAATGCATGTCAAAGGAAGGACCCTCGACTGGGTAGCTGACCTGAATTGCACTACCTCTATCACTAAAATAACTCCACAACTGTGGACTGACCACCACTTGATTGATTTCTCTATAACAATAGACAAACAAACACCTAAAGTCATAGTTATGCCACCACCCCTGCCTACCAGATGCAAAAAAGACATTACGCCAGACAAACTACTACCTCACCTCCTTCCTTCCCTGAACCTTCTACCTAGTAACTCTGACCCCAATCTCCTTGTCGAGACTTTTAACAACACCATGACTAAGGCCCTATACACCATTGCGCCACTCAAACTATGCAAAAGTAAACAGAAGGCTCACTTCAATGCCTGGTTCACTCCCTACCTCAAAGAATTGAGACTTTGAAAGAAAATGACAAGCCATATGGCGACACACCCCTTTGGATGAAAACAAATTACAACTAACCCACCTCTCAAACAACTACAAAAAATAAATAATTTGTACCAAAAAAGGCTTGTTTAATGAAAGAATATCCAAGGCTAGTTCCAACACTAAAGAACTCTTTGGGATTGTCTGGGAACTGGAATCCCCCATTCCTCGTTTAGACAATGCACCTAAGGACAAACAATGGTGCACCAGCATCCACTACACACTAACTAACAAAATAACGTCACTCCAAATCAAAATTGACAATAAAAAAGCCTCCCTGCTCCCCAATGAGAAGCAACCCACAACCCCTACTGAAGCCACCAACATCTCAGTACCATTTAGATTTACTAATGTCACCATCCAAGAAACTGAGCAATCATTTCATCCCTGAAACTGTCTTACTGTCAGGGTGACAACTTCCCTGCCCAAATAATAAAAGATGCAGCAAGAGACCTAGCGCCGTTCATCTCAAAATTAATTAATGCCTTGTTTGAGACTAACACCATCCCAAGCAATCTAAAAGAGTCCCGGGTTCTACCTCTGCTCAAGAAGCAGACCCTAGACCCATCCATCCCCACCAACTACAGACTAATCACCACGGTACAGTTTCTCCTAAAAATAATCGACATAGTAGCGTACCTTCAAATTCAGAACTACCTTGAAACAAACCAACTACTAGTCTCCCGCCAATCCGGATTCAGGCCTCAACATGGTACAGAAACAGCATTAATCGACCTTAAAACTCAAATTGACGAGCTTAAGGACAAAGGTAAAACAGCCATGCTGCTCCTGCTCGATTTGTTGGCGGCCTTCAACTTGGTGGACCATGCAGTCTTATGCAAACACCTAGCTCCGGCAACCCACTTCTTGAGCGATGCAATAGCCTGGGTCCAGTCCTTCTTAGAAAATAGAACGATGAGAGTCTTTTCCCCTGTGGCATCAGCAGAACCAATCCAGACTGCATGCGGCGTTCCACAAGGATCATATGTCTCACCCACTATGTATAACATTTTTACCCAGCCCCTATTTGACAAACTGCACAGTCTGGGTGTCATTTACACGAACTACGCGGACGACACTCAGATTCTCATACCCCTTTCAGGCAATTTTGACATGGATATGGCCTTGGCAAATAAAATATACCTCTTCATTCAGGCATGGATGGCAGATCATGGCCTCTGCTTGATTGACAATAACACAGAGATCCTGATCCTTGGTTCCGATGCTTACCTAAACAAATTGAGCACCAACTATTCGGCAACACAATCAAAGTAGTTAAAGAGGTAAAAATGCTAGGTTTCTACCTCGATTCCACCTTTGTCCTAAGAAAACAGGTTAACTCCCTGGGTTTGACGTCCTTTCATCGCGGGATGTTTTTTCGCAGTGTTTTTTACTGCAAATTTCTTTTCGAAAAAAACCCATCTAATTTTTTAGAGAATGGGGTGGTTTGGGGGGATCCCCCCCAAAAATAATTTTAAAATAATTTGATGGGTTTTTTGTAAAAAAAGAATCGGTAAAAAACCCTGCGAAAAAAACATCCCACGATGAAATGACATGGAACCACTCCCTGGCATTCCCTACTGCTTAGATTTGCAAGCTCATCAGAGTTTGCAGACCATTTCTGACTAAAGCTAGTTGCAGTACCCTTGCTAATGCCTTATATATTGGCAAAATCGGATTACTGCAACACCCTCTAGCTAGGAGCCAACAAATATATCATTGACAAATTACAAACGCTACAAAATAATGCCCTTTGAACTGCCTTAAATATACCTAAAAGAGAACACATTTCCAACATTAGAAGAGAACATCATTGGCTAAAGATTAGCAACAGAATCCTGCTCAGAACAGTCTCTCATATCTCGAAATTTCTTAACAATGCTGCACCGCTTTACCTCAGAAAGAATGATGAGAAGAACATTGACCCGCCCCTCTAGAGCAGTCAACTCCCACTGCCTAGAGATACCCAGATTTAAGTTAACAAAATCTGGAGGAAGTAGCTTCCCAGTGAAAGCCATGCATTCCTGGAATGCTTTACCTTTAGCCCTTAGAATTGACCAGTCCTACTTCAGCTTCAGACGCAATACTCTAATTTGGCTACGTTCTAATGACATCTGATCCTTCTGGACCCCTGTTTATATACCTGTGTAGCTGCCTCATGTATGTAATTTACTGTCCATCCTCACCGTATTCTGCCTGCATTTCTTTAATTTCTTGTTCCCTGTATTGTGCATATTGTGTATGTATTATAATGATACCACTGTGTAACTAAGCTTTAAGTGTGCCTTGTACCTGTTGCGCCCAGTTAGGTAAGGGTTTGATGCGCATTACCAAATAAACACACAAACAAACAAATTGGCTACATGAATGCCTACATTCAAGTTCCTCTTTAACATTACTAGTGCATTGATGCTCAGTTTTAAAACTCCTTGTAGAACTGCTGTTTTAGAAATTGAATTCTCTAGTTGACCTAATCAAGCTTTTGCTCTCTTATCCAACACTAAAGGCACACCATGACCATCTAAAACATCACACAATTGTATCTCCACGATATTTTGCTTCTCTGGCTGTAGCATTGTAGAGTTAAACATATTACACTCTGCAAGTGTGAACATCAAAGCAACACAAGAAAAGTGACATCAGATGGACTGTTATCTGCATGAAAGAGATTAGAAATCTATATTCCTTTTAAAACAGCCTTCACATTTTCCTCAAGAACACATACAAATCTTATCAAGCATTTCTGCATACCCTAAGTCAGATTGCCTCACATTAATGGTAAGTTGCTGGAATTCAAAACGATTCCAAAAGTTAAAATGACCAGTACTTCCTATACTTTTTTTGAGTATCATTAGATTGCAGCATTTTGAAAACTGTTTGACCTTCCACAGGATTAATTGTAACAAGTCTCCAAAAAAGTACAAGTTTATCTCCAAACAAAACATTGTAGTCAGTCGTCAAAACCTCTTGCATTCGTAAGTGAAAGAAAGCCAGAATTAACTTAGATATCATACTTACTTCATCAACAATCAAAGTATTTAATTTTCTAAGAACCTTTCCTCCTTCTTGTGTGGCACTTGTTACACGTTTTCGATACTCTCGTTTGTTGTTACGCTCCACTGGTAACATCAACAGACGATGTAAAGTAACACCTCCTACATTAAATGTTGCTAAACCTGTTGGATCAGTTGCAATACATGACAAAGAGGAATCCATTGCATTTTGGATCAAAGCTCTTATTGCATGAATTAAAAAAGATTTACCTAATCCTGCTTATCCACTAACATACAACAATACAGGTTTGTATTGCACACAAGACCATTCACAATTGTCATGCAGTAAACCATGTAAGAACATTTCTTTAATTGTATAATATACTTCTTTTTGCTCTACATCAAGTTTACTAACAATTTCATCACCATTCCCATCCCAACTTTACTTTGCTGCATTGCACTTCTACTTCCTCCATGGCAAGCTCCACATCATCTTGAATAATTGGCTCACCCAGCACATTTTGACTTTTGACTTCCTACTGCAGAACCTTGGCTTCCCCAGGAGTCTCTTTTTTTCTAATTCAGCTGTCAAACGTTATTTTTGGTGTAGTTCTTTCTCCAGTAAGTCCAGAACAAGTACTGTTCACATTTTGGATATGTAATTAAGCTTTTTTTTTTATCAAAAAATTATTCTTCAAAAGTTTCAAAACTTCTGAGCAAATCACTTTCTGCACCATGTGAAGAACAACTGCAAAAGACAAAAGTAAAACAGTTCCTTTGTCTCTGCAGTTTGGCAAGGCAGTTTTATGAGGTTAATGAGACTTGGCTTCTCATGTCTCACTACCCAACCACTACATCCATGTTCTTTAAAATGTCCTCTGTCACTGTTTGTTTCACTATTTGGATATGAGTAGCATTGGGCTACTTCATATAAACAAAGGTCTTCCAATATTTCAGATCAATTTGGATAATATGTATCAATCAAGTTGGTTTTCAAAATCTCTGTACTGTCAGGTACTGCTTCAGATAACTGATCAATTTCACTCAAATTGTTCAGTACCCAATTTCTAGTACTAGCTGGTCCAAGACTCAACCAAATGACATTAATGCTATGTCCATACAGAGGCAAACTAGTTAGCCGATCTGCAGCTTCGTAGCTACTACACTCTCCATGTGAAAACATCTTCAGACCAAAGCTTAAAGGTTTCTGACTAAGACAAGTATCTGTTGATAAATGATGAATCTGCCCATACTTAGCTGCATTACTCTTTTCAGCCTTTGTCATGTATGCTGTAACATAACAAGCAACATCTGTTGTATCACCAGCAATAAACTGCACATCAGTATTTGCTTTCCATAACAGGATTGTAGTAATGAATGAATTGGCATTAATTACTTCTTTTTAAATGATAGATATTTCTTGGTGACTTACCTGTAACATGGTTTCAAACAGATGACATTTAACTGTTCACTCGAACAACTGGTGTCACAAGCATTGGAAAGCCAAATCTGTACTTAGTGTAGTACTTGTCTTTACATTTGTATTTCCTCTGACAGTACTTTCCACAGGAGTGATTTTTAAACCATTCCACCTTGTTCCACAGATAAGCATTCATGTGATGAGCTGGAATGGAACAAGTTATATATTTTTCAATGAACTCCATCACAGAGCCATCACTTTCCTTACCAAACTGAGGAGCATCTTTAATCCACAACAGAAAATATTTATATGTGGAGCTGCACGTGCCTGATACTCTTTCCTCCAAAAGAAAAGCTCCACAGTGCCTAATGGACATTTTCTTTATTACATATAAAGTGTAACATGGAACACAATTTTCCTGCTGTAATCTGTTCTATGTTTTCTTTCTATGGATTAGTTTCACGAATCCACTCTGTAAGATCATCCCAACCATACTCAATGCACCTTTAAGTCACCAACAAAGTTGGAGAGCCCAAGTTTCTGATCAAGCATCTAACCTAAGATTGCCTTCTATACCAATGTTCTTTAGTTCCGCTCACTGTAGCAAGAACATTTGTAAGTTTACCCTCTAAAACTTCATTTTTTCCTTTACCTGGTGCAGCATCTCACATGCAGAAAGATTTTGAAATGAAGTTCCAGTCTGAAGTGTATGATTAATAGCATAACATAAAGTTGAACATTCACTTTCATACAATAAGTGAAAAAAGTATTCAACATTGGTGCGGAATCGTGAATCTTCTGAATATATTCTTGTTCAATGATACTCTGAAGCAGAGATTTGCACCTTCCGATCATCAAATCCCCCTCCTGTACCAGTTGGAAAAAGCATAGGGAAACAACAGGCTTCTAATTTCTTTTCCCAGATACTGATTGGTGCACCTTTCATTGCTTTCATTTGATACAATTCTAAACTGTTGCTCACGTTTTCACGTGAGTGTAAAGGATGAATAGTGTGTTCATACAAACTATTCCCTTCTGCAACAGATAGACAGACCCTCCAGGATTTTGCGGTATGAAATGGCAAATTTTGCGGCACAAACCTTTATTTATGGTGGCATTTTTGCAGCACAATTTTGATTGACTGGAGGGTGCAAGATTGGTACATTGTAGGAAAGAGGCTGTCTGCAAGGCTACAAGAGAGTCAGGGTATCAATATATGTATCTTTTATATCAAATAAGAAGAGTCCTAGATGTTTCTGGCTTGGCAGAACAGTGTTTGTTTTGTCTACATTTTTTGGTTTAATGTGCATGCGTATTTAATATTATTAACGTTGTTGATCATTATCAGTTGTAATGCTTAAAATATTCCGCTTCTATGTTCCCCAATCCCGCAAACACCCACACACCTCTCACCCAACACACCTCACACATTCACCATCACAACTTGTATTTTTGAACCTCACGCTCAGTCATACACAAACATACTAACATGCTCTGTCATACTGCCAAGTCACAATTTGCGCACTCTAGTCACTGTCAAACTCCAATCATACTCCCAACTCACACCGTAGGCTCCCCATTTCCTCCCGTAGTATACAGTCCTTCATTCTTGCATGCTAGTTCTGCATCTTTCATCCTTTCTCCCATTTATTCACACTGTTCCCTCATCCTTTCTCCCAATCTGCAGCCTACTACTACCCATGAGCCCATGTTCCTTCCACGTTCTGTACCTCCGCTCTCTCTGATTTCTGGCCCACCACCCCACTGCTTTCCTTCTGCTCTCTTGCCCACTGATTCCTCCTCTGACCCACTGCTCTCCCTCTGATCTCTCTTCACTTTATTGCCTACCATGCCACAGCTCACCCATCACTCCCTTCACACTCCTTTCTATCACATATTGTGACCAGATGTCCTGTTTTCAGATAAGCCATTTTTGGAAATGAGCAGGCCACCTTAATCTCAAAGGTGACCTACGCATTTCCACCAGGCAGAGCTGTAGCTCAATTGATGCGCTGGCCAGCCACCTTTAATACGTTTGTGTTGGAAACGCACTCCCGACAATAGTCTACAGGCTCCCCGTGCATTTCACCGTACCTGGTCCTTAAGGGTCCTGCCACTACAAAATGCAACCCAAAAAAAACCACATTTCTATCCCATTTGGGGAACAGAAATGCAAGTGAGACAGCAGCTGTCACACTTAAACATTTATTTTTAAAGTGTTGCATGAGTCAGTAGGGTCAATAAAGACCCTGCAAAGCAGTGGCACCCCTCGTGCACTTATTTGGCGTCCTGAGTTTTAAAAAAAAACAAAAACAGACCTATTTGTGGGTGTTTTTGCAAAAACGGCTGTTTTTGTGCTTTTTTGCAAAAACTGCCGTTTTTCGCTGCATTTTTTCGCTATAACCTGGAGGGTCTGGATAGACGCTGACACCGACCTTCACTGCTTTTTTTTGTTGACTCAACATCAAGCATAGACAAGTCTGGTACAGTCAGACTACCTTTGTATAAATCATTGTGCTCCAATAGAAATGCCAATGCATTTTTCACTTTTCCAATATCTATAAGCTTTTGATGAATTCTCTACTCTTTAGTGGCAACACCATTCACCAAAACAAACAAGGAATCTGCAATGTCCCAACTTCACTTCAAAGTATTCACATTTTCTTCGGAATTGAGAGGTAAATAAACAACTTTGCCTCTCACACCTTGCACTAATGATTTCCTAGCCAGATTTGACATATTTTTTTGCAATCTAACAATAACCTGGAAAGGATGAACAGTTTGCGATGCAATCACTTCAAACATGTTCAATTGTGAAGCACAGAATGAATATCAGGCACTAACATGCCATTTAAACAACTTCTTGGAGGATTACTTCTTTGATTATAAAATCCAACACAGTGTCTGCAAACATATAGTGCCTCTCTTGTGTCAAATCGTTCTTCTAAAAAACAAATAAGGATAAAGTCATTTCCAAACATCTTCCACGCTGTGTTTATTTTGATCCTCAATGTACACTAGTTGCACTGCAGACTTATAAAAAGTTGGTCAACAACCTACACACACAATAGCAGGTAGTTCACTAGAAGATAACTCAAACATTGCAATACTTCTTTTATAAAGTTGAACATCTGATCCTTTGAAAGCACAGGATCATCATGTCCAAATCCTGTAAGTGTTTCTTCTGCATACACACACTCTTTTAAATGCATCATACTTATAATTTGCATTGTAGAAACTAAACTTTCTACAGTTACTGTCAAAAGTATTTGATATAAAACTGCAAGAGACATACTTGCTGTTTTGCACTCATACAGTTTAACTAGAAGGTATCTAATTTTAGTATGATGTGCAGTCAGCAGCCATATATGATGAAAATGATTCTTACATCTACTTTTATCAAGAGAAGCTAGAGAGTGACCCAAAAGTCATATTTTTCACAAACATCACAGTCATCTATTCTTTGTAGCATCTTGATCTGTCTTTGCACAATATCATCTTTGTACAAAACTTGCAAAAATCTCTTTAAGACTTTACAAGAAAATGCACTTCCCCACCAAACAATCCTTCTTTGGTTTTATTTTTGACTGATCTACACTTAATATTTCTGTATTATTGCACTGTATGATTTTTTCTATTTTAGAAATCACACCATTTTGGACTTCATAGCTACATTCACTCTCATCAATAGCTAGCGGAACATTCTTTCCTTGAATGTAACCCTCTTCGTAAAAAAATCTTTCTGTTTGAGAAGAGTGTTTCCATTCTCCACCAAACACATCACAAAAGTTATCACGTGTAAGTACATTAACTATTTCTATATTTGTATAGAATGGTGTAGTCACCTTAAGTAATTTCTTAAGTTTATTCAATACAAAAATGAACAGTTTTCTTTTATATCAAAAGCTTTCTTGATTATTATTTCTACTTTTTCATTTTGCAAAAAATGCTTTACCACATATCTAGATCTGTGAAAACTCCAGAGTGATACATTTTCCTATATATATCTGCATTCCTCTGATTCAAATTGATAGCAATTCTGTTACCCTTTCTTCTCCAAATCCCTTTTTTTACTAGCTAGAAACACATTTGATACATTGTTTCTTTTTTAACTTTCAAGAAAAACATTCTTGGTTGCATCAGTATATTCTTTTGGCACATCTCCTATCTGAGATTGCACATTTTCAAAAGTATTATCGATAATAGGTATCGTTGCATTGTCTACAGGATTTGTATCTACAAATTTAACTTTTTTTGGATGACAGCGACCATAAACAACCTATTCCAAATTGCCCGCTGTGATTCGAAAAGGGGCCTTAAAACTAATCATTACTAATGCTGCTCAACAAAACATATCAGCATGTATATCCGCCCTCCACTTGCCATCCAAACTATCACTAGACTTTCAAAAGTCAAGTCACCTGGGCAGCCCCAGAAAGCAACCCTTTCAAACCTAATTAGTAATACTGTAATTCCATATCACTATACATGTCTTAAATAATACCTCACACACTCTACACATACCTTCAGACCCAATTCCCAAATATCTTCAAAATAGAAGAAATGTACACTGAAAACAATACGACAAAAATGGCTGTAATTTCTTCATTCACATTCATAAAGGTGTTCAAAAATAATATGCAACACATCTTTGCTTTCATATACCAACCAACTATTCATTCATCTCTGGTATGTTCTCAATTGATAAGTAACAAGATATGTGAACATAGCACCAGGATAATGCACTGCCACTTAGTTGCTTCACCCACTTCCAGTTCTCACACCTTAGTAGCCTCTACTAAACAACTGTACACCAACTCCATACACACAGCATTGAGTATACTGCTGGTCACATAACTAGGCCCTACCACACCCTTGCTTCTTCCAGCACCCATTTAATTTTTCCTTCTTTAACATGCAAATTTAACCAGCCCATCTGTTTCCACCTATTTCAGCATAATAAGACAATAGCCTGACCCACTATGCTGTATTTCACCTACAAACAAATTGCTTCTACTGCTACTCAACACAACATACCAGCATGTGTATCCTCCCTCCACCTCCCATCCCCACTTTCAGTAGAGTTTTAATGGCCAAGTGCCCTGGTCAACCCTACAAAGCTATCATAGAAAACCTCATAAATAATACTATTACCCCTATATCCACAATACATTTCTTCAGTAATACCTCACATGCTATAACTATGACTTTAGACTACAATTCCGAAACAAGTTCTCAGAAATGTTCACTTGAAACAACATGATATACATTCCCACCATTTCTTCATTCACATTGATAACATTGATACAAAATAATTTTGAACACATCTTTGCGTTCATGTAGCAACCAACCATTCATGCATCTCTACTGTGTCCTCAATTCATGAGAAAAGTATTAAGAGAAAATAACTGCAAAATTAAGCACTGTCACTTACTCACCTGCACCCACCTCCAGTTTCCACACCTTACAAGCCTTTCATTAACAACTGTATGCCAATTCCAGACACACAGCATTCAGTCTACGCACTGTCACAACCTTCCTTCTCCTACCACCCACTTATTCACTCCTTCTTAGTCATCCGTATCAAATAGCTTGTACAGTCATACAAAAACAGATTAATACCCTTCATTTACATTCATAAATGTGATACAAACTGATTTATAATATATATTTGCTTTTATGTACCAAGCAACCATTCGGGCATCTACAGTGTATCTTCAAGTCATGAAAAAGGTAATAAGAGAAAAGAGCTCCAAAATAATGCAATGATACTTAGTTGTTCCACCCAATTCCAGTGTTCACACCTTACAAGCCTTTTCTTAAGAATTGTAGGCTAACTCCAGACCGACAGAATTCCATCTACCGCTGGTTCCATAACTGTGCCCTGTCACATCCTTACTCCTCTTACCACCCATTTAATCAGTTCTTCTTAGTCATCCTCATCAAATAACATGTACATTCAAGCACCTTGCCTATTTCCACCCACTCAGCCATCATGGACCAACAGCCTGACCCACTATCCTTCATTTTACCTACAAACTAATCAATACTGCTACTACTCAACAAAACATATCAGCATGTAGGTACTTCCTTAATTGCTCGTACCCCCTCCAATAGGATTTCAAGAACCAAATGCCTTGGGCAGCCCCAGAAAGCTAATATACTGAACCTCATCTATAATACTGTTTTCCCCAACCCACTATGCACCCTCATTCATTTTACATCTCCCTATGTCAGTGCATTGCATAACACCATATTGCATTACATACCAGTAAACACAAATAGATTTCTTCTGCCGTTCCAGGGCACACCATTTCCAAACAAATTGTAAAACTGCCAAATCTGGTTCTTGAATATTATTTTTAAATTTCTACTGACAATTACATGATAGTGGAAATTCTGCAGTGTACAAAAATGACCCATGTACACTGCTCTTCTAGTTGCTTGACTAATGTGGAATACTATTAAACAGCTGATTTAACATACATAACCTGAGAAGATTCTAAGACAGTACAAAATCATCAATGTAAGGTCATACAAAAACAGCTTAATATCCAACTACAAAGCACACACACACAGCAACAATATTTGTCAGGGTAACTTATACTATTTGCTTCACAGTAAAGTTTCTTACGCACCCACATTTGGAAAATATGTTTTTTGTCACACATAAGCGTAGCCTAACATGTCATACTGCTTCATCAATCCTCTAAAAACTACTTTTCAAACAATACTTATAAACTTGACTAAATGAGACACCTAAACATATTTCATTTATCTTAGAAATACAACAATTCAAAATATACATACAATATATAGAAACCCACTATCACTCACCTTCAGCTGCTTCAATTAATAAATAAATCTTCACAATAGCCAAACACAGAACATGTGCACACTCTCACTTCTGGAACCGGTTTGTGACATGTTTAGCAAAAGGTCACTTTCATATCTTCATAAATGAATAGCCCACAAAGAGGACTGTAGAAAGCAAACAAGGAAAATGCGGAACACATTTTTGCTACACCTTTAACCCCAACACGATCCTTCCAAAGAATACTTTATAAAACATTTACACACTATATAAAAAAAGCATTTTTTCACCCTAATTTGTCAAATTACATAACCACGGTTATAACCCCAGTTACACGACGAAAACCCACCTATAGACGTGGTTTCAAGTAAATATTTCAAAAGCACTGAAAAACACATATTACAAATGTATCCACATTATTTCACACTAGCCTTCAGATGTGAACATCCAAATAGAAACACATGTACAAATCTGTGCTAAAACACCCACAGTGTGATATGATCACTGCACCAAAATACAAACAGCTATAACCGCGGTTAAAACCTATACATTTATATCTGCGGCTAACAAAGCCTGCCATAAAGTCCATCATACAATTGGAGCGTTCATAGCCGCAAATCAAGTCAACTGCCAATAAACACAGCTACCCGTAAAATCTTTAGAGATTTAAAAGACATACTAAAAGGGTGCAACAATTCAAACAACACAAAAGTACACGTGAGGGCATGGAAACAGAAACACATGTGAAATTGTGCAGCATAAAATCAAAGAAACAATATGATCAATGCACAAAAATTGGACTTGCCATACCTGTGGCTTAAATGTTAGTCATAGACATGGCTACACCCTCCAAAAATACATGACGTCCCATTAACTTAGTAGTACCCGCACTCATAATCCATCTGCCAGCTGGGTACTCACGGCAATAATGCTTGTGAGAGGGCACAACATTTAATTGGCTGCTATTGTAACCATGACTATTTTTAAAAAGATCCTCAAAAGTATTTTCCTTTTTCAATATACTTAAAAGTTATTTGGGTGGCTCTTAAAAGATCCTTTGAGTTCTTCTATCAATGTATAATGAAACAAGTATATTTTCAATCAGACAAATACTCTTCATCTCTACTACAACAAAAATAAATCTTGGAACATTGTTCTGTGCTTTTTCTTTAGATGATTAATTAATTTCCTTTTCTTGAACAGAAACAAACCTGTACTCTCAGTCAAATATATTTCTGCACAATTGCAGCAGCATGAACCTCTCATTTCAAACAATCCATCTACAATAGTAGTATAGAACCAAAAAACTTTGTAAACCAATGCTTTGATAACATTTCACCTATTTCCTTAACATCACTATTAGCACCTTTCTCAAAATTCTCTATTTTCCATATTACTCTAAACAATCACAATCCCCTCCTTCTGAAATTGCATGCATATTCACAATATCCAATTAAACAATACATATACCCCGGAAATACCACAATCTCCTAAAACTACACCTCACTCTCAAGCAATACAAATGTTCTATGTAGAAAAAGTCTTAATACAATCATACAATACAATATACCATTTTTTGGCATCTGAGGTACTAGACATCTTATTGGCAGCCCCTCACCACACAGGCAATAAACAACCAATCAGTGAATACATACATTCCACCTTCTCTCCTCATGGACTCTTCCTCCATTGCTAATTCTAGTATCTGGAGTTATAAGCAGTATTTCTAATTACCACATTAAAATGGAAAGCTACATGCAATGGCTGGAGGACAATTATCCTACACAGGAAGATATTAAAAAAGAAGTAAACCTGTTCTGAACAATTTATTTAGGAATTGTCTTTTTGTGCTGTCATTTTCATTGTGTTAAATGTTCCTCCCCCATTAAACATTCAAACATGTCCAACCATAATAGTAACAGCAGTGATGACATCATTTCTGTTCCAAATCCATCACCACCAAGGAAAAAGGCAACTGAGATGAAAACCACTGCTGACAGTTGGCACTTCTTTAAATTCAAATAACAATGTTCGAAAAAAGAAACAGAGGTGGTAGTTTGAGAAAAACTGCAACAAAACTCTACACCATAGGCCTTCCAATATTCTGTCTGCAGCACCTCCATCCACCAGTGCAACAACATCACCAACTGCAAATAACAGCAGCGGTCTCAACTGCACAGACTCCTGTTTTAGCAGCTCCCAAAATAGCTCTTTGAAAGCACACCTTTTAAGTTAGAAAAATACATAAAATTGAATACAGACTGAAAATATATGTTATACTATCTATTGTAATTTATGTGATGCAGTCTCAGAAATCAGAATCTCCCAATTGTTTGCAAAAGTAAAACAAGACAGTTAAAAAAAAAGTGGCAAAGGACGTGCTATGCACATTGCACAATAAAACTCTATGACAGGGCCTTTCTAATGTTCCATCACAAAGCCTAGGAACATCAACAATGAGAAAACATTTAGTGCAAATCCACTGCAAAGTTGTAGATGATGACTATCAAAAATCAAACGAGCACCACAAATAAAAATGCATGGGGCTCATGCATTACGTGCACAGAAATCAGCACCAACTCCAGCACCTGTGTCCAAAAGTAATCAAAAACACTCAATGTAGAAGACTGCAGCAGTGTGAACTGCACTTTTCCAAATTTAACAGCTGCTCCCATGTCCAACAGTACCACTATGTTCTGAATATAGATTGTCATTTTTCTCAGAAGTAAACTGTACAACATCTAGTGAAAGTGCAATGAGATGATGAGATCGATACAGCTACAATAAAATACACACAAACAAATTACTAAAATGAACTTGCAAACCACTCAAAAGACCTAACAATACTGCATACATGAAAGTGGATTAAGATTTACAATAAATGCAATCAAATAAACCTTTGCTCTCAATAACATAAATACAAAAACGAAATGCCTCTAAATGTCATTAATTGACACATCTAATTTGATAGGTCCATATTTCTTAAACTTAAGAAATATATCAAATCATAATGACCAACTGATAGCACTAGTAAATATAAAAAACGGAAGACTGTAAATACACTTTCAAACATTTAATAATGAATTCACACTTTCTTTGCCATAGCCACACTCCTGCCATCTCCACAGTGAGAGTTCTAGAACCAAAAGGATACAACTGCAGAAACTGATCGCTTTCATACTTTCCAAAATAAACACCAAAGAAAGAGGACTATATACTAATAGAACTAGTTAAATGGATGACACATTTTCCCTATAACCTATCACAGACAGCTACAGAAAAAGAAAAGTAGCAACAATCAATAATAATTAAACTCACAGAAATGTATTTTTCCCCCACAAGCCCACAGCTTTTTGAAACGGCTACAGAGACTGCTTTGTATCCGCGACTAGACGCATATTTTTTTGCAAACTCAAAATCAAACTAAGTCAGCCATACAAACTTCAAATGAAATAAGGGCACACCTAGGCACACAAAATTACAGACAGAGATAATGTTTTGTGCTATATATCCACATGACAATATGATAATTGCACAGAAAATATATTTGTATATACGCAGGTATATATATAACCACGCCTATGAAAAGAACCAATAAAAATATAAAAAGTGTTGCCGTGCCTATGCAGATGCTTTTTTTATACACGCTGTTATAGCACACCCATACATGAGCATTTTACTGTTAGCCGGAGCTATTTGCAAAATAATGCAACAAGTGTCTCTAACACACATTTCAGCCGGACACATTTGCAAAACCATGATTTCAGGTCCTTGCCAATGCTCCGTACATGTGTTTGCTGCAAATCCGCCCATGTTTCATTTTTTGAAAAGTGTCCAAATGTACGTACATAAAATAGTCATATAACTTAGCCCCCACTTGACACAAACATTCAAGGTTCGGTCCATAATCTTTCTGGAAACCTTTTTCCACATTCGTCAAACGACAACAAAGTTTTCAGTCATCTAAAAATGTGCAGAACCCCCCTCCACTTTTGCCCCCTCTTGACAAAATCCCACTAAACTTTGGAAAAACTTTTATACCTAGGTTTCAAATCTTTTTTGCAAACTGTTGTGCAGATTCATCAAAACAGCATCACACTTTGCAGAGTCAAGTCTAGAATGAAATTCCAAACTTTCATGTAGTTTCATTGAGTGGTGCCAAAGTTATAAGCCATCCAAAAACTGCCTTTTCAGCAACACTGTAATGCAAAGATAGGCATAGATATCCCCGAACATCTGAGATGTTTGCAAACATAACAGGACTGCCCCGGACATCCGGACTCTTCGCAGATATCAGAGTTGAAAAAACACCTTTTTTTTTAGCTTTTTTAGGCCATATCCCATTCCCACCTCATCACCCCTCACCTCTCCAGATATTGTTTCATTAGTTTGACAAGTATAATGTGTTTTTCAATATGTTTTACCGTGATTTTCGCAGACAATGGGTGCTGTCCGCGAATGCAACATGGCAGGCGTCTACAAAAATCTGCTGCAAATCGCGCTTTTCACCATCCAATCAGCTGCCACCTCCAATGTCCCTGGACCTCATGCTGCCTCCTGGACCAATTGGAGGCCTGTCTGTGGAGCGAACAGGGAAGTGAGTCCTCGGACTGAACACAGATATCACTAATTTATTTTTACCTACTTTTTGGCCATTTAAAAAGAACTATTGGATGGATTTACACCAAATTTACAAAAGCACGCTTTCGGGACCAAACCGCCACTCCCAGCGGATTGGACTGTAGGCATGAGCAACATTTCTTTCTATTGCATCTATGGGAAAAATCACCCATTTTGGTACCCCCCAATAACCTTCTAATCCCTATGCGAAACCTCACCATACTTCACAGAATCAATCTGATGTGAGCCATATACTTTCTTTGCACAGTTTTGAAAGGATTCGTCCGGGGGGGGCAAAGTTATACACCCCCCAAAAAGTGTTCTTCCTATGGGTTGAGCAACTTAATCATAACTACATGCCTGCTACTGCAGGCCGTGTAATATATAACAAGTAAAACCGAAACCCCCCAGAAATTCGCCAGTTATGGCAAGCTAAGAACCCATTACTCGAGCCACCACCGTGCACTACTAATACTAACACCCAGGACATCAAACATGACATCATAAATGTAATTTATGACATCACTGATGACATCACATAACTAGGCCACTTGTTTTTGTTCACTGATATATCGCTGCCAGGTGTTTTTGTTCACTGACAGAATTGAACATTCAAAAGCTGCTGTATATCTAGACGTTAACCTTGTCATATGTATTTAAAGTACTTTCCTTAGGGTTTTCTATGAGTTTATGGTGCACATACACAGGGCATTAATCAGACCTCAAACACACAATTCATTATTATACATGAAAATGATCTTAAATATTATTGACATTTTCTGGTGATGTTGTTACTTTCTTCCTTACTTTAGTTTCCCTTTATCTGCCTCTGATGTGTATGCATTGTGGGTATTCATATGTATTGTTTGTACTAACACAAGTGTGAAGTAAGTCTTGAATTGCTAGCTATTTATTCCATGTTTAACATTAATGAAAACTGTGATAAGGTAGCATTCATCATTTTACTATTGAAAATTACCAGATTAAAAATATTGTACTTCTATGTTGCATGCTGCAGCCATTGCCTATGTGTATGTATGATTATGTTCCTATATTACCAGCAACAAACCAATATAATATTTTGTTTACAGGAGTAGATACATGATGTACTTCATGATAGGTCTCCTAATCATTACTGACAGGTTGCTACCAACATTATGACAACAGGACAGTGGATGGGTTACCCCTACCTCACTGACAAAGGGGAAGCAACAGACAATATTTAAACAGGAATCATGCAAGCGGAATGTAATAATGTTCAATCAAAGGGACATAATCCGACAAGAGAAAAGAAGAAAAGCACCTCCAAGTCCACACCACAGATCAACCCTACATGAACCAAAAAACATTTAAAAAACTGTATTTATTTAAATTTTTTGCATATTAAAATACATATTAAATTGTCTAGAGCTCATATTTAAAGTTGACCTACACGTAAAAAATAAAGTGCATGATAAAAAGTGCTTGTTGTGTAAAGAATTAACTAATTAACAAAAGAAAAAGGAAAAAGAACCATCTAATAAATCATGCTCACTGATTCATAAGTGCAATGTCGGCTGTCCCGGATGAGTGAAGGGGATCACTCAAGGAGTAGAGACGTCAGTCACCTGAGCAGTATTAAATGGTAAAACTAATTCTTGAATGGTCAACTAATCATACGATAATCAAAAACACACTAAAGCTAACCATGGTATTCCATCCGTCCGATGGTTAGCTTTAGTGTGTGATGACAGCCGGCATTGCACTTATGAAGCAGTGATACAATGTTCCTTTATGAGTAAGTAGTAGGCTGTCTTCCTGTACCTCATCTTCCTCAACCAACACTTCCACCACACAGGTTACTCCTGTGGGGCACAAGATCCCACCAGCTACCTTGCGGTAGCGGCCGTGTAATTATGGCTAAATCCATAGGAAGACCTCTTTTTGGGTGGCTTACAACTTTTGTCCCCCTGCACAAACCCTTACCAAACTTTGCAAAAGAAGTATATGGCCTGCTCTGAATATATTTGCATGATTTGGTGAATTTTCATCAAGGGGGGGCAAAGTTATGGGTCTCAAAATGTGTTTTTTTCCATAGACTGAATGGAGAAAAACTTTGCTCATGCCTACAGCCCAAACCGCTGGACTGATTTTCACCAAATTTGCAGCAGGAGCAGCGGCCTGGTCCCAGAAGCGTGCTATTGTAAATTTGGTGGAAATCTGTCAAGTTTTTTTTTTTAAATGACCAAAAAGTAGGTCCAAAAAAATGTGTGATATCTGGGTTATGTCCGTGGAGCCATTTCCCTGTTCGGTCTGTGGACAGGGCTCCAATTGGCTTAGAAGGCAACGTGGTGTCCGCGGACATCAGACACACCCACTGATTGGATGGTGAAAAGCGTGAAGTGCGTCAGATTTTTGGAAACGCCCGCCATCTTGGATTCGCAGACAGTGGCCGGTGTCCACGGACATCGCGTTAAAAACATATTAAAAAACACAACATTGCACTTGTCAAACTTATCAAATAATCTCTGGAGAGGTGAGGGGTGATGAGGATGGGAAGGGATATGGCTGCAACAAGAAAAAAAATGAGTGTTTTTTTTGCCATAAACGTCAGCGAACAGTCCGGATGTTCGCAAACAGTCCTGTGAAGTTCGCTGCCACCTGTGCATTACAGGGTTGGTGAAAAGCATTGGCAAGGACCTTAAAACATGGTTTGCAAATGTGCCCGTGTTTTATTTTTTGACAAGTGTCATAATGTAGGTACAAAAAAAAGTGATATACCTTTGGTGACTGAAGTGTAGTCTGTGGCCATGGGCAGTGGCCACATTGTCTGGGTCATGGAATAAGGTCATGATCCGGACAATCTGGCTACTGGCCATGACCACGAGGGACAACACATGGGGTTAAATTGGCCATGTCCACCGGCTTTGTGGTAAAGTTATTTGAATGTGGGAGAGCTTTGAAAGGGAAGAAAAATGTGCTTGTGGTAATATGGTCATAGGGTTCTCTCTTTGCCTTCTGCAGGCTGTCATGGAACGTGAAGAGGGACCTTGTATGGAACCCTGCCTTCCCTTTCCATGGTGAGGATTTTCCTTCTTACACAGGGACGCCGCTGCTTTCAGAACCTGGGATGCTAATGGTATTCATCCCCCATTGTAGGGGCTGGAATGAGGGGATAATTGTTCAGAGACCTTGTTATCCACACTTGCTTTGCTTAGGCTGATAACTTGGGCTGCCAGGCTGGTATCCACTGTTCCAGTCCCTGGAATGGGGGATGAACGCCACAATATTCCCATTAGCATAACACACCATGCTAATGGAAATGTGGGACAATTTTATTGAGTTTATGTACTTTACTGCGAAATGTAAAGTAGATGGAGTCTATGTTTTTTTTTCTATTTTTTAACTATGAAAGGTGGTTCCTAAAGGAACATTTCTTTTGTTGTTTTTGTATGTATTTTTCTTTGGCAGGAGAGCTTAGAATGAAAGGTGGGGAGGGAAAAGAGGGCAGAGTCACCAAGCACTAATATGGAGGGGCAGGCGGACAGGGGAAGAGGTTGCAAATATGTTACATCTAAGGTGGTGGGGAAGTGTTTCTCATGCTCCTTGATTACCGCTTTAAAAGCACTTCAAAATTGCTTCCCTCTGCAGAATGATGTGTTGTAATATATACAGAGGACTGTTTCACTTAACGGTTTGCCATGCATCCATCAAGCAAATGCCAGGGCATTCTCAAAGGTTAGCTCGAAAGAAAAAAAAAATAGGGCAATGTTAAAGCGTGCAGTTGGAATATAAATCTTGAATTCATTGTCATTTTCAGAGTTTAGAAACAGGGCCCTTTCATTTCGGTAAACACATTGGGTCCACCCATTTTCTATTAATTGATTAAAGTGATGGCTACTGTTGTTTTCAACAAAGCTGACTTTTGCATGAAAACAGACATTTTAAATTCAAGCTAAATTGACAATTCACTTATGGGTGGTATGAACTACTGTCGCATTTAAAAACGAGGGACATGTACAATTTAATCTATCCGTTTATTAGTAAAAATATTCATTATGTATTGAGGTAATAACCAAAAAGAAGCAAAATAATCCTGGTGTGATTTATAATGAATGTTCTGATTTCCAGTTTCTTTTGATCTCTTGTCAAGTATAATAGCAACAAAATCAGCAATAGGCTTTGCAATCTGTTTATTTAATGGCACACACTTTATACTCATGACTTGTGTGCATACAAAAACAGGTGGCATTGTAGTCGTAGCTTACATGTGTCTGTGAAATGGAGACAAATTCCAATACAATTGTATTTAATGTTCTTCTTAGTGTCACTACACCCCATAATGTAGCATATGCTCTACGGCTCTTTTTTTTCTCAAAGCTTCAGAGGTTTTCTCATCTGACATTTTTCAACATCTCCTCTCATGAGCAATTAATGATACAGTGTTTATGTTGCACGTCAATGTGAAAGTGCTGCATGATAAAAGGGATTTGTAGTTGTCATCCAGCAATGCAATTTCTTGTTCTCCATGTGTAGGGACATCCACACACTTGCTTCATTGCAAATTGCATGACTGTAGTGGGTAATAATGGGACATATCTCTCTCCTTCTCCCTCTCTCTCTCCCTCCCTTTCTCGATTTCTTTATTCTTCTTCCCTTTCTCTCCCTCTCTCTCCTACCTTCACTCCCTCTCTCTGTCTCTCTCTCTGTCTCTCTCTCTCTCACTTTCGCTCCTCTCTACTTCTGTCAATCTGGCTCTTGCTCTCTGTCACTCCCTCTGTCCTTCTTTACCCCTCCCCTCTATCTATGTCTCTCTCTGTCTCATTCTGTCATTTTCTCTCTCTCGCAGGTTATTCCTCTCATGTTATCCAACTCTCTATTTCACCTCCCTTCAGGAGCTCGAATGTCTCTTATGCAGTAAGACAGGAAGTCTGAAATAGTAAAAACAAGCCATTTCTGAAAGTGATATTTTTCTCTGACAGAATCTCATGGAAATTCAGACTTACGTGAGCATTTTACAGCAAATCATCCAGACAACTCCACGCGTGACTGCCATCACAGCCGGGACACATGAGGTAAGGTTTCCAAATAGAAAATGTTAACATGCCATAATCATCTAGGAATTAAACTTGTAGGTTATCAATATGCAGTGCTGGAAATGGAAAAAATGTGGTGGGGGATCCCACAAGTGCGGGTGGGGGAGGAGTTGGGGGAAGAGGGGGCGTGGTCTAGAGGGGGCGGGGTTGGTAGTGGCCATCCGATCAGATAAATACTTAAAAAAAAAAAAGTGCCCACAAAGGCAACATTGCCTTTTACCACCGGCCAGGGCTTTAAGTGGGACGGGGCTCCGAAATTTCAATCTGAGGCGGGGCCCTGTGGGGCCACTAATCTCCCCTGCCAGGCTCCAGAAAAAAATGCCTTTCAGCCATAATGGTGGCGCCGCACCTGCGAGGCATACCTTTAAGCAGGAGATGCCCGTGGGCCGGTGCCACCATTGTGGAGAGAAACGTGAGGCCGCTGGAAGCTGAGGCCGTTTTCCTGAAGACTGAAACTCTGTGAGTTTCAGTCTTCAGGAAAACGGCCTCAGCTTCCAGCAGCCTCACCTCTTCAGCCTTAATGGCGACGCTGCCCCTCCCCAGCTGCCGAGGGGAAGCGCCACCATTAAGGCTGAATAGGCGAGGCGCTGTCCCCTGCCAGGCAACCCAATAGAAAATAAATGCAGAGATCAACACCCTCTCCCCCGGGGAGAGGGTGTTGATCACTACAAAAGGCTGCCTGGCAGGGGTGCCAGTAGCCCATTGAGCCGGGGCTCTTCAGGGGGGCGTGGCCTAATGGGCCAGCAGGACGCCTGCAGTTAGGCCAGGCCCCCTTGATGAGCCCTGGCTCATTTTGTTGTGCCAAAAAAAAAACGCCCACGAGGGCAGCATTGCCTTTTACGCGGCTCTGGCGTGTAAAGCACAATGCTCGCTACATTTACAACTGATTCCTTTCAGTTGTACATGTAGTGAGCATTGTGCATTGCACATCAGTGCCAAAGCCGCGGTAAACGACAATGCTGCCGTCGCAGACGCTTTTTTTTTTTCTTCTTTCTTTTTTCCAGCGCGGTTCATGGGCTTGGGCGGCTGACTCTGGCCGGATCCCGAGATCCGGCCACACATCTGGTGCCGGATCTCGGATCCGCCGAGAGCCGGCCCAATGACCAGTACTGTCAATATGTGAATCCTGTAGGAATGTCAGAAACTGCCCTAAGAGGGGGTCTTGTATGAAATATCTAAAACAAGTAAGTTTGTTCAAGTGTTCTAAAGCAAAGTAAGCATTTAATTAAAAAATAGGGCTGGACAGCTTGTTGAATGAAATCATTGTCTGGGTCCTATGTGTACAACTGTATTTATGAGTAGAACACACAGGGGTAATTGCATTAGTCCCTGGAGCACAACAAGGTGATACAAGCAGATGTGTACAACTGTATTTATGAGTAGAACACACAGGGGTAATTGCATTAGTCCCTGGAGCACAACAAGGTGATATAAGCAGGTGTAACACGTGTAGGGCTGTACTAACATATGTTTATGCTATGACGACTTCTCAAGCGTTTTGGAGGTTAAGGTGGGCTGGGGGCGGCATGGAACAGCAATATTGTTTCAGCCTCCTCTTTGCTCCCTGCCATCAAAAACCATTTGTTTTTAGATCAGTGAGGTATTTTAATGCTCGAGTAAAACCAATAAATCCCTATTGAATCCCCCTGCTATTTACACCAGGAAAAGACAGGTGGATTACATGAGAAAACTGTTTTAGGTGACCACTTTTTAAACAATGCTTTAGTTTAACACAATTATTCATACTGATTTATACAGTGTATGATCAATGAAACACAAACGTATGAAAGGGAAAAAGCAAAACATGGCAGTGAAATAAACATGTTTCTTAAAAGCAGAAGGCCTGATCACAAACCGTTTTTCTGAACGCACATTTGTATTCGAAAAAAATGTTCAAATGGTGCCTAATTCACAAAAATGTGGAAATAAATGTCAATGGCAACTCGTAATTAAAAAGTGGGTTCCTGGGACTTCCCTAGTCAATGACATAATGGACACAGGGCAATCAACAGGAAAAGGTCTTACTTTTTCACATATTTTGTCCTGAAAGTGATTTACTTTCCACAAAGTTTGAGGACAATTTCAGGAAGAAAAATGTTTCTTTAACTTTTATACTCAATATGTTATTTATTTTACCTACTACGACTTGTGCCTGTGTTTTTGTGTGAATTCTAACTATAATCATGTGAATTGAATATGTACAAAGTGCTATCATTTCTTATTCACCGTGAAGGGAAAGAGACGAAACGTTTTAAAATGTCATTTTAGAGGTAGCAGCAAAGGATGATTTTATCAAAGTGCACGAGCGAACATGTAAACATAAAAGGTAAAGGAAAGATATGCCTGGCATTGCTTATCTCGCTATTTCAGACATCACTGAAAAGAAAACTTGGCGCCCTGCAACCTGAAGCCTTATATCTCTGGCCTCTGCTGATTTACTTATAATATCCGTATCACACTTAACACACTTTAAGCTCCCAATAACCAGATATTAATACAAGCGTGTGAGGGTCAACATTTTGCGTGTAAACATAGAGGGCCTCATTACAACTTGTGCAGAATGGGTTTAACGGCGCCGGTAATGGTGCTGGTGCCGTTAAACCCACTCCGCAATATTACGAGGTCCCTTCGCGGGACCCGCAGAAAAAACAGACGTCCATAGCGGGTCCTGCGAGGGGACCAGGGAGCTAAAAAATGTCCCTTTCGTAATGGGCCCGTTGTTAGCTCCCTCCCCATTCCCATTGAGCCCTATGAGGGCTCGAATTAGAATGGGGAAGGACCGGGCTCCCTGAAGGAGGAAATACCGGGCCCTCCATACTTGGAATGGCCGGTATTTCCCCATTCAGGGAACCCAGACCCGGACACGATTTTGGAGGCACCCATGCCCTAATAAAGGGCATGGCTGCCTCCAAAGCTGTATTGAGGCCCATAATCTTGTGAGCAGTCAGCTCTAATGTTAGAAGCAGGCTAGTGATATCACAATGTCACGTGACCTGCCATCAATCACTGATTCAATGTAAGGATTAAAGGTGCTTGCGTGCAATAGCTGACTGTTTTTACAGGTGGATGATCTCTTTGCAAAAGGTGAAGTGGTAAGATGGTTGGTATACAAATGGAGATTCAAGGCAGAAAGCGACTATTGGAGAGAACAATACAAAATAGGCATTATAGAAATAGTAATAATAGAAGAAAGTGAAATTAAATCAGAGATGAGGATAGAAATAAAAACGATATGTAACCATAGAAAATGAGAAGTGGTGGGAATGGACAAACACATAGATTTACAATGGACATAAATAGCTGTAGCATGAACAGTGGAGTATAAAGGGAGGTCCAATAAAACACATTGATGGCTGAAAAAGATTGCAAGGTAGAGAAAAGTTAGTGGTCAGAAACACGTAATGCAAAGAGTCAACAAGAATGACAGAATGGACATGAAGGAAGAGTGCTATGAGGAAAGCAGAAGAGGAAGTCAAACATAATAAAAGGAGAGTGGGATAAAGGCAGACAATTAAAATCGGTGCTGAAGAAACTGACAAAAGGGTTTGGCTGTAGAAGGTGGTGCAAGCCAAATTGTATAAGGAATACAGTATCATCAAATGTACACGTTATATGTCATTCGCCTCTGACTGATGGAGTCACCTGATCTGGGGCCACATAACTGTCTGGTGACTTGCCAAATCATGGTAAAACCCGACGGTAGAAAAAAACATCTCCATGATAAATGCGTGCCCCATATTGCAAATGCAACTTTTACAAATGCAGGCACGTGTGTATGCTCTTTACATTCCAGTCACTTCTGAACATTGTTTATTTCCTTCAGGAAAAAATGCTCTCTGAAAGAAAACTGCCTATTCTGCAGAATCAGCTGGAGGAGTACAAGACCATCCTGTGCCAGCTGCAGGCTCAGAGGTTTAAACTGCAGTCTGAGGTATTGGAATGTTTTTCTGTTCTTCCCTATCTCACACCTCCAACTTCTGAAATGTGTCCGACTGCTTGGTGGACACTGATAGCGTTCCGTTCAATTGAATGCCATGCTTGTGTTGTTATCCTCCATTGGCGTTACACTTCAAAAAGAAATATTAAATATGGTATTGTCAAATTGCACCAGGTGAAATGTTCCTCTTGCCATGTGTGTTTTATGTTTATGTTTTTTTGTTGTAAGCATAGTCAATGTGTGAGTTCATATAGCGTACACATTTTAAAAATAAAATGTCCATGATGCCACCAAGTAAATGCATTATTACTGAATCAAAATAGCACATGTTTTCAATAGAACACATGTATGGCAATCTGGTGTGTACTGTCAATACACAATTCAATTTTCAGTGAAATCCTGTTATGCACAATATAAGGCTCTATATTTGCATTTCATGTTTAATTGATGCAATCATATACCAGTGCAGCCTCTATTGCCCCAGAAAAGCCATTTAGTTCCCTATATGCATGGCATCTGTGCGACAGAGATATCGACATCCTATTCATAACCAAAACATGGCTAGACAACAATTACAATATCACACTCCATAACTGCCTACCTGACAACTTCAAGTGCCCACGAGCAAACAGGAAAAACAAAAGAGGAAGAGGACTGGATAAAGCATACAAGGAACACCTGAAAATTAAAACTGAAGAACCACTAAACATCAAAAACTGTGAATCCCTAATCCTTCGCCTAACAGCAAACCCCAAAACAAACCTCACATTCATCCTGGTATAAGACCACCGACATACAAGACAACCGTTAAGGGATGCCTTTACTGTAGCCATCACCAACCTAGCCATCTGTGAAAACATAAAAATTGATATGAGGCTGGGAAGCCCAAAAGAAACACACCAACGCAGGTTACAAAGGACATACAAGTGCTTTATTTAAAAGCTACAACAGTTACCAAAGTCAATTGACAAACGGATAGCTATTCGGCTCTCAGAGTATTGTAACAAACTTCAACGAGGGTTCGATGCATTAGTAGAGAGACCGTACATTGGAATACTTGGGTCTTTTATATGATTTGTCCAGCCCTTGGCCAACCCTCTCGCGGGTTAACCTTTCTTGGGATCAGGCCTAGGGTTCCTTGCCAGGTCAATCCTATAATTTATGCATTTTGATTAGTTTCGCTGATATAGTTGTACATTTACACATAGGTCAGCAATAGGACAAGGTCTCAGTTCGCGACCCCGACAAGTGGCCTGCAGGCATATTAATTATTTGTGTGTGCAGAGGTCACAACGGCCAGAATCTCACTCAGAATGCCATTCAGCCTCCATTTTGATGTTCAGGGTGACTTCCACATTACAAGAGAACCTAAAATGGCAGCTAAATCCAAGATGGCGACTTACATTACTTTCTTTAAGGTCAAGACCTTGCTGCGGAGTCTATTCGCATGATATTTTAGACAACTTGGCGTAGGCCAATACACATTCAATTACTGCGATAGGAGGCATAATATTATTTCAATTCCAACAGACCCTCCTTTTGGCCTATGCCAAGTGCTAATATAATTTCTAATACTTTTGCAAATAACTCCATGCATTGTCATCCATACATCCCGAATCATTGTCTGTAATGTCTATAGCCATTAGGTCGTTCATCAGAACCTCTTGTAACACGAACTCTTTAGATGCTGTATCTGGGGCATACATTCTGTGCCCTACTGTGCTCACTGCTTGAGCACAACATCCCCCTAGCATTACACATATACTCGGTAGACATTGAAAACAGCAACAAAGGAATAGCAGGATCCCCAAAATAACCAGAATGACAGAAAGCACCTTCCAACCCCAAGATCGTAAAGAATCCCAAAACCAGGTGCTAATATTCCAATCTCCTACAGAAATATGCACTTCAGAACTAAGGATATGCAAGTTCTGTATTGCTTAAAAATTGTCGGCGAGGAATCTGGTACGAAAACACAGCAAGCGGACCCCACCAATTTGCATACTCCACCTCGTTCTGCCAGAATGACCTCTAATGCCATCCGATTTTGGAGTGCTACCAATCTTATTGCTTTTTTTTCTAGTGTCATATTGTAGAGTATGTCCGTGGTCCGGTTGATCGTTCTCTCCAGTACCCTTGCTAATCCCCTAATGTTCTCAGAGTTCGCTATCTGTCCCCAAAAGGACACAACTGATGTTGCTATATTTCCCAATACTTGCCCAGGGGTATCTCCGTTCTCGTCCCGCCGTGGGCGAGCCTTAGAAACCTCCAATGTACTAGCTACAAATACCGCAAGTAACAGGATTCCTAAATAACAGGTTCCCTGCCAATCCTTGGGCAACCAGGGAAATGCTGAACTACCACAAACAAAATTAACAGGCCCCCCTACATACAGAGGCCTGTTTTCTCCAGTCAAATTTACAATGTTCATACAACCTTCAAAATCTCCCATTGGCCGAGTGCCATTTCTTTGTACACAAAAGGGGCCTGAATCAGGGCTATGATTTATGGAGTAGGAAGGAGGCAGGGCGTCCTTATTGCCTATCGGAGCCATTTTAAAGGAAATTAGAGTTTGAAAGGGAAGAGATAGTTTATCAGACGGCCTAATAGAAGCAACATTAGGTTTACTTCTATTTGCAAAAAGCGAGCATCCCAGGGGAGTTAATTCACGTTTCTCAAAATCATTCAAATTAGTTCCATCAAAGTTCCCTGAGATGCTATCATTCCAACGGCCAAAGAATAGTGCTCTAAGAGAGGCATAGCAAGCAGTCGTTAAAGGTAAAGGGTGAATATACCATCCTAGCCCCTTGTTCCCATGTTGCGGTAAATGAGTGCAAATCCAACAATTACTCTTATTAAAAATGGCATGCGTTGCATTCATTACTATCATTAAAGTATTATTATGATACTTTCGTCTATGTTGGGAGTCTCTAGGGGACAGAGTGTGAAGGTGTACAGAGGGAGTCAAAGCAGTAGGTACAATCTCAATTGGCAGTAGAGGTTTTAGAGGGTACATTTCTTCAAAGTACCAAAGTCCTACGGCAGTAATCGCACAAATACCAATTATCATTAACACAACACAGCAATACGTTTTCGGGGCCCAGGCACATTGTTCGTTGTCCGAGTTGGTCACCCCCCTATTCACAAGTCCAGTGCGGGGAGCAGCGGTGGAGGTGGCAGGCATTGCAGTTTCTCAATCGACGACCCCAATGTTCGTTGCTGGTGACACTACAGTCGCGCGACCTCTTAGTCCTTCCCAACCCTAGCCAGCAGAATCCTTTTTTTTTCTCCTTTTGTTCAACAGGAACTTTCTTATACAAAAGAAAACTTTCAATCACTTCTCCTTCCCAAATGCACGGAAAGACCCGTGCTGTAGTTCTATTTTCTTCGTCGAAGGTTTTATCTGGTGGTACCCAAAACTGTTTGATCCGAAAATAAGGTGTCGTCACTTCCTGAGGGAAGCGGCGTATCAGAGGCGACGGAAGTCGCAGAACTTGAAACAGTGTTTTCCGGAAGTGATTTTTCAAAAGAGTGTGGAGACGAAATGGACTGTTCCCCAAGCTCCACGGGCTCAGAGAAATTCTCCGACGCACTCACAGCGCTGTTTGCTACTCCAAGATCAGAGATTGTAGCATCAGCGAGGGGTTCTGCTTCTTCTGTAACGTGTGGTGTCGGGTGAGGAAGTTCCTTGACATGCGTCGCATGGATCCAGTGTTTTTTCCCAGCCACCTGCTCTGCTGTCCGGGTGACCAACAGCACCTGGTAGGGTCCCTTCCAGCGAGGAGCGAGACAGGAAGACCTTTCGTAGGCCTTCAACAGGACCCAACTTCCAGGCTGAATATCGTGTCCTGGGCCCGTGAACCGTACAGGTAAAGCTGAGTAAACCTGATGATAAATGAAATACAGGTTTTTAGTCAACTGGTTGCAGTAGTCTACAAGCAATACATTTTCCACCTCCCTCAGGGCTTTAGGCTTTGGGAGACCCCAAATGTTAGCAGGTCTCCCCATCACTACCTCAAATAGAGAAAGCCCAGTCTTAGTTTGAGGTGTGGTACGCATAGCTAATAATACAATAGGTAAGGCATCTGGCCATTTCAGTTTGGTATCGGCACATGTTTTTGCAAGCTTATTCTTTAAGATACCATTATGTCTTTCTACCAACCCAGCACTTTGAGGGTGTCTGGCTGAGTGAAATCGTTTCTCAATATGTAACGCTGTGCATATCTGCAAAATTACTGCTGCAACAAAATGGGGACCATTGTCCGACCAAATTACCCTTGGGAGCCCAAATCGAGGAAAGAATTCTTTTACCATAGTCTTTGCAGTGGTCATGGCAGTAGCATCTTTAATGGGGAAAGCCTCGACCCATTTACTAAAAGCACAAATAATTACAAGAACATATTTTAGATTGTTACACCGTTCCATCTCAATAAAATCAAAGTGGATGACCTCGAAGGGAACAGAAGGGGGCCCAAAGCTTCCCCTTGGAGTTACTGTCCCCTTCCCCACATTGTGCTGTAAGCAAATCATACAATTCTGGAAGTAACGTCGTGCAGTCTCCAGAATTTTGTTATTCACCCAAACTTGTTCTAACATTTTCGTGATCTGCTGAGCACACACATGTGTAGGACCGTGTGCCACCGTAACCATTGCCAGTACATATGAATCAGGGAGCAACCATTTTCCTTCAGATGTATCCACCCAACACCCATCATCATCTAGTTTCCCCATTCCTTCGGCCCACCTTTTAGACTCCTTTATTGTGGCATCAGTTTGAATATCTTGCGCAGACCCAATACCTTCATCCATTACATAGGCATCTTTTGTTTCCCTTAGAGCATACATGTCCGTGCTAAGGTCTGTGGCCGTTTGCCTGGCTATCAGCGAAAGCGTTCCCTTTTCCCACATCATCTATGACCGTACGATGTGCTGCACATTTCATGATCGCCAACTGCCTAGGGAGCGAGAGTGCCGAGAGCAATTGCACTATCAGGTGGCCATGCTGAATCTTGGTCCCATGTGAGGTCAGGAACCCTCTTTCCGACCAGAGCCTCCCGAAGTTGTGAGCCACCCCAAAGGTGTACTGGCTATCAGTATATATATATTTACTATACGCCCTTCGGAGAGTTCACAAGCTCGGGTCAACGCTATAATCTCTGCGGCCTGCGCAGAGTTACACGAAATTCTCTTAGTTTCAACAACTGTACTCAACGTAGTAACTGCGTAAGCAGCTGTAGATGTACCATCTGAAAGTTTGAAGCAGGAGCCATCACAAAACAGCTCCCCTTCTGCATTGTCCAAAGGAGTATCTATAAGATCTATCCTGCCCTTCGTTTCTTGTTCAGTGGTATACAGGCAGTCATGTAATTCTTCGTCACCGCAAACAGTGTTTTGCGGGAAAGGTAAGAGTTCAGCTGGATTAAGAACACAACACCTCTTAATTTGAATGTGAGGGGCAAACAGAATTAATTTATACCTTGTTAGCCGTGCAGAGGTGAGGTGTTGTGTTTGGGTTTTGTTCAATAGGATATCTACAGAGTGAGGTACCATCAAAATCAAATCATGGCCTAGGACCATTCCCTCACTCTGTTTTACAGACACGGCAGCAGCAGCGACAGCTCGCAAACATCTTGGCAAAGCGCATGCGACAGGATCAAGGGCGGAAGGAGTAGTAGCCACACGGCCTATTCTTCCCTCCGTGTTCCTGTGTTAACACAGCCAAAGCACATCCATCACATTCATGCACAAACAACACAAAGGCCTTGTCATAATTTGGAGTACCCAGAACCGATGCAGAGCATAACGCGGTTTTGAGAAGCTCAAATGATCGTTGATGTTCCGATTTCCATGGCAGTGGCAGAGAAATGCCCTTCTTCGTGAAAGCCAACATCGGTTTTATCACTAGTGAAAAGTTCGGGATCCACAACCTACAATAAGAAGCCATACCTATTAAGGCTCTGACTTCCTTCTGTGTATTTGGAACAGACATGCCAGAAATGTGTTTTATTCTTTCAGGTGTCAATCTTCTCCCCTCCTTTTCCAGGAGGTAGCCTAAATAGGCGACTTCCTGACAACAATATTGAAATTTTTTGAGCGAAGCTTTGAGACCATTTTTAGCTAGATGAACAAGCAACAGTACAGTGCCTTCTATTCAAGCACTTTCAGAATCTGCAGCCAAAAGCAAATCATCGACATACTGAAGCAGTGTACAAGTAGGTGGCAATTCAAGGGTGTCGAGCTGCTCTTTCAAAGCTCTACTATAAATGCTTGGACTTTCAGTATACCCTTGAGGTGCCCGAGTAAATGTAAATGAACGTCCCCCCAAGGTGAATGCAAACAAATATCTACTCTCCTTATGTATAGGAATGCTAAAGAAAGCATTTTTTAAATCCACAACGCTGAAGTGCGTAGCCGTAGCAGGGATCATTGTCAATATCATTGTTACATCAGGCACAATTGGAAATTGTGGGGCGACAACTCTGTTAATAGCACGAAGATCAATTATGAACCGGTATGGGATTGCATTGTCGCCTTTCTTATATACAGGCAAAATTGGACTGTTACATAAACTTCCTGCAATCTCCTCGATCACCCCACGATGCACAAAATCAGAGACAATGCATTTCAAAGCACGCTCGCCCTCAACTGATATTTTATACTGCGGAATGCGTGGTAGTTTAACTCCATGTTTCAAAACTATTTTAACGGGCTCAATCTGTAGTACCCCGACATCATTGTCGTCAACCGCCCATAAACATTCCGGGACAACGCTAAACTCAGGAGGCAATGGTCGAATCAGAAACTGAGAATTGGGAAGTTGCTGTGGTGAAACCGTCAGCCGTACTCCATCAGAGGAACAATGAATTACTGCATTCAATTTCTTTAACAAATTTAACCCCAGCAAATTCTCTCCACAGTTCGAAGTCAGAAGAAAAGGGCAATGGTCCATAAAGGGACCCTACAGAAACAGACACCGGCGAAGAAACCGGACAGACAATTGGTATACCAGAACACCCTACAGAAACATTTGTTTGCCCTGACAGTGGAATGTTTGGAACCCGGGAATGATCAATGGAGCACTTCTGTGCTCCAGTGTCTATCAAAAACTGGTGTTTCCTATTCCCCAATAATAATTCAACGTAGAGGCCTCTCTGATTAACGGGAATAGGTGAAGGTTCCAAACCCTGCTTCGGGCAGTCCTAATGAAATAGAGTATCATCAGAAGGAAGCTCTTCAGAAAGTAGGCAGCAGAAGGGTGATCAAATATGTTCCTCGAGTCCGCACTCGAGGTCTGATTTTCCCATGAAAAAGGTTGCTGAGGATCTTGCAAAAACTGACCTCTATCAGGGCCCCCTGCTCCAGGGCAGTCTCTAGGTCGTCTACCCATACTCCCAAATGCACTGTTTGACCTTTGTCGAAGGACGGGGCACTGTGCTCGCCAATGACCTTCCTGGCGGCAATAAGCACATTGATTAATATTCACAGAACCCAAAGGAGCATTTCCTTTTGGGACATACTGACCTCTGGTCTGTGTCGTGCCTCCTCTGGGGTTTCTAACAATTTGTTGTAATAATACTTTAGTTTTCAAATCTCCTTTCCTCTTCTCTATTTTCTCCTTCTCATTATTAACACGGTTCTCATAATACTGAGCCATGTGCAAAACTTCTGATTGAGATTTTGCCTGCCAAGCGCTCTCAGAGGACATAATCTGTGACTGGATGTAGGGCAACAATCTGCGTACAAATTTGTCCACAAACAATCTTTTCCCAGACTCTGTACCCAAGTCCTGCCCACTGAAGTCAGAAAATACCTGCTCGAATCTATTAAAGAATTCGGTGGCGCCTTCAGTTTTCCCTTGAACACAGGCTGTAAGCTTGTCCCAAATAATTCTTTTCTCTGGAATTATAGTTTTTAATTTTGCGACAATTCTATCAGGCAAAGTAAGTATTACCTGAGGTGGTTTCTCACCAGCTCGTCTTTCCCCATCAACCCTAATCATATTAACCCACGTATCTCCCAACCCTGGCACATCGTCTATTGTCCGAACCTGCTTCCATACATCCACGGGTAGGAGTACAGGGAATAGCAAGTCAATATCACTTAAGGTGAACACAGAGGACTGCAAGACGGACTCTATCTCTTTGTAAAACCCTGTCGGGTTTTTCCTGATATCGGGAACTGATTGTTTAATAATGTTCACTTCCTGTCGTGAAAACGGGACGTGAACGAATTGCGATACATAATGCGCAGGGATATCCACAGCGGGTGCACCAGTCCCAGCGTTAGCGGGAATCTCAATCTTTGGGATGAATGTCGGAGGAACCTCTCTCATAGGCAACTGAGATATAGGTACCTCCGACCACTTACTAAGCAACAGAGCCAGGTCGAGCACTAAGGCAGTCGAAGAAGTGTCGGGCGAAAAGCCCTTTTACAAATTCCCAACAACTCTATAGGGCAACTAACCTTCTTCCTTACACATTCTTCTTGCAGGTACTGTACTATTACCTGAATTACCTTCCTTTGCATTTCTACTGTATACTGACTATACGTATCATATACTTCATCTGGCGGGATCGATGAATCCGAGATCCATCGAATCGCATCTTCGGTACAAATTCGTACTTCCTCAGGTGCCGATCTACGACACGGAAGGAACCGTTTCTGTACATACATACTATCGTCTTCATCATCCCCATCTCGTGACCTTTCAAAGTCCTTCCTATACTCAAACAATCTATCAACATGACCATGTACTTTCTTCTCTGTGTCCCTCGAAAGTGCTAAAGCATTTAGATCCCTTACCCCTTGTGGAAGATCCGAATTTTGTAATCTACCCCACAACACACATAAATGAGTCCCCAAACCTTCGATAAAAACATTTTTCTCGGGAAAACTGTTCAAATTAGATAATGTGGAAAAACATTAACTTGATCACCTTTCTCCATACAGTGCTTAGCCCATGCAAACAATTCCCGTTTCTTATCTGCTGAAACAGTATTACGAGTGACAATCTTTGACCCTGCACCTTGATCAACTTCAGTCAATACGGACCCACTCGGGAGCAGAGGTGCAGGTAGATTTAATAAGGGTGCAACTATCGGCGCAAGAGGAAGGGGCGGTGCGATAGGTGGAGGAACAACAGCTAGAGGAATAGGAACAATAGGTTGTACAGGGGGAACAGGAATAACAGCAGGGATAACAGCAGGAATGGGCAGAGCACCTAGGAGAGGATCATACGGAGGTGGCGCAGAGGCACCAGGCCTGCGTTCGTTTAACAATTTTTCAATAAATTCTTCAGAAACATGGAAATCTTTAGAGGGATACATTTTCTGGATTCCGAGTGAAAAAGCCCTATCCATATTTTTAACTGACTCTGAATGTTTTTCCTTATCATATAACAATGCTTTTTCGGCATTTGTTTTATGGCGGCGTGCATGTTTATCCCTACTTTTAAGCTGCTGCAATGCTTCTTTTTTCCAATTCTGCAAAACATCAAAGGCTGCAGGTCTAGCCTTCTTTTTTAGCAAGACAGATTCTAGGTATTCAATACGGGGGATCTCAAAACTGCCATTGATTGGCCACTGAAATTCAGAGGCATGTCTGGTCTGTCTGTGCCAAATATCATTAAATACTATACTTCCAATGCCATACTTACAGTACATAGTACATGCCGGCGACCCCTCCTGTGGTGCCGAGCGGCTAAATTCCAAAGATTGTCGATCGCTGCGGAACAGAGCCCTAAAGCAGCTAGACAATTTCCCAGACATTTCACAAAAAATCGGTGTTACCTGGTCAATAATTGTGTCTGCAGATACAATACGCCAAATTCAAATTGTCAGGGTTAAATTAAGAGCCGGGTCACGACTGCACCTGACCAAACCTAAGGAGGACCGTGCGGTTTACCAAAGAACTTACCTAACGAATTTTACCTTGTGTTTGGTGGTTTCGACAAATCTGCCCGCCTCAAAAATGGACCTCGTCAAGATGCCGTGTCAGACCACACGACTATCGTCCAAGGATCGGATCGTGCAGAGCTGCCGAGGTATCGTGTCTCGTTCGGTCAGGCCCGCAGTATCACACCGTACGATCCCGGTTCGATAGTCTGCGTTAACCTTCAATGATCCGGCATCAATCTTGAGGGTCCCTATTCGGGCGCCAACTGTGAAAACATAAAAATTGATATGAGGCTGGGAAGCCCAAAAGAAACACACCAACACAGGTTACAAAGGACATACAAGTGCTTTATTTAAAAGCTACAACAGTTACCAAAGTCAATTGACAAACGGTTAGCTATTCGGCTCTCAGAGTAACGTAACGAACTTCAACGAGGGTTCAATGCATTAGTAGAGAGACCGTACATTGGAATACTTGGGTCTTTTATATGATTTGTCCAGCCCTTGGCCAACCCTCTCACGGGTTAACCATTCTTGGGATCAGGCCTAGGGTTCCTTGCCAGGTCAAACCTATAATTTATGCATTTTGATCAGTTTTGCTGATATAGTTGTACATTTACACATAGGTCAGCAATAGGACAAGGTCTCAGTTCGCGACCCCGACAAGTGGCCTGCAGGCATATTAATTATTCGTGTGTGCGGAGGTCACAACGGCCAGAATCTCACTCAGAATGTCATTCAGCCTCCATTTTGATGTTCAGGGTGACTTCCACATTACAAGAGAACCTAAAATGGCGGCTAAATCCAAGATGGCGACTTACATTACTTTCTTTAAGGTCAAGACCTTGCCGCGGAGTCTATTCGCATGATATTTTAGACAACTTGGCGTAGGCCAATACACATTCAATTACTGCGATAGGAGGCATAATATTATTTCAATTCCAACACATCAAGCAGGAACATCCGATAATCATTGGAGACTTCAACATCTGGTTTGATGAAGAAACCACAAACACACAAGAGTCACTGGCCAAATAACTGAAGAGAATGACACTACATCAGCAAGTTAAAGGAACAAATCATGTGGCTGAACATACAATTGATGCAATCTTCGCCAACAAAAACCTCATCAACACAGCGCCACCATTACAGATACTCTGGAGTAACCACCTCATCACCCCCTCCGTGATCACACTAGCCACATCAACAGCCAAACAATCCGAGCTGCCGACTTTCATGAAAAGAAACTGGAGAACCATCAAAAATAACAACTTAGAACTACTGATAATCAACAAACCACTGGCAACAACTGTTGACCTTCACCTTGACACAATAACAGAACTACTGCACAAATGGATCACCAGAACAATAGACGAGATTTCCAAGGAAAAACCTTTCACCCCATCACGCAAAAGAGCGACAGCAAAATGGTTTGCCCCGCTATGCCATGAAAAGAAAAAACAGGAAGTTTGAACCAGAATGGAGGGAAAATGGAGGGAAAAAAATGACCAGGTGTAGAAATTACAATTCCAACAACAAATCCACTCACACTCAAAGGAAATCCATGAGGCCAAAAAGAAATACTATGACAACAGAAGCCGCCAACACCCAAAAATAACTGTTTTAAAATCATAAACGAAATGAGAAACCCTCCTGACTGCAACAACACACTGATACCTTCACTGAAATTATGCAACAACATCGCAGACCACTTCAAAAACAAAATCAGCACCATCCAAGAAATCATACAAAGCAGACCTAGCAACTTCACTATGCAACGCACCCAGCCATCCGAGGATCACCAGAACATACTTTGAAGCTTCCCCCAAATATCAGCAGAGACATTCGTCAAGCTGGTGAGAAATAGCAACAAAGCAGACTCTCCCATAGATCCCTGCCGCCCAGACATACATAAATCAATCCAATCACTTTCAACAGAGAAAGTACCAAGATTATTCAAATTGGCATACATCAAGCGGCTCCTCAAGGACACAGCAGGAAATGTGGAGGACCTCTCCAACTACAGACCCATCTCCAACATCCCGTACCCAGCAAAACTACTTGAAACATACCTCTACAGAATAACACAAGAATTCATAGACAAACACCTACTGCTGGATCAAGCACAAGTAGGCTTCAGACCAATGAAAGGAATGGAATCAGCACTGCTGTCAATCTAAAGGCTAATGCAAACAAAAGCACAGCTCTAATACGTCTTGATCTCTCTGCAGCATTTCACACAGTCAACCAAGGCATCCTCGGCGCTGTTGAGCAGCCGGCGGATGCAGTCCTAACTTTTCACTGCTCCGCCTGGGCTGCCCTAACCCTACAAGTATCCTGCATATTGATTAGGTAAAACCCTATTGCAACCAAATCGGCAGAGAGGGGAAAGCTCACACATCAACCCCATGAAATCTGGGGGAAAATCAGAGTGGTTCACCAGCAGAAACACCGTCTGCAAATCACTGAAGGCGCCAGCAACAACCACTAGGAAGAGGAGCTCTGCTGGGCTGCTGTGAAAGTAGGATCAGACCCCCCAAGCGGGACTGGGCTGTCCGCCCAACACCCCGGTGGGCACCCAGTGAGGGGACTCTCTCCCCCTGATCCATGAGACCTGCATGGGACGCAGAGAAGCCGCGGCACCACAGAAACGCTGCACACTGCCGCGCGGCTCACAGACCAACAACAGCAACAGCAGGAGCCTGAATCTCCTGCTCTCCGATACAGAGGAGGTGCTGCAGGGGACATACTTTCCTTGCCTCCCCCATCCAATGCAGCAGGGAAACAGGACCTCGCAGGAAGGCGGAACCACTGGAAACGGACCCGCGGACTCCCCCACACACAGTGTGCCTTCCAACAGACCCGTGCCTCACAAATAAGTTGGGACTCCTGGGGGTCTGGGGGAGAGTGAGCCACCCTGGTGCCAATACTAGCACCTGTTGCCCAGGGCTTGGCAGCTGAGACGCACCCCCCATCCCCCCTCTTGGAATACAGCAACTCCTCTTGGTGCCCTGCTGCCGACCTGCACTGAGGAGACCCCTCAAGGCCCGCGGGCTATTACCAGACTACATCCGGGCCGGGGGCCACCAGAACACTTCAAAACTGCCCAGCAGCACATGGGTGGTGACTGCCTAGTGGTGAAACCAGAGGGGCTGGGGAACCCTGACACAACGCCCTGCGCCTGAGAGCCAAACGCCTTACCCTCCCCAGAGCCCATTAGCAAGTCGACGACGCCACCCCACATCTGCTTCATTTCCAAACCTGGAATTAGGATAAGACCACCCACCTGCGTGACCACCCGCTTGATATGCTGTTGGGCTCCTACAATTGACCCTGGAACAAGCAGGATGCCCGTCCCCAGACCAACCTACCAAACAGACTCTGATGGGGAGACACATGCTCCGCAAAACCACGGCACAGAGCAAAATCGACAGATTCACAATGGCAGCCCCGGCAAAAGCCCCTAACCACACAGGCAATGCCGGAGATGGAGCCTCAACTCGTGAAACGGGTCGAACCCCATCACTTACGGACATTATGGCGGCTATAGGCGAATCCAGAACATCAGTGGAGACAAAACTCAAAGGTCTAACCTCAGAAGTCTCCTTCCTGCGACAAGACCTACAGAATCTAACATCCTGAGTGGGAGACACGGAACAGAGGATTTCAGACACTGAAGACAATGTTAAGAAGCTAGCAGACCGCATGGCACACGTGGAGAAGAAGCTTGCCACTCTAGAGGCTAGAGCAGAAGATAGTGAAGGCAGATCCCGTCGCAATATCCTTTGCATCATGGGAATCCTCCACATGGCACGGGCAACAGGTCCGATCACATACAATGGGAACCGGATCAGGTTTTTCCCTGACTATACCCAGGAAGTTCAGAAATCCCGTCAGTCCTATGACTCCATCAAAACGAAACTTGCATCCCTGTACTTCAAATCTGCACTCTTTTTTCCTGCCACCCTCAAACTATACCACAACACCACAGTCCACTTGTTCAATAACCCACCAGAGGCATGGGAATGGCTCGAAACGCAGGTTCTGTCCTCCCCACGCCAGAGAGACCATACACCGCCAAATGAGAAAGGCTGAACTACCCCGGAACGGGGCCAAACCCCAATGGCAAGCACGGACTGCACGGAGGACAACTCACCTGGCACTGCAGGAAAGACTTCATGACAAAAAGACATGCTACACAGCTTACAGGAGTCTGCACCGTCTTCGTGGAGAGGCTCTACTCACTTCTCAACATTCTCCTCTCCCCAACCACCAAATATTCAGCACTGAAAATGGAATCCACAAACTGGGAAGCCCAGGATGGGAATGAAGAGAAGCAGATTAGCCCCCGGGGAATTCCCCAAATAAGTTCTATATGTTAGGGCGACATGTGCTTCTAGTTGTGGGGAAGTACAGGATGGGGGGAGTTCAAGGGACATGGTTACAAAAACTTACGAAACAGAAAGTCACAAGATCCTCTACTATTGCTGCTGTTTGCTCAGGAATGTTAGTCCTAGAGAAGGGAATAACCAAACTGCTCAGATCTATGTTACACAGTTATATGGCAGCGGTGGGATTGATGTGAGGGACACACTGGGGTTGGGGTGGGCTGGGACCCTCCTGAAGGGCGGTGGCCTTCCCCGACATATGATCCTCCATGAGACCACAAAGCACTGAACACGCTAACCAGACACAAACAGGCCAGCTATCCATGTTTACCTGTAACGTTAATGGCCTCGGCTCCAGCGTTAAACAGAAATTAGTGCTCCAATATCTCAATAGATACTCTCCGGACGTCACCTTCCTTACCGAGACCCATTTGGCCAGAACAGAATGCAGCTTTTTCAAAAGATCCAACTACCCGCACACATACCAAGCAGGGTTTACAAGGGGTGCCAGAGGCTCAATGAAACTTATCCATAAACAAATCCCCTTCCAGATCAAAAAGGTAAAAAGGTATGGACCGACCCCCGGGTCAGATTTGTAGTTGTGGTAGAGGATCTGTGGGGCAAACATGGGGGCCTTATCGCAGCCTATGCCCCCCCCCACTCACGGGGGAGCTCCTTAATGACCTGCAAATAATATTACAGGTAGAACGGGCAGATACATGGGTCCTGGGTGGGGATTTTAACAATTTGATGGAGGTCACCAGAGACAGATCACACAAGAGCATGAGAACCAGAGATGACCCGACCGGGCTATACACCTTTGCCAAAACAACTGGCCTGTCAGATGCCTGGGGGGGCTCTGCACGCTAACGATACTGGATTCTCGTTCTACTCGAATGCACATAAGACACTTTTCAGGATCGACTACATCTTCATTCCGCAGAACATCTCCCATAGATTTATGTCCACAGTCCTCCTAGCAAGAGGAATTTCGGATCACTCCTCCCTGTTAATAACCTTAAAAGACACATGTCACAAACCGAACGCCACTTGATGCCTGAATACCTACGCACAAGACCAGCAAATACTTTGAGATAAATGATGGCTCAGTGGAAAACACAATCATAATGTAGGAGGCATACAAAACAGTCCTTCGCGAAGAAGCCCTCTCTATGGTGACGACTCACCGGAAAAGGTACACATGGGAGGTCGCAGAAGCAGAAAGACAGGTATCCAAAGAATGACCCAGCTCCTACAGCAGCGCACTAAAAGCGCACATGAGGCCCTGTCAACTGCACAAGAGACCATAAGAAACATAGCTCCAGACAACGCTTGGACCGCCCACTGGTCAATCCAAATCTATGAATGAGGGGATAAGGCAGGGAAAACCTTGGCTTGGCTCGAGAGACGGGAACAAAGCAAGGGTCAGGTACGAGCTATCCAGCAGTCTGATGGGGAATTACTGGTGGCAGACTCCGGCATTGGGGAGGCCTTTGCTACCTATTATGAGCATCTCTACTCCCCCTCTACAGTAAACCCCACATCAGAACACCCCAAATTTCTCGACTCAATCAAATTTCTTTGTCTCTCTGAGAGACAGAGAGAACAGCTAGTGCCCGAGATCACAGAAAATTAAATGCAGACGGCCCTGACGCAACTTCAAACTGGAAAGACCCCAAGGCCTAACGGCTTTCCGGTCGAAACTTGGAAGTGTCTCGGCGTCACATTAATGTCCTATATGCACTGTATGCTCCTTCGGTGCAAGGAAATAGGCACCCTTCCCCCAGATCTCAGGAAAACATGCATTGTAGTGATCCCCAAACCGGGAAAACCCCTGGAACATTGTGCCTCCTATAGGGCTATCTCCTTGATTAACAGGGAGGCAAAAATCCTTGCCTGAGTCCTGGCCACCAGGCTCCCAGGAGTCAATGAATCCCTCGTCCACCCGGACCAGTGTGGATTTATGCCCAATAAGTCCACCCACATGAGTCCATCTTGCCCTAGACCGAGCTTCAGAGATATCGGACTCACTAGCACTACTGGCAGTCGACTTTGAAAAAGCATTCGACTCCATCGGGTGGGAGGCCCTGTAGGACATAATGGGGAGAATGAGTTTTGGGCATGAATTTATCACCTGGACCCAACTTCTGTATGAGTCCCCTGTGGCAACGGTAAGAGTGAATGGAAAATAGTCCAGGACGTTCTCGTTGGGCCGCGGGACCAGGCAGGGCTGCTCTTTCTCTTCCCTGCTATTTCTCCTCGCTATAGAGCCTCTGGCGATCAAACTTCGAATGGATAAAAGCTAGTCCGGATTCGCCTGGGCGTGGGGTGGAGAAGAACACCTCTCGCTATATGCAGACAACCTCCACATTTACCTTAGCAAGCCCGCGGTCTCATGCCCAATCGTGTCCCAGAATCTCATGGAATACCAACAGTTTGTACTGTGTACTTCCCGGTTCAAAGGGGCGTAGACGCAATCCCTGAACACTGCCCTCATAGGCTTTACATACCTAGGCATACAAATTAGTGCAGCTCTGGAGGAGTTACTTCAACTAAACATACAGCCCGTGCTGGATAGACTTGCCAGGACTTCTCCACCAGCAATCTCTCCCACTGTCACTGATGGGCAGGACTGCATTATTCAAAATGATGACACTTAAAAGACTCCTATATGTTCTGCAGAACGCCCCACTCCGCATTCCCACTGAAACCTTTGCAACCATTGACAAGCATATATGCACACTGCTATGGAGAGGGAAACAACCCAGAATTGCACTCACAACCCTACAAAGTTCCGTATGGGAAGGGGGGCCTAGGATTACCATGCATCTGTACATACTACCTGGCTGCGCAAACAGGGATCGTAAATGACTGGCTACACGGTGACACCACACTCCCCCATATCCATATGGAATTGTCCGCCATGCACCCAGTTTCACCCCTTCAGGTTCTATACACCACCCCTGAGAAGGTGCCTGGTATCCCACGCATTTCACTTCACACCTGCCACACTTTGAGGGACACACACAAACATATCGGCTGGGGTTCAAAGCCAACTCTTGCCCAACCCCTATGGCATAATGCTCACCTCCCTGAGATTCAGAAAATGGGATGTTTCGGGAATTGGGAAAATCAAGGGATACACACATTAGCACAGGTAATTCAGGTAGGACAAATAGTGGAATTCGACACCCTGAAGGAAAACTTTGGCTTAAGACCTATGGACCGCTTCAGGCATGCCCAAGTTGTTCACGCTCTGAACGCACAGTTCTCGAACCTTGCAGATGTCCCCTCCTGCTCCCCCCTAGAAGCTAATGTTCTCCCTGACCGTATCCCCTCCAAAGTCACTTCCACGCTCTAACAGGCCCTCAACTCTTTCAGCACCAAGGAACTTACAACACAGAAGGAGAAATGGGTAGGGAAGTAGACCAGATGGAAAGGGAGGAATGGGTTGAAGCATTAATGTTCCCTCAGGAGATTGGTATCGATGCAAAACTACGTCTCATACAACTTAGGATACTGCACCGGTCCTACCACTCTCGAAATACACTGGCCAAGTGGGGAGGGGCAGACAACGAGACCTGTCTCCGGTGCAAGCATGAAAAAGGTACCTTTTTTCATACAATCTGGGACTGTGATGAGGTACAGACCTTTTGGGCGAAGTGCGCCGGCAGGATTTCCAAGACACTGGGATCTCAGATTCCGATGGACCCAAAACTAATATTGCTTGGGGTCTGGGGGGCGGTGGACTTTACCAACCACGACAAGTTTTTTTATCGTGGTTGCGCTGGGAGCGGGGAAATGCCAGATCACTGCTTCCTGGGGTTCGGCAGAAAAACTGAGCCTAACCCGATGGTCAAACAAAGTCACTAGGTGCGTGTCCTTGGAACACCGCATCTACAATGCGAGGGGTTGCCCCCAGAAATGCGAGAAAATATGGGTTAGATTGATGGATGAACAATGAACCCCCCCATCCGCCCCCAGTCTGCTACCTGACGAGCCCTTATGCCCAAAGGTAATGCCCTTCACTGAAAACTGCTGATATACTGGATACACCATCTGACCCCTCTGCCTCTCATTCAGTCATTCATTCATTCATTAATTTACTTACTCAATTGTATGTTTACCTTCTGAATATGTATAAAATTCAATAAAAATGTTTATTAAAAAAAACATGGCATCCTCTGTTAGGCCGAATCATGTGCAGTACACTTTGGGAACACTACACACAATTAAGACAACAAGTGTAAGTACAATTTCACCTTTGGTACAAGCCTGTACTACACAGCAAAGTGGTAGCGATGGCTGAGCAGCCAAACTTATCTCAAGAGTAAAGTGAGCAGTAGAACAAGTTAGACAGCAAAAATACTTGCATAGGCAGGGCAAAGGGTTTCAGTAAACTACAACCAGCAATTCAGTTCATAGGCCTGGGCCAGAGTCAATGGTTCAGAGTCTTTGTATAGGATAACACAGTTCTGGTAGTAAACGGTTAAGTCTTTGCCACAGAGTTTAGAAGAATTTGGCTAGGCAAAAAGTTAGACGAATGTTTAGGGACGGACAAGCCTTCAAAGTTGAGAAAGTTTCCACAAACTTTTGCAATGGTCGAAAAGATTTCCGGACCGCGTTTGCACAGTACCTTGAAAGTGAAGAACATCTGTAGCTGAGGCAGTTGTTCCTGGCAGTTCGAGCAGATTTCGCTGTACCTGAGCTTCAGTTATGGGGACAAGAAGGAGGACGTCGGGAGGTTCCTGCACTGCCCAGGGACGAGGCCAGAAGTTTTAGCAAGACGTCGGTTTAAGGTGTGAGTGCCTTAAAGTCCACAAGCTGGTTTCCTTCCCTCTGGCTATCTGGTTTTCAACAGCACTCTGTAGAAAATTCTACCAGATGGGGACGGTGTCCAGGTGGCTTGCGAGTTGGTTGTTCCCACCAAACTCAAGGGAAGAAGTTAACCTTGAAGGGCTTCTCTGTCGATGGAGTTTCAGGCAATTCGGACCTGCATCAGGGCTTCACCGGTCGTCCAGGAGTTGCAGCAGTCCTATTCCTTCAGCTTGTCTTCGGTTCTTTCGTTCCAGTGGTCCACTCTGCTTTCCAAGTCCCAGAGACCTGCTTTTAAACAGTTTTCCCCCATTCATTCCAGCCTGGCTGTCACTCACACAGCAGGGTGGCTGTCCTTGCCGGACCGACAGCCAGCCAATCACACCAGAGTGCATTCAGGTCTCCTAGGAGACTAAGCACAGGGAGTTGTGGGCACCTCCCTCACATCCTGTCCACCCCAGACACCATGGCACCATAGGAAGGCTTCAGCACTAAAGCCCGCCAAAGGCCAACAAACAAAGGGACCAAACCTGGTTTGGCGCGCAGAGACAAACACAAGAAGGACCTTTCCTAAAAGAAATGGTGAAAAAAGTCGACCAGAGTCTGTTTTTACGGATAGGTCTTGGGCGCCATATGGAAAACATGGCTGACCCGATTTTTAGCTACCGCTGTTAGCGGTCAGGAAAAATCATGGTAGTTTGATCTAAACCACTGCTACCAGCCATTTAAAGTAGGAAAGGGTAACAATTGACTGTTACATGAGTGTTTTGACTAATGGGAAGCTAGGCAACCCCTCCAGCACTCTATAGTAAGATACGGTGTGCTTGGTCTGTAAATTTAAAGAGATTAGTAAATAGTAAAGCCAATTTAACTTTACATGCTCTGGGAGATGGTAGTCAGCCCCAGAGAAGGGTTTTAAACCTTGGGAAGTCTGAAAGACATCCCTGGGCCACTGCACTGAAGGTGCTGTGTGACACACAGAAAAAGATGATGCCCATGGAGTTGTTTTAAAACTCCATAACCAGAGAACACAAAAGTAAAAAACATATCAAAATACATGGAAGGGTGGGAAAAAATCTAATCCTAGAAACCCAGCAAAGTTGCTGGGGGTTGCTGGGTGTCTCAAAATGTAAGGGAAATTAGCACATTTTGAGAGTTCTCCCTAACATCCTCATTAGGAGACTGGAAGAAATCACCAACCTAGTCCTTCTATCGATTAAAACGTTCCTAACAAACAGAACAGAAACCATATGCATCAAATCTTTGCAATCCACCTGTGGAGTACCACAAGGATCCTCCTTATCTCCATTGCTTTTCAACATATACCTGACGCCACTAATCAAGCTCATTAAAAAACACTGCCTCGCGTGCTACATTACTCTGATGACACACGGATCATCTACAAAATACAAGATACACAGGAAGGAAACACAACGCTGTTAGGCTGCCTTCACAAACTCTAAGGTTTGATGAACACTAATAGCCTCAAACTCAACCCGGGCAAAAAGGAAATAATGATCATATCCAAAAGAGGAGAAAACAGTGTAGTACTCTCTCTTTCCATTCGACCTTCTGGTCCAATGCACACTGCTGGCCACACCTTGGATGCACTCATCTCCACAGACATCTCACTCTCTATTCCTATCACTACCTCACTCTCATGGACTGATCATTCTCTTCTCTCTTCTCACTTGAAGCTTTTTTTTCCATTTGCAATGGCACACTCTACACCACCTCCTGCCTTCAAGGTCATCTGACCCATGAAAAGAGTGTCAGTGGCTGCCTTTGCTTCCACCTACTCTCCTCCTTCTACTCCTGCAGCTGACTGCCACCCTGATAAAGCCCTCTCTAACTTTCACCGTTCCATCTCCAACACTCTTGACATTCTTGCCCCTGTAGTGACAGTCCGACTGAAGCCTGCCAAAAAGTGCAACTCTTGGTACAACTCTGATCTGGCTGCCCTTAAACACAAGTGCAGAGCAGCAGAAAGGACATGGGGACATTTCACCACCAAAACACAGGGAATCCAGTCCTCTATCTCTTCTGCTCCCCCTCCCCCACCAATATCGTTCGGGCCTTCTTTGGCCACCCACATCCCGTCCCCCTCTTCTCTCCTCCCTCTCCCCTATCACACCTGATGAGGTCTCTAGACAAGTCTGGTCTATGAAAGCCTCTTCCAATCAGGTGGATCCGTGTCCCTCCAAAACCATCAAGGACAATATGGTTACTCTCGCTCCAGCCTTGGCCGACCTCTGAAACCTCTCTTTAGCCACTGGATTTTACCCTCTCCTCTCAAGCACTATCTTGTGTGCCTTCTGCTTGAAAATCCATCTGCCGAACTGTACATTCCGGTAAACTATCGCCCAATCTCCATTACCCCTTTCTTGGGAAAACTCCTGGAGAAGCTGGCTATTGCTGAAGTTACCATCCACACTGAATCTGTTGGTTGTCTCCATGACCATCAGTGTGGCTTTAGAGCATCCAGAGGCCTGAAAACTGCTCTTGTGGACACCTGTGAAGACCTGCTCTCAAATCTCCCTCTGTCCTCATTCTTCTTGACCTCTCTTCTGCTTCCGATGCAGTAAACCACAATATCCTGATCTCCGGTCTCCATGAAACCCGGGCATATCAGATCATGCCCTGGCGTGGCTCATCTCCTTTCTCTCTGACCAGCCCTCCCAGGTGGAATTTGGGTCCTTTCTCTCCTCTATCACTCTCTCTACTTGTGGTGATGCCCAGGGATCTAACTATCCCCCTGGTTCTTCAATGTCTACATGGTCCCCTTGGCCCACAGGATCTCCCCACAGGGTCTCTACCTTTACATCTAACTTTCAGTGTTGTGCGGGTGACACACAGCTCTCTTTCAGGCTACCCTAAGCCTCCTCCCCGTCCTCCTCTTCACTCATCTGAGACTGTCTATCCGCAATTCAGTCTTCGTGTGCTGCTAATGATCTCTGCCTGAATGACGGTAAGACAGAGAGGCAATAAATCTTGGGGTCATCTTGGACTCCACTCTCTCCTTCTCTTCTCACATCTCAGACATCTCCAAAAAGTTCCACTACCAACTGCACCTCCTCAGAGTTATTCTTCCTTTTCTCACTTTGCCCCTGATGCTCACCACCTCGAGATCCCTGGTTCTTTCTAGGCTTGACTACAGAAACAGCCTCTTTCTCAATCTCCCTACATCTACTCTCTGCACTCTACATCTCATCCAGAACAGAACCACAAGACTTATCCTTGGCCTGAATCCATGTGACCGTATCTCTCCAGCGCTGAAATCCCTCCACTGGCTCTCGTGACTGCAAGGATCAAGTTCAAGACCCTCTGCATAATCCACAAGACATTCTGGTGCTGGGGCCTGCACTATCTACAACATTCTCTTCCTAAATACTCTCCCTCTAGAGTCCCCTGCCAACGGCCTATACCTTGAATGCCAGAACAAACATTAAAGAAACTTCAGTGCATCCAAATTGCTGTTACCAGACTCCTGCTCAAACTACCATGAAGAAAACAAATGACCCCAGTGCCGAAAATGCTATACTGGCTACCAATTAAACAGCAAATAAAGTTCAATCAATGTGCATAACGTACAAAGCAATCCATGGCCAAGGAGCAGAGTTCCTAAACAAAGAAAATAACCATCTACCATCCTACAAACCACTCAAATCAAACAACATTCGCTTCAAACCGAAACCTTACAATAAAAGAACATTTGGAGGATCATCTTTCTCTCACCTGGCACCAATAACCTGGAATGACCTACCAAAAAACATACACAACGCAAGGGATCGTCTGCATTTCAGAAAACTAATCAAAACCTGGCTCTTTGCTGCAGAACCAGAAGGAAACAACTAGAAATCTTAGAACCAGCGGGAAACAAAAATCCCACAGAGTAACCCATGACCCCTACCATAATCTTCCCTAACCAGAGAGTGGGGGGAAGATGCCCCAACAACACAAGTCCACATACAGCTAGTCCACCTAGGAAGCCTAGGTAGGTAAGGACCAGACATGGGATGGACAGGGAGTGACTAGAACCCTCTAGCCCAAACATTGCCAAGCCAGGGCTGGAGAACTTGCATCAGCCAGATTCACATACCACTAGAGTAATACAATGGAAAACTTCCACCCCTCAATGTGCCTGCCAACTTGGTGGTCAAAATACAATACTAAACACACAGGATAATCATAGATATCGAATGCAGAAACGCAAAGTTAAAGAGGTAAGAAAAAACCTGCTAACCCAACTCTAAAACCTCAACTTTCAGCATACACTTCTCATACAAAACCTCACACAACCACTTCTGTGCACCACAGCCCACACGTACTTCACCACATTTCAACAACAAATAAACAAGACATATCTTGGCACAACTGCACACTGGGAAGTAGCACTGAAACGAAAATCATACTTAAGCTCAGCGAACGGTGCAACCTGAACTGCAGCTACCAACAGGACATCAAAACTCTCACTTTCCTATTCCCACTACACCCTACTAACCCCCCTCCCTTTTCAGATCCGCCAGACCACTACGGTAGTGACAGTGCACGGTACAAATACCTTTAAGATTGGCATTAACATCTTCACCACAGGTGATGTGCAGCATTATATGTCCAGTCGCTGTCATCACATGCTAAGCATGACCTCAAATGTCCCATCAATGAGATGTTGATGGAGGAAGAGGCATACTAGAGGGAGAGAACGTTACAAATGTGCTGCACAGTGGATGGAGATTACAAATTATCTGATTATATGGGCAAGAGAAAATAAGAGAAGTGGGCAGATAAAGCGCCGAAAGTGTGACTGTGTGAGATGGGGAAGTAAAAAGAGAAAAGGTAATGGGGCAAGACAAATGAGAGGGGGAAAACAAAGAAAAGAGAGAGAGAAGCGAAGGTGGAAGCAAAAGAGCAGGTGTAAAAGGTATGCAGATGTTAAAGAGGGCTGAGAAGAATGATAGTGGGTCAAATAAAGCATTAGCAGGGAAAGGCAAAGGGAGTGTCCCAATCGCTTGGAGGTCACCCTAAAGTCAGTTATGTTTCTCTCTTTTGCTCAATCCCTTCATCCTCCAACAAACAAGCACAAACCTCGCTCAGAACATTTTGATTGAATCTATTGTCTTTCCAGAACACCCAGTTTCTCGCAGTCCGCTGCGCCCGCATATTAAATATATAAATTAAACTTTGATTCAATGAACTGTATGAATTTTAATCCCTCTCCGACACTCCCCACATACAACTTAAATGTGAGTGTGCACTAGGATAAACATAGGCATAGTGCTGTTGCAAGGTTTTAGGTGCTCTAGGTGAAAGGCATTCTTTTGCCCCCATCCTTCCCATCCACAACAGACTCAGGCATGTCCCACCCACCACAGCCATGTGAACAATTTTCTCATGTTTTAAACCAACCTTTTAAAAGAGGGTAATAATAAAATAGTTGATACACCCAGACCTCCAAGAACTTTTGAATGTGGCAGAAGCCCAAGAGTGTGCTGTAGATGCTTGAGGAGGTCATATGGGCGAGAAGGGTGTCAATAGAAGTTGTATTTTGGGTAGGTTATTATGTGGCTGAGTGCAGATTTCTGTGCAAAATGAAACGCCATGTTAGAATACAGCAGCCATCTTTTAATCAAGGTCTGATGCTGTAAAACAGTAGCCCCTGGCACGGAACACTGAGATACACGTGTGAATGAAGGAGTGGGTTGCAGCCTGGGCAGCAGTGGGAAAGGCCAAACCAGCAGGGACTCATACACCTCTCATTGTCTCATACAATTTGAAAGTGTAGCCCAGAAAGAATGTGCCCTGCAAGGCCAGGAGGGGCCAAGAGCTCCCTGAGCAAGGTTATCCCATGAGAAGGAAGGCATGAGCCTCTGACCTACCCCAGCCCAAACCATAACATATAGTGTCCAGATGCCCTTCTCCCAGCATACCAGAGTACCAGCCAACCCGCCCAAGACCACCGACCATAAAGCTGTTTGAAAACCCATCACTCAGCAAGATCAGAGCAGAATATCCTTGGCCCGTGTGATTTGTGCTGTGAGGTGCCAGGGAGGGAAAATAACAAATTTAAGCATGGAACGGGAAGAGGAATGGCATTGACAGGTCTGGAATCGAGCTGGGGTTTATAAGTTAGTGTGACTTCGAAAATATCCTCGGTGCCCATGTCTGCAGTACCAGGTGCACATTAGGTCACAAATAGGGCATGCTGTGAATTGTGCATTTGTAATTAGCTATTAGGAACCTCAAGCTCGATGAGGTGCAAGAAAGATCCCCATGTGGAAGAAGATGGATGGGAGATGCTGGGACCAATGACCTGGCATTCAATATGGAGCAAGCCGCCTATGTATAGGGTCTCACCAACCAGCTACATGGATCTGTAACCTATGTAATGTAAGTCAGCTGTGATGCTTTTCGCCTTTATAATCTATTGTCCATTTTGGTTTCGTCAGAGTGCTCCCATGGCAGCAGAGCCCTTTGCTGGCGCGTCTTTGCCCTTTTAAAAATAAAACTTTTTTCTCCTTGCAAGAGGTGTGCAGGACCTTTTTTATTTCTTTAAACTTGCAATTATATTGAAGGCACCAATTGTACATGTCACAACAAAGCATTAGTGGGTCTTTGAGGTTAGCCCCCTCAACAACCCTCTGCCCCAACAACAGAAAAGAAAACAGTTGTCTCTTCTCGGCCTTGTGTTTCCACACCACTGGAGACTTAAGTCCTGAACCGGGTTCATTGTGGAAATAGGTTTGTGTCAATATGCCCTTCTGGTAGTGGACCATCTTCTTTCCCCGTCTTTACTTTTGGTGCAGGCCTACTACTTTCAAACTCTTTCCCCTGCTGGATTCTCTGGTTTTCTCCAACTATCTACCCATCACTCCCCTCCCACTACCCAATGGTGGCTAAGAGCTCTGCAAAACCCAGAAGTGGACGTCCCATCCCCTCTTGCTTATCATTCACCATTGCCATCAGTTTGTCAATCAGATACATGTCTCTTAGCTTCTGTAGCCACTCGTTTCTTTCAGGGAGTGTTCTGCTCTTCCATTTCTGTGCCAGTGCAATCCTGGCTGCCCTGAACATCACTTCCCACATTCTCAGGTATCTATAGATATCCAAATCTCTCTGAGGTAGCCCCGGCAGCATCAGGAGATGGTTTAGTGGAAGGACCTCATCTATAACCTCTGACATCCAGTCCAATAGGTCACGCTAGTATGCATGAACTTGCAGGCAATGCCACCACATGTGTGCTAGAGAGCCTATTAAGCCACAGCCCCTGGGGCATAATGATGAAGACCCAACAACATTCACAATATTCTTAGGGGTCCCTGTGCAGGATCTTGAAATTATGTTGCATGGCTGCTGTGAGGAGATTCCCATGAAACATAATTGAATGTATCTTCCCCCAGACCCCTTCGGAAAGGACCTCGCCCTCTTAATCGTGCACATATTTTTTCAAGTTTACCTACCTTCCTTGTGAACTGTGTTCAGGACTTTATAAAGTGTAGACACTAGTCCCCTCCTCAACTCCGAGGTGCCCAATGGTTTTTCAAATGGTGTGACTGGGCGTTTCAATTTTTCCTCCCAGCTATGGTTGGTGAGGATCCCGTTCAGTTTTAGATATTCAGATATGGAGTTCTGGTTCCTGTCCAGCACTTCTGCTATTGCTCCATTGTCCAGGAATGCCTCTTCCTTAAAAAGTTATCCTACCCTCTCCAGATCCCCCTCAGACCATGCTTACGTGTTGCAGAATCGTTTGCTTCCCAACCTGATGACCGAGCCCCATACTGAGGTCATCAGACAAACTCCTGTTGCCTCTCCCCTTCCTCCACCGAGACCATAACACCCCATAACACCCACAGACATGGATGGTTCCTCAGCCTGTTCAGTATCTCCCTATAAGGTGCACAGAGTAGGTGCCTCACTTTGGCCGGGTGGGTGTCCATGTCTTCTAGATACATCCAATATGTCCCCATGTCATCCCTCACATGTTCCAGGATCACTTTTATCTGGGTTTGCTTATAGTAAAGGACAAAATCCAGGAAGCTGAAGCCCCCCTCTTTCCTTGGGAAGTAGAGGGTGGATCTTTTGATCCTCTGCATCTTATTCTGCCACACAAACCTTTGCACACTATGTTGGAGGTCCCTAAAGAAGGCATCCAGGATATTTGTGGGTAGGGCTGTAAATAGGTATAGGAGGCACAGAAGGATATTCATTTTTACCGCTGTCATTTGCCCGTACCAAGTGAGTATTTTGGAGCCCCAGCGGGTCAGATCAGTTTTTATGGCTGCTAGGAGGGGATTGAAGTTGGCTGACGCGAGTGTCAACAAATCTTTAGTGAGCCGAACCCCCAGGTATGAAATCGCTAATTGATCTATTCTTACCCCCAGCATATGGTTCCTATGATTTAGGCCCGATCTAGGCCCGGGTCTGTGGCTCGGATCGGCATTATTGCAAGACCGAGAAGGCCCCAAATGTTTCAAAAAGTGCAAACAGCGCAGCGAGCAAGGAGGGAGCATCCAACAAATACCCCAATATGTCGATGACTGGGAGAGCTTGAACTCAACCTCTCCTCTTCGAATACCATGCATTGCCTGGTGTTATCTTATTGCTATCTCCAGGGTCTCCATCGTGAGTGTGTATTGCAAGGGAATAAGGAGCACTCCTGTCTCGTGCCTCTGGTTCCCCATTCACCTCAACCCAGGTTCTCGGTGCACTGTATAGTGCTCCAACCTATTTCTGAATGTTTTCCCCTATTCCCATTTTTCTCAGGAGAATTGCCATATATTTCCACTCCACCCTATGAAAGGCCTTCTCTGAGTCTAGAGAGTGGAGGCATGCATCAAGGTCGTCCTCCTGGGTGTGATGCATTATATTGAGTGTCTTCCTAATGTTGTCAATGCCCTGGCACCCTCTGATGAAGCCTCCCTGGTCCCTGTGCACCAGAGATGGCATCACTTCTTCCAGTCTCTTTCCTAGCACCTTCGCAAGGAATTTCACATCTGTGTTAAGTAGGGAGATTGGTCAGTAGGACGAGCAGTGTGTTGGGTCTTTTTCAGGATTACCACTATGATGGCCCCCATCATTGACTCGGGCAGTATTCACCCTCCAAAAGTGTGTTGAAGATTTTCGTCAGGTACGGGGCTAGGGTGTAACGATATAACTTGAAGAATTTAACTAAGAACACATCTTCACCTGTTGTCGTGCCCACTTTCATTGTCTTGATTGCCTGGATAACCTCTTCCTCTGTTATTGGAGCCTCTAAATCTAGGGTAGGTTCCCTGGGTAGGCCTGGAATGGGGAGTTGTGCTAGGAATTCCTTTTGATTTGTTTGATTTGTCACCGTCAAATTCGGACTTATATAGGAGTTCGTAGTACTGTCTGAAAGCTACCCCTATACTAGTGGTATCGTAGTGTGCGGTCTCGCCTTCTGCCTTCACGGCCCTAACTATCTTACTTTTCTGAGATTCCCTCAATTTCCAGGCTAGTATCTTATTCCCCTTGTCAACCGTGTCATTGTATTTTTGTTTGAGAAAGAGCAGTTTCCTCTCGGCTTTGCTCAACAGGAGGTCCTTTAGCTGCACTTTATGGGTCTCTAGCTTTGTTTGTTTTTATTTGTTTGGTTGTTTTTTTTTTTTTTTTGTTTGTTTTATTACCTGTATTGTGCACCAGACCGGTGGGTATCACAGCACAGAGCATAAGATACTTTACACCTTAGTTACATCACAAGGTAGTACATTACATATGATATTATAAAAAACATAGAACAAGCGTATACATTAGATATGATATTATAAAGGACATAGAGCAAGCGGATACATGGAAGTAGATTAAAGTCATAGGCATGGCATTAGAGGCATAGGCATGACATAATCCCAAGAGAGGGTAAATACAAAGAAGGTAATGAGATAACTACTGGCTTCGTAATTACAAAGGAACACAGAGGGATATGTGTCAGGAACAGGCCTCGTTGCCATCCATGCCTGGATGATGAGATATACCCTATTCACCAAGGCCAAATCCTTGTCGTAATCCCCAGTAAGTGCTAGGAGGATCTGAGAATCATCTGCATAGTTAGTGTAGGTGATTCCAAGATGATCCAGATCATCGAAAAAGGGGTTTTGTGAAGATGTTATATTGGGTAGGTGAGACACAAGATACCTGAGGCACTCCACAAGTAATGGGAATGGGATCTGCAGCTGCAATGGGAGAGAAGACTTCCATGGTCCGATTACTTAGAAAGGATTGTATCCAGGTTATGGCCTCAGCAGAGAAGTGAGCGTGTGGGATGTATTGACCCACTTTGCTGTGCTATGTGGTATCACTCTAATACTTATGGTGCAAGAAATAGCAACAATGGCGGCAAAACTGTTTTGCGCACCTAAAACCTACAAAAACCTACAAAAAGCATGTTCTCAAGAACACAAAAAGATGGATGCACAACCTGCCCCCCATGGTGCATGGGTGGTAGAACAGAGCACACACTGCAGAATATGTGCCAGTGGGCTCCATGACCAGCAAACAGAGTGCAGAGAGAGAAGCAGAGCTTCATAAATAAAACTCCAAAATGTGCCTACAAATAACATTTGCTTTGGTGCTAAAAACTCTAATATAACACTTCTTAACATCTAAAATCTTGTCTGGCGCTAAAGTTCATGTAATCTAATTAAGCATTGCAAACATACAAAGTCCTAATGTGAAGAGAAAAACATTCTTCAGAAAAACTGGATTGTATGTAAACTGACAGCCCCTGTCAGAATCTGGGTGCAGTACCCTGGGCTACCTGAATGACAGCTGTCAGATGAGTTACTGATGACACTTTAAAGTGATCTAAACTAAGAAAGTCTGCCGGATCAGCAAACATAGAAAGGATTGTGGCAAAATAGAATACAGATCTCAGTTGCTTTTTATCCCACAGAGTTAAAACTGAGAAAATAATGTATTTATGTTTGATGCAACAAATGTTGTTTTTCTTGTTTTTAATTAAGAATAAGTTGGCTTGGCTGAGCTGCAACTCTTTGAAAGTGGATAAACAGGTTTCTTCCAAGAGGAGGGCCTTCCTCTCAGCAGAAACTGACAGGGAGGTGCTAATTGTGGGTTAACCCAGACTCTTGTCTACAGAAAGGGAATGAACAATAGCAGGCCCTTCAGGCCAGGAAACGGAGGTGTGAGAGGGTCGTAAATGGGTCCTGGAAGGAACAAACAAGGAGGGGGATGTTTCTAGACTCCAGGGGGGAGAGAAGATGGGGCGTACCATTTGCTGTTAAGCATGAACAAAGAACAATTTTTAAAGACTCATAACTTATGATTCAAAATGGTTTAAAATATATCAAGGACATATCTGTTAGTCTAATTTTTGGCTGCACGTTTTAAGAGGCGGCAGAACTGTGTTACATGTTCAGGACAGGAATGGCAATATATATGGTTTTATGTGAAATGTATGAATCCTAGAATTGTGAAAATGTACACACACATTCCTATGTTAAACACACACATTTGTGGAAATTTGCATACAGTTTGGAAAGTGTGTTCATAGCAAAAAGGACACCATTCTGTAGAAAGTTGAAACAAGACCCCACAGCTGCAGAATTTTGAGGAACAGATGCTACATAAAATATGGCATCTTTGTGTGTGATTTGTGTAAAAGTGACAAATGTAGAAATGTGCATTTAGTATAAAATTTAATTTTGAGACCAGTGGCTAAAGAGAGGTTTCTAAGAACTGTAAAGCAAACCATTAAATGTGACATCATCCGGCCTTGATCCAGTCACTCAAATGCAAGGCGGAGATTAAGTTTTGACCCAATCCCAGCTCACAGAGGCAAGCTTATCTAAGCCGGCCCATGCACCCATATTGTGATGTCATTTGAAAGGATAAATAGAGACAGCTGACAACACATAGGGACTCACAGATCCACTCACTTTCCTGATTCCGGCGAAGCACTCTGATCCAGCATTCTACATCCAGCTTTAACATCCTTCCAGATCCAGATGCCAAGACTCTTGCAAGCAGTAGAGAACTATTAACTTTCTGCAAGGCCTAAATCTTCAAACTTGTTCTTGCAACCCAGTGAAGTGCTGTTGTGTGAGAAGGCCTTTTGAAATAGTATCCTGAAATTCTCTGGCGTGCTACCACTAGGCTTGCCTAAGGAACTCGCTATCAAGATGATTGAAATATCCACAGACTAGGAGGGCTGATCCTGTGCAAATCCGGTGACCGGCCTAGCTGATACGATCCCGTGCCTGATGTGCTGTTCTTCCTAGACCAGATCCAATCTATGACCAGAACTGACGGTCCAATTTAATAACTTATCCTGTGAGTATTAATAGGAAAAACTGTGACCCATAGTATATTTGCATTGTCTTATCCCAATCTCAAGCCCATCCTATCTTTCATTCAGTACCATAGTGTTGCTAGAACTATCTTTGCGCTGACTCTTTTCTCATCTGAAGAAGTAGAGTATCCACAACAGGCGGGTTACGCTGATCACATGACTGTAAGATCCATCTGTGGCATTCGCTTCTTCATAGTCATAATCTATTGTAATCAACCCATCTGATATTTTTTCAAAGTGCATTTCTGGTTTCCATTCTCGTGCCTATTTTATGAAAACGACCTTTACTAAAACCTCTATAACTCCCTCAGTTTTTGTGATAGAAACGAAATTTCAACTCCTACTTGTACCTAACATCCACAGCTATCAAAACAGTGCAATTCTCGCATTATAGCAAATATCGTGTAAGGAAAAGTTTGCAGCGATTTTACATTCTGAGGCATTTTACACGTGTGAAAGAGCTTTAAATTGTTTCCGACTAGGACTTTGAGATTTGCATTGTTTTCTTTTCACTAAACCATTGCTTGTGATTGTGTGCAACTGTTCAAAGCGGCTTCCATAGGAATTTATAACAATTTAAGTATTTTTGACCACATTTGGTGTTTTTGCTAAGTCAATTCAAAAGACAATTTCAAAGCCAATCTGACAGCTGCAAAGTCAATTCCGTTTTTCTATTGTGTTTGAAGGAGGAAAGTGGGACTGATATTCTGTTTTTTGTGCTATTCCTGAATACCTGCTCTCTCCTCCCATCTCTTCACATTGCCTATTGGGGTTTGAGGGGTGTTGCAGGGGGAACTCCTAACCATAGTGCCATCTGTGCTACACCAATTCAAAAGTATTCTTTTCTGTGCTGCATTTGTTTTTGTGCTCATTACTTGAGTCATAGTGTATTAAAGATATCATTCAGTGTCCTGTCACACCATTGGTGATTGTTGTTTACCTATTAAAATCTATTTGATTACATTTTAAATTCATAAATAAATATTTACCTTTGCAAACTTGCCTGATTCCTGGTCAGTGTGACTGTGGGGGGTTCCAGGAGAAGAGTGTGATACGAGTGGTATATCATTCAGAATATTGAACTTATAGATAAAAATAAATAAGGGTTTCAATTGCGCACTACACGCTGGGCGTGACCTGCCTGTATGCCGGATTGAAATCACTTACAAGCGGCCGTGTCCAAGTGTCTGCATAGGACCCTGTGGTCTACGAGGTCAAATGCAGCCGATAAGTCCAGGAGGAGAAGGAGGGCTGATTTCCCTTGTCCTTAATTCATCTATCTGGGCCTTTAAATCTATGAAGGCTGTTTCAGTCCCATGCTGAGGCTGAACGCCAGATTGATGTGATCCTAATAGACGGTTGGATTCCAAATCTTTTTGTATTTATGAGTAGGCCATTTTGTCTAAGATTTTCAGAAGAAAAGGCACTGTAGTAATCGGGCGGTAGTTTGTAGGTATGGATGGGCCTAATGTCAGTTTTTTAAATAATGGGATTACCCAAGATTCTTTAAGGTTGGATGGGATAATGCCTGTTGAAAAAGAGGCATTAAGGAGTTTCATGATGAATGGGGACAAGTCTCTGGCTGCATCCTTTATGAGTTGAGCAGAGCGTTGATCACCTTGACAGTTAGAGGGTTTAAGAGATAGAATATTTTTTTCAGTTTCAATTATAGTGACTATAGAGAACTTAAAGCAGGGGGTTCAGCAGAGTTATTTGGTAGTGCATGATCAGTTGTGGTAGGAGCGGTACTAATTAGTAAGGCTTTTTTCTTGGCGATTTTTGTTTGTAGGGTCATAATTTTATTAGCTAGTGCTTGCTGTATGTTAGCACACCACGGTTTATCTTTAGTGCAATTATCCGGCACGGGGATAGGGGCTTCTAGCTCTTTCAAGATGACAAAGAGCTCCTTCATGCTAGATTTGGCTTGGAACTATAGGATTCATGTTTAGCTAGAAGTATTTCATTTTTGTAGGGGGCAGTCATAGTACTAAGGTTGATCTTGTTTTCCTCAGAAGGTAGTGACCTCCAGGATGCTTCATACTGTCATTTGTTTGTACGTAATGCTTTAAGGTGTGGAGTGTACCATGAATTAAGATGGGCTTTCAGTTTAGTTTGTCTCATTTTGAGAGGCACTATTACATTTAGTGACGTGGACATAACTTGATTATATTCCTTGACCAATGCACCAGGCCCTAAGTTATCAGGGAGTGCATTGAGAGTAGGGATAATGAGCGGGAGTAAGTTATCATAGGTGATGTTCTTTTTGTTTCTAGTGGGAATAGGTGGCGCTAGTGAGATAAGAATGGAGGTTTTTCAGTAGCTAGGGAGAAGGTCACTAGTTAGTGGTCTGTCCAAATCTGAGGTGATGTGGACGTAATTAAGGCATTGCAATTGTAGTCTGCCACCCAATCAAGTGTTCTTCCTTTGTTATGGGTGGAATGACGCACTCCCTGGATGAGGCCTAGTTCAATTAGAGTGTTGGTCACACTAGTGGCAGATGTGTCATTGGGATCATTGAATCATAGGTTCATATCTCCCAGTAGTAGGACTTGAGAAGTGTTTTTTAAGTTGTTGGACAAGATGTTAGAGATATCTTCCTCGAGAGTACCGATATGGCCTGGTAGTCTGTATATCAGATGGATTGTGAGGGTCTGAGAGTTGTTGATGGTGAGCTTAGCTGTGAAATACTCACATGACTTAATGTTGAGCGCTCCAAGGGGGGGTCCAAGAGCATCTGGGTGCCCTTGGGCTTCATTTGATCCACAGAGATGGAACCTCTGAGGGCTCGACCTGGTTGGAGCTCTGAATTGTTCCCCCTCAAGAGGTTTTCCTGTCTCTTCCCCATCTTGTCTTTTGGGAGCTTATCTGGATTAAAACCCTGTGAATTGTGGCCTTGAATGCGTCCCACAAAGTATGTGGACCCACCTTCCCATTATCGTTGAGTTCAAAGTATTCTGTAATTTCTGCGAGCAATGTGTCGGATATTTTCCTATCTTTCAGGAGAGAATCATTACATTTCCACATTCCTGGACGTGGGTGCTCTTAGCCGTTTCCCACCGCTATGCGTACTAGGTCGTTGTCTGACAATGGCACTGGTTCCACCCGAGAGTCCACAACATAACTAAACAGGAGCTATCTACCAAGATGTAGTCATTCTTTGAAAAGGATTCATGAGCTCGTGAGAAGAACATGTAGGCCGGGGGTCCATGTGTTCCCTGCCCGCAAGTCTGCATTGATTTTATGGAAATTCTGAGCGTTAATCTTATCTAGCTGGGGAGGTCTCTGTTTGCCCATTCTCTTCCTATCTTTAGCAGGGTCCAGTACCATGTTAAAGTCTTCCCCTACCACCAGGGGGCCTCCCATGAACAGTTGCAATTTGTCCCTAACCTTTTCTCAAAAGGCTATCTGGCCTTCATTCGGGCCGTAGATCGCTCCCAGTGTCACGGTGTTCCCCCTAATACCTCCTTTGAGGAACAGGTAAAGCCCTCTGGGTCCCTCAGTATAGCTTCTACATCAAAACCCAGACTATTTGACATGATGATGGTTACCCCTCTCTTTATTGATGTGAATGAGGCCCGGTGGACTCCCCCTATCCAACGCCGTGGAAGGCTGGTTCCTTCCCCCTCACGAAATGCGTTTCAAGGGGAAAGTGCAGGTCAAGCTTAGCTCGGGAGAATTCACGGGCCAGAAATAATCTTTTCATCAGAGAGTTGACTCCTCTCACATTTTAAGAGCCCACCACCATGGCTCGTATTGCGTGAGCCATTAGGGCTTAGAAAACAAGGACCTGTTGTGTGCACGTTGAGAGTTCTACTCTCTACCCTTGGCCTGACCACTATTCCTTGCAGACCTGAGTATAAACTTTGCTAAAAGCATAAAACCACCAGATGTGTAAACCCCAACACCCCTGAATCCAACAAATGTACTCTACCTGCCATTACCCAAGGACTCCCACTTTCTCCCACCACTGTGGCCTGTTAGAGCCCCAGCCCCCTAATCCCCTCTCGCCCAACTTTGGCAAAACCCTTCCCCAACTCCCACCGATGATTTCCCCTGCCCTCCTGCCCTGGCATCCAGTCAGGTCCCTCTCCCATTTCTGTTACCTAACTGAACCACCACAGCACCCGGTAACCCCAGGCCAACCCTCAATCATGCTCCATGTGTTGAGCCCCCCCTGGTTACTCTGGGGAGATTTCCTTTCTTCCCCCACCTCTCATTCAAGTCATGTCCCCTCATGGCAGAAGGATCCCACCTCCCCCATTCTTTTTCTCCCCCTGATGCTGGAAACCACGGTACAGTCATAAGATCTGTTTTTCCTGTGTCTAAATCAAGTGCCACCGTGGGGTGGTGGAGTGTTCGGTTTCTTGAATTACCTCGAGCATTGGGCTCTTCTCCTCTCTCTCCAGGACCCTCTCCCTCTCTCTGCTCCCCCTTCTGCGGCTTCTCCAGAGGGTTATCTTTGTCCACTTGGTATTTCTATATGTTCCTGGATTGCTCGTTTTATATTTTCTTAGGAGACCAGCTTGGCTTGCTGACCCAGTATTCAAAGGTCATTGAGAAGGGGTAGCCCCACCGGTAGTGTATCCCCTTATCTCATAGCCATTGTGTCATCAGGGCACACATCCGCCTTCTGGCCAGGGTGAATGAGGAGAGGTCCTCGAAGATTATGATTACTGCATTGTTCTATGTAATGGAGGAGGACTTCCTGGCTTCCTCTACGATCTTCACTTTTGCTGCATAATAATGGAAGCGAACCAGGGCGGACCAAAAACCTCGAGCTCTACCACTGGGTCTGTGTGCGCTGTCTGTGGTGGGTTCATTCATTGCTCCATCACCATCAGTAAGCAGACTATTTCTTTGATGGCCCGGCAGATGTCTCTCTCTGTATCTCCCTCTACCTCTTGAAGACCATAAAACCTGAGGTTGTTCCTCCACTCCCTGTTCTCGAAGTAATCAATTTTGAGGGTTTTCTCGTTGTCCCTCCTCTCTAGGGCTGACAGTCTGGTGCCTATCTGTGCTTCCAGGATATCCACTTAGGATTGATAATACTGCAGACCCTTGATTCGGTCTTCCAGATTGTCCACTCTCTTGTCTATCTTGTCCACTCGTTGGTCCATCTTTTCCAGTCTGGGCCCTATGTCAGCCCACATTTCTCTAATTTTTTGCATCAGCGATGCAATGTCTTATTTTGTAGACATGGTGCCATCTGTCAGGTCTGCCATCTCCCTAACTGTCGTGTTTACTGGTTGTGCCATGCCATCCTGATCTTGAAATTCCTGTAGGGCCACGCTCCAGCTTACCTAGGCCGAGCAGATGTATAATGGGAGGCAATTCCCAGGGGGTGTACTGTGTGTGGGCACTAAGATTGTCAGAGAACTGTGGCGGTTTGACATAGTGGTGTAGGTTTGTGTTATGTTAGGGGTAAGCTTCTGGGTAGAACAGCCATACCTTTGGTGTGTTTACCCCCCCATGTTGTGGCCTCGGGGTGTGCTTGTGCGGTCATTGGCAGGATGCCAATATTGGAGATATCTGGCTGGGTCGTGGGGTTCCTTCTCAGGGTCCAGTGCATGGGCAGCAATGGAGTTGGGCGGTCCCATTCTTATGCTCTGTGTCGGTAGTTGGGCACTGTTTATTTTTCCTTTCTTGACTCCCAGGCTCAATTTGGTTCTATGGATCACAGTGTAGGGCCCTCTGTTTTCCCACCAAGGGGCCACAAACTCTCTTCCACCTAATGGGGGGTGCTGCTTGTGGATCCAACCCCACGGGGATCTTTGGGCTCAGTCCTAGGCCCGCTCTGGTCATTTGCTGGGGTTAGATAGCAAGTACACTGCAGTGTGGATTCACCCAGGGCGACCCTCTTTGCTGGTTTATTTTGTGTTGTCCTCCCATGCTCTGGGTGGGGGGAAGACCAAGGGTTTCCTTCACCTTGGATCAGGTCGGGTGGGGGGGTCATGGTATCCCCCCGGAGTCCTCTGGAGTTGCGTGGGAGGTGTCAGGTGGGCTGCACTCCTGGGGTTCTCTCCCACCTGGAGTGTCGCTCTGAGATCCCTGATGGCTCTGGAGTCCTCTGGTGTGTGGGCTCCCCAGGGCCTGGAGCCGGGGCCTTCCCAAGGGCCTCGTTAGGAGGGGGTGAAGGGTGGTCACTCACCGTCCTTCATGGCCCACCGTGGTCTTACTCGGGTTCACTGTGGAGCTGAGGGACAGCTATGTGAGGCTGGCGTCTCCCAGACTGCAGTGTGTGAGGAATCACTGCGGCACTCCTTGAAGTCCCGGTGCGAGACTTCCCCCGATTGTACACTATATGATGAGGCACCGAATGGGGTCTTCTGTTCATCCGTACGGGGGCTAAATGGGATGCTCATGACCCTTTAGAGCCAGTAGTGATGGGGCAGCACAGAGAGATCAGCACATGTCTGTGCCCCCTGGTGGCCAATGTGCAGGGCCTTTTTCCCTAATGAGTTGTATTGTTTCTGGTGTGAGGGTTGAGGGACTTCCCTACAACTCTCACCCTAAGAAAAACACTTTGGGGGTCATTTTATGAAAAGTTTTAATTGCATGCAGAGGACCACCAACATTGGCACTTACTGTTCTGCAATGCAATGTTCACCTTTTACAAAACTGGAGTATTGAATAAAAGAGTAAACACAGGTGAAATCACTTTTTATTGATTGAGTTCACTTTCTATTTTGTAAAACCTGTAAATGCTGTCTGCTGGATTTCTTGCAAGTGCTGAAACTGTTATATTCCACAGGAATTCATTGGTCTGATCCCTGCCTGAAAATTGCAAAAGGCTCCACGTGGGCTGGAGTGTAAAAGTAAGATGTAAATGGCTAACACCTTTCTTTTACCTTACATGTTCACGTGGGGGTTCAGAAAATGAACCCCAATTCCTCTCACACTCAGGGAGGATTAAAAACTGCAAGTATATCAGCCAGCGGTTGAAAAAAGATACCAGCAAATAATATGAACCAATTCCTCCTGTAAATCACTCCCCCAAACATTGTAACATACTATCTATCTCTCCCTCTCTCTCTCTCTCTCTCTCTCTCTCAATCACTCCCACAGACATACAAACACTCGAGAACACAAAGTATTATTGATAACAGCAGTGCAAACCTTACTGACCCACCAAAAACATAGCAGCAGTACAAGGTTTCATTTCGCGCACACCGCGTAGGTCGACATAGCTTCAGCAGTGCAAATTGTCATCCCATTGAACATGTGGTGCACCCTGAGTCACAAGAACTGACATATCCCCTCAACAACTGGGATATTAAAGATTCTTCGGCAAGAAAGAGCACTCATATGCAACATGTCTAACCAAGCTCAATTCATGAAACCAGTGTAAAGAAATACCATCCCCTGGGATACTGTGAGAGCATGCATTGCAAGTGTATTCTTACTGCATATAACCAGTAAAGTGTTGATTGTTTCTGTTTGTACCAGACACACTATTGTCTGTGAACCCGGAGAACACAGTTAAAATCCCAGCTTCCCCACTTAAGCAAATTGTGTGATTCTGGGCAAATCACACTATGGGCCTCATTACACGGAATGCTGTAAGGGTTTACCGGTACCGGTAAGGGCACCGGTACCAGTAAACCCTTACCGCCTTACTACGAGGTCCCTTTGCGGGACCCGACCTCAACGGCTGGTTTTACCGGCCGTTAGGGAACGGGCCCGCAAAGGGATCTTGGTGCAAATTACGGTACCGCAATTTGCGGTACCGTAATTAGCTCCTTCCCCATTCCCATTGAGCCCTATGGGGGCAAAAATGGGAATGAGGAAGTGCCTTGGTGAATGGGGAATTACCACCCCCGCTCACCTTGGAGTAGGGCGGTAATTCCGCCATCCACCAAGGCGGACACGGTAAAATACCGGCGGCAACCAGGCGCGAATAGCGCCATGGTTACCGCATACCGTGTAATGAGGCCCTATATGTCCTTAGTTTTTCCATTTAGCAAATTCCGAACCATTTAAAACAACTGAAACCGTTCATCAAACCCTACATAAAAAGTGAAAAGTCACTTTTACAATTGAGGTGTGTCCTGTTGTTCAAACGATGGAGGAATGCAACATCTGTCAAACATGAAGGGTTATGGGCATGTGACTGTTTAAGAACATCCAGTGGTCCGGGTAGGGCACCCACGCAAAAGCAATTCAGACCTGCAACCAGAGTAATGCAGAGAGCACCACAAGGATTGTGTGTTAACACCGTGTGTGCATTGGCCAAACTGAGATTTAAGATGGATACACATATTAAATTTCAAATCCAGAACAATAGCTCCAAATTTGAAATCTGGACTTCCTGGACAGACATGGCTGCAGACAATAAGCCTTGCTTTCACCCAGACATGGCTGCATATGCAATGCCTGCCCATGACAGCCACTAGTATGCAGTGTTTCCCACACATAACAATTATAGGAATGATCTGACATATATGTCCAAAAATGTACACTTAGATCTAGAGAACCTAAGAGGGAGTCATTTTGCTGAAAAACATACAAGCAGATCACGGCATAAGTAAAGGACATACTTTATTTTTCTCAGGATGCTTGTGAGATTCAGAGACAACTGCCAACAGATGCATGCATCACTGCATAGATGGTACGTTCCATCCTTCCCGCCCTTCTACTCTTGTACTCCCCATCGCCCAGTTGTTTGACTTATGGCACCCCCATTCCAAATTCATGCGCCTTACCCCTCCAATCCCCCCGCCCCCCGCCCTCTCGTCTAAATACATTGACGGTGGAAGGTTGTTCTGGGTGACTGTGTCAATGTAGGAAGGAAGGGCAGTGTGGGTTTCCTCTTCGAAATACAAATAAGTGCACAAGAAGATTCGAAAAATAATAAACAGACTTTGCAGGAATCCTTTAGATTCTCCTGAGTGTGCTCTGAATCACGCAGTGACCTATATCTCCCCATGCTACCAGACATGCCATGGGTACCGTCTATACCAGCTATTAAGAGACTGCACACCTTTCTCTTACATCATGTAACCCAAGGCGCCCTCGAAGACCTGCTGGTGTCATATCCTGCTGGCCTTTATCTTCTGTCTTGACTTGGCTTTCTCTGCCTTTGCTTTTCAAGCGCATTTCAGGCCCCGCCCCAAGCAACACTACCCACCGCGAAAGAGGTCTCAGCGCAGGCATAAAGCAACGCTGACACCATGAGTGACATTCACCACTTCATGCACTTGCCTTTACGCAGCCAGGGAGCAGCCACAGAGCAGCCACTGCAGAACCCTGATGACCTCACCCTCCTAACCTTGTGTTTATACAGTATGCCGTTTCAGGACTAAAGCAGGGAGCATCCGTCAGGCAGAGAGGGTTTGTGTCTGGAAGTGGTACATGTCCCACAGCTTGACTACCATGAGGGAGCGGGGCAGCATGCCTCTGCTGCCCCACGCTTCACTTCCCTCTGAAGATCACACATTTCACTAAAGCAGTATTCTATGTCAAGACGGAGGCGAGCATTAAGCGTCATCTTCTTTATTCTCTACTCTCCAGCAGTTTCTACAAATATAACTTTGTAAACTTTCAATTTAAATTTATTATTATTATTTTTTTTTTTATAACAAACTTCCAACTTCAAATCCCATCAATCCTGTAGTCCCCTAGTCTTTGGCCATGTGACCTAGTCCTTCCTGTTCCTGTGTCCTTCCTCTTCTTTTCCTGCTCTCCACAAGATAAGTACCACTTTATCTTAGCTCTGTAATATTCGCTTGACAAAACGTGTTTTATGCCATTAACATAATTGGAATTGTACACCATGGACAATAATAGAATAAACATGTATAGTAGAGTGCGCGAGCGTTAGTGTTTTAGTGTTTAAAAGGGATTTGGAGGCCCCGTGCCGTAATGCACGACACCTCAGGAGCCTGCCGTACCCCCTAGCAGAGCGCGAGTTCACACCCCAACCCTTGGAAGGGCGGAGCTCTACGCAGGCGGGAGACTTCCCGTGAGCCGAGCAGAAACGGCCACGTGCAGCGAATGCGCCAATAGTGAACGTCTCCTACGTGGGGGCGTGGCTTTAGACAGCGGAGACGCTCGAGTATAGAGTATTACCAGGCCAATAAGAAAGATATATCCTGCAAACATACATACTGTATAAGGAAGGTGCAGCCTCGAGCAAAGTGAATCTGTGGACGCGCTACTACACCTAGACAGGTATTGATTCAGGCACCAGCCAGCACAATGTCGAACTTCGAGTGGAGTGAAGAGGAGCAGGAGGCAGTCTACAAAGAAGACCTAGCCTATAGCTTCAAAGAAATGCTGGGAGATTCACTGACAGAGGCAGTGGCCCAAGGAGTGCGGCCTTTACAAGAAACGCTAGATACCATAGAACTATTCCTGAGCCAAAAGGAAGAACGCACCAAGCAGAAAGAAAGCGCGTCCACAAGGGCACCGTTTAACCACCCTAAGGGGTGTAACAGGGCCCGGAAGAGCGAAGACTCTTCTGACCCCCCGGGCCAACAGACAGGGGCGAGTACAGGACCCCAGAGGCTACGGACGCGTTCCTCAGACTAAAGGAAGCGTTCATGAAAGATTCCCAGGTGCCGAGCCTCCGGACCCCCTACCCAGGGGATGACAATATGGGTTGTACAGAGGAGGAACCCCCAGAAGGCTTCCCAGATGAGGAACCGCCGATATCCCCCACATCCACCCAAGCGGATGCAGATAACGAAGGGAATGAGGGGAGCCAACCTCTGCCTAAGAAAAGGCAACGAAAACTCCACCACCTAGAAGAGGACGAAGCGGTGGACATGTTCCAACCGGAAGAAATCAGAAATCCGAGATCCTCGGAGTGGGTGCCACCGCCGAGAGTGGCGGAATACATGACGCAGAGATTGAGGAAAGCTCTCGAAAAAGAGGTCAGACAAAGACTGAGGGCTGAATGTCCAAGACCAGACCTGCCGGTCAAAGTCGCGGAAGCCCCGGAATTGGACCCTAAAATGTTGTTGTTCGTCTCCAAATCGAACAGAGACCCGAGGAACGGCATAGACCGCTCCTGGAGAAGCTGCCAGGAAAAACTCCTCGACCTGGCAGATCCGCTGGCTAAAATAATGGACCTAGCCGAACGAGCCAGAGATACAGGCGAGGAGGTAGACCCAGGAGTGCTAGCAAACTGGGCCCAATGGGCCGTATGCATACTAGGAAATGCGAACAGCGCAATTTCATCAGAGCGCAGGAGAGGCCTCCTTTTGAAAATCGACTGGAAACTAGGAGATCTGTCCTCGTACGAAGCCGGCGAGGCAGTGCAGGGCCTATTGTTCGGAGAGACCTTTGGTAAGGAGATGGGGAGGTTCGTAGGGACCTACACCTCCCTTGCGAAAGCACAGAATTCGATGAAGAAAACTTTCCCAGAGAGAGTTTTTGGCGGGACCGGTCGCTACAGAGGTCACTCGACCGGTCGATACCAAACATCCAGAAGGCCTCGGTACAACATAAACCAATACTGGGAATCCAGGCAGCCTGATACCTTCTTTCCCCTAAGAGGCCGCTTCCCTAGAGGAAGACGAAGCAGAGGACAGGGAAGAGGACAAAACTTCCACACAGGTGAGAAACTTCACATATCCACCAGTAGGGGGGAGGACAGCTATATTCTGGGAAAACTGGCACTCGCTTTTCAGCGACGCTTGGGTCCTTCAAACAGTGAAAGGCATGTGTATAGAATTCACAGAAACCCCCGTTCAGGACCAAGTGCCACGCCCCGTAGTCACTATGCTAGCCGAGAAAGAGCTGCTAGACTCGGAATTGTGAAGCCTAGCAGAGAAACGGGCGATCGAACCATGCATAGCGCCGCCAAGATTTGTGAGCAACATGTTCCTGGTTCACCGAAAAGACAAAGTGAGACCAGTGATAAATCTAAGGCACATGAACAGCTGGGTGGCCTACAACCACTTCAAAATGGAAGGAATCCACCAGCTCAGGGATACGCTCAGACAGAACGACTGGCTGGCGAGGATAGACTTGAAAGACGCCTATCTTACGATTCCTGTACAGAGGGATTTCGGTCCATTCCTAGCATTCGACTGGGACGGGCAATTATGGCAGTTCGCAACAATGCCTCTCCTCGGCGCCGTGGGCATTCACGAAAGTGATGAAGCCGGTAGCCGCAGCGATCAGAGGGAAAGGAATTTGCATGATTATATATTTAGACGACATCCTACTGATGGCCGATGGGAAAGAGACTCTAGTCTACCAGACCAACTGGGTAGTAGACCTTTTAACTTCGTTAGGTTTCCTAGTGAACTGGGAGAAGTCGGAGATGGCTCCGGCGAGGAGGATAGAATTCCTGGGGGTTATTATAAACACCAAGTCGGCGACACTGGAACTCCCAAACAAAAAGATCAGAGACATAAAGAGAGAAATAAGGGCATGTCTCAGCAAAACGAGCATATCACTCCGCACTATAGCGAGAGTAGTCGGCTTACTAGTGGCATCGATACAAGCAATCTTCCCAGGGCCATTACACTTCCGAGCCCTTCAGAGGCTGAAGATACGGCATCTTCAGCAAGAACTACACTACCACCAACTGGTACTCTTAGATCAAGAGTCCAGGACAGAGTTGGAATGGTGGTTAGCGAACATGGAGGCCTGGAACGGCAGAGCCATCTTCGGCGACCGCCCGGACCTGATAAAAGAATCAGATGCCAGCAGAGCAGGCTGGGGAGCCCGGTGTGGGATCTCCAGACAGGAGGGAGATGGAGCGCATCAGAACTCCAATTACACATAAACTGTCTAGAGTTACTAGCCGGATCCTTTGCGATCAGGGCATTTACGAAAGGGAAAGTGAACTCCTGTATCCTGCTGAAAATGGACAACATTTCGGCAGTCAAATACATCAACCATTTAGGAGGGACAGGGTCCAAATTGCTGGCCGAAATAGCCAAGGATTTCTGGCATTCCTGCCTAGAATCAGGGATCTCGGTGGTAGCCGAATACTTACCAGGTTCGTTGAATGTAGTAGCGGACTGGAACTCCAGACATCTCTCTGACTCCAGCGACTGGATGCTGGACCGGACGATTTTTTCAGAATCTGGAAAAGATCTGAGGCCTAGTATACATAGACCTGTTTGCATCCAGGCTAAACGCTCAGAAAGAGAGGTTCTTCAGTTGGAGATTGGACCCAGCGGCAGCCGGAGTGGACGCTTTCCGACAAGATTGGTGGGAGCACACACTTTACGCTTTTCCCCCATTCATAATGATGAACCGAGTACTAGCAAAGGTACGCAGAGAGACAGCGGATCTGATAGTGGTAGCTCCGATCTGGAAATCCCAAGTATGGTTCCCAACACTCATGGAACTATTGGTAGATTACCCGAGAATATTGCCCAAAGGAGAACGCCTCTTCACGGACCCAGCTGGGTCATCTCACCCTCTGAGAGTGAAGGGGACACTGCCATTGATGGCGTGCAGGATAGCAGGAGACGCTGGAATCTCCCGGGCATTTCGTCACAAGCTGAGAATCTCCCGGGCATTTCGTCATCGCAAAGTCATGGGCTCCATCAACTCGAAGGAGCTACGACGCAGCTTGGAACAAGTGGTCGACATGGTGCAGAAGGAGAAATATTCATCCCGTTTCTGCCCCTCTAGTTGAGATCTTGAATTTCCTGGCGGAACTTCTCCAGGACGGCAAAGCACACAGAACAATAGGGGTTTACAGATCTGCGATATCAGCAGGTCACCTACCCGTGGAAGGAGTACTGGTGGGAGAGAACGTAGCAGTGATTCAGCTACTAAGAGGAATAAGATTCAGGAAACCACCGCAGCCGAAATATGAATCTTTATGGGACGTAGCAATAGTATTGAAATTATTTGCGGACTGGCCCAACAACAAGTATCTGTCCCTAGGACAACTATCCAAAAAACTAGCCATGCTACTATACTTGGTGTCATGCAGGAGAGTAGCTGACGTGAGAGTCTTAGAAGTGAATAGGAGAACGTACGGGCCGGAAGGCGTGACGTTCAGCTTAGCCAGAAGAACTAAAACGGATTCTAGTACCATCACATACCCGTACATGCAGGAGCACCCGAAATGGTGCATAGCGGCATGCATAAAGGAATACGAAAATAAGACAGCCGAACTAAGACCGGAAGGGTTGACTCAATTATTAATTGCGCGCAGAAAGCCACACAGAGGTGTAGCAACAGCCACCATAGCGCGGTGGGTCAGAAACATTATGAGTTTAGCAGGCGTAGACATGACAAGATTCGGGGCACACTCAGTAAGAGGAGCGATGGCCTCGAAAGCACTAGGACTAGGTGCAACATTACAAGACATCATGAAAGCCGCAGACTGGGCTAGTGATTCGACATTCAGAACGTTTTACTACCGACCTATTAATGCGATGGCAGGAGTAGTAGCAAGAAGTTTTGAACAGGCTTAATGCTCGCCTCCGTCTTGACATAGAATGAAGATTCCCCCTGCTAATAGCGCAGGGAGCTCTTGATTCTATTAAAGACAAGGAGGCGAGCATTAAATTCCCATCCCGAATACACAATGAATGCAATGATGAAATACATGTTGTGAACTACTGCTGATAATTAACATGGCCTTTTCTCCCAGAATAGGGTGTGTATTCCCGCCCTAACGTATATCATTCTATTTCTTATCGACTTTAGGGGATGAGCAAAAGAACAGCTGAAAATCCGATTCAGAGCAGGTCACCTAGAACAGCTTCGAAAGCTTGTATGTGAGAGATCGCACTGGTACACAGCAGGAAGTTCAGCACAAGTTCAGCAGTTGAGTGCGCAGTTACAGAGAAAGGACAAGTTCAAGCAGTCAAAGAAGAGGAAGGACACAGGAACAGGAAGGACTAGGTCACATGGCCAGAGACTAGAGGACTACAGGATTGATGGGATTTGAAGTTTGAAGTTTGTGTAAAAAAAAAAATTTTAAAAAAATTAAATTGAAAGTTTACAAAGTTATTATTGTTGAAACTGCGGGAGAGTAGAGAATACAGAAGATGAAGCTTAATGCTCGCCTCCTTGTCTTTAATAGAATCAAGAGCTCCCTGCGTTCGGGGTCATCTTCGACTCCACACTCTCCTTCTATCCTCACATATCTGACGTCTCTAAGAAGTCACACTACCAGCTACACCTCCTCAGAGGTATCCTTCCTTTCCGCTCCTTCCCCAGAAGCTCACTGTCTCTAGAGCCCTGGTTCTCTCGAAGCTTGACTACTGTAACAGCCTCTATCTAAATCTGCCTGCCTCTACTCTCCGCCCTTTGCAACTCATCCAGAACAGGACTGCGAGACTTGTCCTTGGCCTCAAGCCCAGGGACCGTATCTCTCCATGACTGAAATCGCTACACTGGCTCCCAGTGACTGCAAGGATCAAGTTCAAAACCCTCTGCATTGTCCACAAGGCCTTTTGGGGCCTTGGGCCAAAATACCTTCAACTCTCTCTTCCTAAATATCTTCCTTCTCAAGCTCTTTGCTCATCAGCCTCCAACTCCCTCAGGGTCAGTCGCTTCTCCAAACAACGAGTTGGTGGCAGATCTCTCTCCGTTGCAGGGGCCTCCCTCTGGAACAGCCTTCCTGCCTCCCTGAAGGTTGAGGAGAACCATCTCCGGTTCCGGAAGCACCTCAAAACCTTCCTCTTCGCCTCCGCTTTCTCTCCCCTCCCCCCGGCTAAAGTTATTGAAACTGCACTGAATCTGCAACTGGGCCACTTGCCGTTCTCGGTCCTTGGCCCAGCCACTCTCCCCTGCACTGCCTCCCTGGCATCCCCTGCACTACGGGACTGTGTCTGTATCCCACAGCCCCCCCATCCCAGCACTTATCTGCACTTACTCGCACTGCCACTAGTTGGCCCTTGTTTTTTTTCTTCCTGTATGCTATTAACCCTGTAATGCACTTTCCCCTCTCCCTTCCCCCCCTGCACTTCTCCCTTTCCCCTCTTCCCTTGCACTTGCACGATCTGAATTACACCTGGCCTAGTAGGATCGTTGTTTGTCTCCCCTTGTTTCCCCCCCTTGCCTCATCACGCCTTGAAACACTTGTGTATAGGCGCGTTACAAATGCCATATCATATCATATCATTAGCAGGGGGAATCTTCATTGTTTTGTAAAAATATTAATTTTCATGTCATTATTTGGAATTTCAGTGTGCTGTGTGTCACCCCCCTTTCCAGTCCTGCCTGGGGACTCCATTTCAGTGATGCGGGTAGCTTCGTGGTCAGATCCACCTGGAGAGTTCTCTCTGTACTCCCTGTTGTGGCTGTCCTTGATGTTCACACAACCACTAAGGACGGACTCCAGACTGAAGAGGCTGGAGGGTCAGGTTCAGGAAAGCGAGTGGCAAGGCTTGTCAGTTCACACAACATTTCCTCTCCGTCTGATGACACACAGCAAAGCTTCAGCATGCCAGTTAGGCCAGTTCACTCCAGAAGCTGCTGCTGGAAGTAAAGAGTCCTCTAATTGCAGGCCTCTTTACTTTCAGTTTTGCACCACCTCTGCCATCGCTGATATGGCGTCAAAGAGGCACGGCCAGAGGTTGCAAGAAAGACACCAGAGGTCTCAGTTGCTACCTCTGGCGAACCCCCAAATGGCTTTGCTGTCTCTTCATTGCGGTACTTGTGTATTATGTAAGATCAATATAAAGTCCTCGACTTTAGTAGATGTGATATCACTATGAGGTAACCTATTTGCAAGCTTTGTTAACAATGTTATTCTGGTGACTGAGAAGAAGACAGTGACTGAGCCTATGATCAGTACTTGTTCCTTGGCCATCTTGTCTTAAGATTGCTGGGGAGGGTCAGCAACAGGCCTGTGAAATATTGGCTTCCTTTACATCGATTTGTTGCCAAAACCTTTGGCCAGCTCTTAATGTGTTACTTCACAATTACTGTAGTGGGGGCGAGTAGATATGTAGGGTTCGATTCATGGAATTATTTGTGTATTAAATAGGGACCTTGCGCGTCAATCTGTGTGCAAAATCCTGTTTGTTGATTATTGTAATCGACTGCGTGGCACTTTCTCATACTTTGGGCCTCATCACAAGTTGGGCTAATAGCCCTACCGCCAAACCCCCGGCGCTATTAGCACCGGATCATGGGTTTGGCAGAACGGTTATTTCCCATTCCCCATTGGGCCCATTCAGGAATTCCTCATTCCCCATTGATGCCAATGGGGAAAATTCACGCTATTACCGCCGCCGGATTTCCCACCGGCGGTAAACGTGCTGGAAATCGGCAAATTTGCCACTGATTTCCCCCAGCTCAGAACTGGGGGGAAATCCGCCAAGGTCATGATCTGGGGGACCGTTAAATGTGTCAGTAACAGCGCTAACGCCGCATTTAAGGGTTACCGCCAAACTCGTGATGAGGCCCTCTGTGTGGACTTTGCACAGGCTTGGCGCGTCTCTGCGAGCATCTGAGTGCCTTGCACCAGACACCACGCAGAGCATGGGCGTGGCTTGCACAGAGAGCAAGGAAGGTGGTGGAACTCGTAAAATTAGGCAGAACAAGGGAAAATATGGGCATTACGAAGGACGACCCACAAGCAGTCCATTGCACGCCCACTTTTGCATAGAACAATACATATTCTTCGATCTGACCATGCAACCTCTCGGCAGGGAAATGGCCACGCAAAGTCCTCATGCTATCTGCCACCCGAGGTAGGCATACAGACACTTACGCATAGGATTCCCACGCAGAGGTAAGATCTGGTGTCGGTTTTAGGGGTGTGTGCACAGAGCCAGGGTTTTGATCTAATTTAGTGATTTGCATACACAGTGTAGAGGAGTAGCAGGAACGGTTTACGGGTGTTCGCACACAATTTTTCGGAGTTTTACCCGAGTTACGATAAATCATACGCATGTTGTAGGGGTGCCAGTAACAGTTAAGGGGGACCTCGCACAGAATCCCTGAGATGCAGGCCTGCTTGTGGGGGACCCACACACTGTTTTAAGGGTGCATGCATTTGTGCCCGAGGAGCACGCAAAGGTAGCTGTTTCTGGCTGTTCTTGCTTTGCTTGGGGGCTTGTTGGGGGCATTCCGGCTGTGACTTGCATATGCGGTTACTTTGCTAAAACAATTCCATGAATATGCATAGCGCACAGAAAAACCACTACATGCAAGCTCAGGCAGAGTCGTTCTCGACGCGCAGGCATTGCGGGACCGCTGCGCACTATTCCATGAATTTGGCCCATATTATTTATGATTTAGACATTTTCATTTTCTGATTTTTGAAGTACGATCTATATTTGCAGTGCGGCCTCACGTTTGATATCATGCAGGTAATGTCTTGGTTGTTTAAATATACTTGGATTTTATTTAGGCACTTTTTGTTTTTGTTCTATAGCAATACACCCATAATCAGCATTGCAGGTGCACATACAGGATTTCTTGCGAAATTGGTAGGCATGCTGGGGCTCCCTTGTCCCCTTTGATGAGTAAGGCTCACGATGGCGCTACCATTTCCAGCAGCCCTCTGATATGTCAGCAGTGCATATTTGCAATTACATATGGAATTTGTGGGTGGGTGCACTTCCCTCACATTCAAGGCAGTTGTTTCACAGTTCTCGCTGGCACTGAGCTTTAGCCTGGTCATTGCCCTAGGAGTGGTCTGCTGATAAATGTACTATTATGGGATGTTAGAAAGGATTTTTAAACCCTGGCCTGGTGTACAAATGTTTAGGAGGGCACACCTGTTATAGTAAGCAGGGAGCAACTTCTGAGAGCTTAGCCAAACAAATCAAGGTAGCATAGAGAGAGGCCAAGTATACATCTCAGGAGAGATGAATGGGTTCAGGGGTCCACAATGAATCCACAAGGATTACACTTAGACAGTTAGTTATAAAAATGCTATATTTATTTATGGTCCTGAAAACAGTCTATGAAAATTGACTAATGGCAAGCAATATTATCACACAATACTAGATATTATAAAACATATATAAAGTCACTGTAGTTGGTGCAAAAGGAAGGTAAGCGATTAGGTTAGCACCAACTATCCACAGGATTTGCAATCCTAATTTATGAAGTACAACTATAAATTGTATGGGGCCTTGTGCCCAAAGAGTTCCCAACGTTTTCCAATAGTTTAGGAGTTGTAAAAACATTAGGAGAAGGGTCCTGGGGATGTGAAGATGATATGATGTTATAGTTTATTTATATAGGGCCTATACACAATGTGTTTCAAAGCGCTTCAAGGCAAGGGAGAGAACAAGGGAAAATACAATGACATTCTTACAGGCCATGAACAGTAAGGATGTGAAATTAACTATCGTACTTGGCCTGACGACATTTCAGATAGTGCAAGAGCTAAGACATAGATAAGGAAGGGAGGGGGAGAGTGGAAAGGAAATGGAAACAGACAGGCGAGTACCATATTTGGCCTGACAACATTTCTGGTAGAGCCGGAGAAAAACAAAAGGTGAGGGAGAGGTGTGCAGAAAGGGAGGGCAGGAACAAAACAAGCAACTATCGTACTAGGCCTGACAACATTTCAGATAGTGCTGGAGGGGTGGGTGCAACACGTGAGAGGAGGGGGGAGGAGACAGGCATGGGTGCTATCATGCTAGGTCCAGGGACAATTCTGTTAGAGTAAGTGCATAGAAGAAAGTAAGGGGAGGAGATAGGAAAAGGGAGACAGGGAGAAGAGGAGAGGAGGAGAGATTAGAGAGTAAGCAGTCAAAAAGAGTGGAGAAGCAAGAAGGGAGAGTGAATACAATTGCAGAAGTCAGTAGTAACACACACTGTTGCAAGCCAGGATACAAGATGAAGATGGGAACATCATGATTCAGGGCCACCATGAGGACAAGATGCAAAGCAAGTGCAGCATGAGAGTTGAGAAAGGGTGACACACCGTGAATCAATGAAGTCCATAAAAGTCAAATCCAGCATTGGCCACAGGACAGTGATGGAGAAACCAGAATGTATCAGGACAGACTCCTGCAGAAGTAGGCTGGAGGTGGTCATGGGGGAGAAGGGTAGAAGAATCAGGCAACACCTGTGTTCCAGAAGGGTGAGGGGCACAATGGAACATCACGGGGGGACAAGAAGTGGTGGGGATGGCCTGTGAGGACAGAGGGGGTAAACACAAGTTGGTGCATTCTTACCTGCTGTCTGAGCAGGGGTTCGGGCCCTGGGTCCTCCTGGTCCAAACAGAAATTGCCCTTTTCTTTGTCAGCCCTTCACTTCAGACACCCGGGCGAGAGTCGCCCCTGATCTAAGAGTTAAGAGCAGGAAGGAAGAGACAGGGCTAAGAAGGTGGTTGGTGCTTAGGCCAGGTGACCTAGATCCTGCTCCCCATCTGCAAAGGAAAAGAGGCTGGAGAGCTCCTTAAGTAGGGAAAAAGAGTGTCTACCAGGAAGGCACCAGGTGGGCGGGGCTTGCTAAGTGGGGAAAAAGAGCTGCAACCTGGAAGGCACCAGGTGGGCGGGGCTTAGGCCAGGTGACCTAGATCCACTTGCACCTGCTCCCCATCTGGGTCCAAAAGTCAGAAGAGGATGCATTCTAGTGATAGGGAAGTATTGCTACAACTTACTACTCGTACTCTGGTTTCTCTTCAGACATGCCAGGTCATTGGAGGGTCACCTGAGCTAAGTTTTGCCACCTTTGGTTCCGGTTGCTGGTGCCCAGGAGAAGCGGGTTCAAGAAGAGCTCCGGTCAGGGATGGAAGCTTGGTGCAACCTTTTCTCAATGAACAATGCAAGAACCGCCAATGCAGCCCTCTTCAGGGCAGTCGACCAGATGCAGGAATGTTATTTTCAGGGACGATCACTTTTCATGGCGACAGCAGGCATCACAGTTATCGTGGTCAAAAAAGCCTTCTATGATAAGACCTGAAATCAGGGAACTGAAATTTCCCAGGAAGGACTCTTGTCGAACACGCTGTGGACACCTGGAGTTCCATGGTGAAACTCAGAATGATGGCGCTTCTATCGCAGTAGTCAAATCTGGAGCTGGGCAGTCCACTGGGGGGTACAGGGACACTTCTGAGGGATCCAACTTGCTTGGGTACTAGAAGATGCTGGGACAAGTAGTTCATACCAGTTCAGAAGGTTGAAGCACCACTAAGGGTCTTCAGAGTTCAGTACCCAGACATGGCTCCACCGGGGCTCCAGCAACATTCGGTCACAAGGACCCTTCAAGGATAATCACAGGCCTTCCGTGGTAGTATTCACAGCTACAACATAATACTTGGCTCCTCTGTAGACCTGCTAGAATGGCTGCAGGGCTCCTCTTCTTATCCCAAAGTCAGGTGAGTGATCAGACTTAACTCTCCAATGACTAGATCTGCCCATACATGCACACCAGCAGTGGTCCAATAAGGGACCATTGTGTGTTTCACTCAAGCATGCACACTAGACTCTCAGGTGCCAGTGGAGTGGGACCAGGGTAACATCTAAAAAGACTGAGATTTTAATCCTGAATGGGCGATTAGGCCGAATTTCGGCCGTTCAAAAATTCCGAATGGCCGAAAAGTTTGACCAAATCCCCCATTCGGCGTCCAGGACTCCGGGGGCCACAGGGGAGTCCCCCGCACCCTTGTTCACTATACTGTGAGCAGGTGTGTCGCCCACAGCCGATCCCGTAATAAGTAAAAAAAAAACAGAAAAATAGGAAAGGAAAAAGGAAAGGACCCTGTGGCGCCAGTTCCCGATCATGGAAGTGAAGGGGAATAGGTGTCGCAGGGACACAGCGAGTCGGCAGCACACAGCAAAGTGTGCCGCTGCAAGGTAAGTAGGGGGTTGGGGATCGGGTGTGGGTGGGGGTGCGGACCAAGTTGGAAATTTTCAGGGGAGAAAAGACCAAAAGTTATTTCTGGAAAAATAACTTTTGGTATTTTCTCTCTCGACCATTTCCTCCACTGGCTTCTAATCCCAATCTGGGACCAACCAAGTCCCAGTCCACTTCGTGGGACACTTCTCACGTAGTATGCAATATCCCACGAAAAGCAATTCTTTCCCGGGCAAGTGCATGCCAATAAAAGGACATTCCTGTCCTGGTAGGGCAGGAAGAAAGCCAAGAGACAAGATGGCCAAGGAAAAAATGAAAAACTTGTGGCACGGTCACGTTGGGGAACCAGCCACTGTTAGTAGCCAAATGCAGTAAAAGTAGTAAGGCTAAAGAAAAATACAGTAAAAAGCATTTAAATGTAACTGCTGCCACCAGTGTGTACTTAAAAACCTATTAGGTAACCAAAGAATACCTTTAAGTGTAGTCTAGGATCATAAAAAACAAACCCCACTGCACTGCATTGATGGATGCATTGTGCAATGTTAAAAGGTTACCCAAAAAGGTAACAAAGTCAAAAGACTTAAGGAAGCATAGTTTCCCAGTACTGACAGCCTGGAGGACTAGTCAGTTTCACCATAACATGTGAGCAAATGGCCACAAGAGTGAATCTGAAGGCTTCATGTCACTGTAAAAAGTCAGGACATGGCTAAAACAAAAGCAAAACGTTTGGGGGACCATAGACTATGGAAGGAAAGTTGCTAAAAAAGAAAATGTTCCTATTAAGGGAGAAGGTGGATTTTGAGGAAAGATCATATATTGTGTAAGGAAGGCATGGTATCAAAGCAAGACAGACACAAGGGATCACAGTTCAAGGGTGTTTATTAAACTGTAAAAATGGGTGTTATAAACACCTAATCTAAACATAAATCTAAGATGGGACCAAGCTACGACCATTAAATAATAATAATACCGTCTTAGTGGAGTCTAGTCAAATAAAAAGGGCCTATACTAAAAAAAAAAAAAACGATTGCTAGTCCTTACCTTTAAATACAAAATAGTGTGGGATAATGTTAACAAAGAAAAAAAAGAAGTGTTCTCAAAAGGATAAGTCAGGATGTTGTAGCCAGAGTCTCCCTTCCCCACATTTGAAACAAGGGACAAGGCGGGACTCTTGAGCACAGCACACTTCTGGGAACCTCCGGCCCGAGTTTATAGTTCCTTTTCCAATATCAGGGCCCTGATAAATCGCAAACAACAAACAAAAGTTCCTTTGTTTTTTTCACGTCAGGTGATTACGCTTCATCCGAGGATCCCCCCAGCCGGGCACCAATCCCTTTCATAACATCAGCCTCCCTGGACATCCCTCAGCCGTGTTCACGTTTGTCACCACAATGCAGTTCACTTAGTTTTTCAATACATCATCTTCTTGCAATATTCAGGAATGTCAATGTATTTTTAAACAATTAACCAGTTTACTGGTGTCCCCTTTACTTAGGTCCTCCTCGTCCGGGCTCAGACCTCCTTCATCTGCTTTCCAAACCACTTGTCACTTTACACAGAGGCTTCCGAAGGGTGAGCACATCTCTCTGGGTCACTCCCGGTGTCTATGGCAAGTGTAGGTTTCACTGTATCATAATCTATGCGGTTTTCCCTTCAGTAACACAGTTCACTTCACAATGTGTCAAAGACTTTCAACTGTACAAGGGGTTTTGGCTTGACCCTTGTATGACCACTGTGACATTTCAAAATGGCCTCCTGTAGGGCTTCTTGGTTCTTATAGTTCTCTCAATTCACCATATTCTCCTTGTTCAGGAGCAGGGCCTTTGTCTGAGTCTTTTGAATGAGCGCCTGTCATGGTACAAACTCCCAAACCTCTGGAGCTTATGGGCCTACCCCAGTCATTGGCACCCTTAGGGGCTTATCAAGCGCCAAAAGTGTGTCCTAGGATTTCCTGGTCTCAGTCCTGGTGCCGTTGGCACCAGGCTCATAACATGTGCTAATTGCATGAGACTACATTCACAGCCCAATAGGGCTGAGCCTGTCTGTATACCCTGGCTGGCTGAGGGACTACTTTACCTGAGATTGCAGGGTGTGGCTGAGGGACTATTTTACCTGGAACTACTTACAAGGCTATTTAAGCCACACCCTACAGAAGAACACACTTCGCGTTATTATGCACTCCTGCAGCGTAATGCTCACCGTGTCTGCTCAGTACTCGAAATTCTACAGCCACGCCCGTCCTGAGATCCCTCACCTGCAGAGAAGAAGGTATCTGCACGGACACCCAATACTCACCCGGGGTCTGCATTCTTCAGGAATTTCGTTGAAGCGGTTCTTCCCATCGCCGTCCTGGAGCCGCCCCGCACCTGCAGAAAAGGAAAAGAAACAGCAGGTTAGTCACGCACGGAAAAGAAACCGCTATACAGACATTCAGCGCCACTCACCCGGGCTAATACTCACCTGCAGGAAATCTGCTCAGCATTTTAGGAAGTGTCTAATCTTCATCTGAAAACCGCTCAAGACCGCGCCTGAAAGAAAAGAGAAACACAGGTTAAAACTTGGGCAATAAGGACATTAAGCACCTATACCAAGCATCCATTGGCACAGAGACTTACCTGCTTAATCCAGCTATTCAAAAACTACGCAACAGCCCCGCAGGATCAGTGAAATAACTTGGTCCTGGGAAAGACTGTGCATACCGTGCCCCTGCTAGAGATTGCAGGACGGAGAGCCTACCGTTAAGAACTCCAAGGTAACACAGAAGAGGAGAAGGGGCATCAGAAGGTTAAAGGACAAGGAACCAATCAAGCTCCACTCAGTTAGCTAATATCTTGTTTTGACATTGCAGGCAAATGCCTGCTGGGGTGATAACGAGGGAGAAGACGCGGGCAGGCATCATCACTCAAGCTGGGCAACGCCAGTGCCGACATCATTCGTGTGGCTACGTGGTACGCCCCTGTGGAGACCAGGTGAGCGTGACAGAACGCGAAGCCTTGCACAAAATCTCTACCTGGGCGTCATGGAAACCTCTGAGACTGACAAGCTAGCCTAGCTTTTGGGGGAACTCAGGGCCAAGGTGCATTCAGTTCGGCAGGAAACCAATGCCTTGAGGAGAGAACTGATTGTAGCCAAGGATCGCACCGACGATTTCGCCAGACAGCTGCTTCAATCACAGGTGGGGCAAACACCTTTACCAGGATTGGGGTCAACGGTTCTGACTACACCAAGCAATCCAGTTCAGGTGGTCCTTCCAGGAGCCGTACCTTCTGCACCTCCAGAACACTTTGCAGGAGACCCAAAAAGCTAAGCAGTTTTTGTAAATCAGCGCCAGCTACATTTCTTGTGAAGGCCAGGAGCTTTTCCAAATGACCAGTCTAAGGTGGCCTTTGTGCTTTCGTATCTCAGTGGCAGTGCTGCAGACTGGTCGGTACCGCTAGTCAATCGGGATGATCCCATCTTGCGAGACTTTCAGAGGTTCCAACTGGACATGGAGAAGATGTTTGCCCGCCACTCCCAAGGTCAAGCATTGGATAATAAACTCTTGTCTCTGCGTCAAGGCAACCAAGATCTGTTAACGTACATCGCAACCTTTAATAGACTAGTAGTCAAAACCAATTGGCCGAATGACAAAAGAACAATGCTGTTTTACCGTGGTTTGAGAGGGGAGTTAAAAGATGTTTTAGCTCAAGTGGTCAACCCACCCAGAGACTGTGCGGAATACATAGACTTGGTGGTCCAGCTTGATCATAGACTGCAGAACCGTAAGGCAGATCGAGCTAGAATGGAGATTCAGGTATTTGTGCGCCCAAAGGAAAATGCTTCCAAGACCACCGACATGGCCGAACCCATGCAGATTGGAGGAGTGCGAGGGCCATTGTCCAAGGCTGAAAGGGATAGGAGAAGACAACAACAGTTGTGTTTGTATTGTGGGTCAGCCGGCCATTTCCTCCGAGAGTGCCAAGTGAAACCACCTAAGAAAGCAGTAGGGGTTGCTGGCAAAGCTGAGGCAGAGCCAGAGCCGGAAAACTTCCCCGCCCGACAAGCGTAGAGGTCTGCTTGTCGAGCGAAAAGAAGGACTCCCAGACCTCGCACCTAGCCCTGTCAATGATCCTCATAAGTCACCAACAGCCGTCTCGAATGCATGCAGTCAGAGCATATATCGACAGAGGAGCCATCGGTAATTATATGGATCAAGAATTGGCAAAAAGACAAAAACAGACTTAGTCACCACTGTCGACGGAAGTGAGATCGCTTCAGGTCCGGTAACGCACTCAACGACCGAGGTGACACTTTTGTGCCAAGACGGACATCGGGAAGCCATTGTGTTCAATATAATCAAGGCTCCACAATTCCAAATAATTCTGGGAATGACATAGCTAGAATCACACAATCTTTGCATTGACTGGTGTGCTAAGAGGCGGACCTTCTCAGTCGAATGTGTTCATACTTGTTATCAAGCAAAATAACCTTTTGTCAAAGAAGTGACAACGATCATGAGTCTAACTAATCCGCTACCTCAGGTACACCAAGACTAACAGGATGTTTTCTAGAAGGATCAAGCCAACACTCATCCCCCCCACAGACCTTACGACTGTCAGATCGACCTTATACCAGGCGCACAGATTCCATTCAGTTGAATCTATGCGCTCACTGAACCTGAAAATCTGCTTTAAAAAAGTATCTAGACCAGTACCTGGCTAACGGTTTTATCCGCCCGTCCAAGTCCCTGGCAGCCGCACCCTTATTCTTCATGCCTAAGAATGAAGGAGACCTTAGGACTTGCATCGACTACCGCACATTGAACCAAGTCACTGTTAAAAACCGTTACCCCTTGCCTTTGATTCCTGAACTATTGGATCAAGTTTAAGATGCCCGAATTTACACCAAGTTAGACCTCAGAGGAGCATACCACCTGGTACGAATTGAGAAAGGGAACGAATTGAAGACCGCCTTCTGCACCAAATACGGGCTATATGAATACCAAGTGATGCCCTTTGGCCTTTCTAACGCCCCGGTGGAATTTCAATATTTCATGAATGACGTCCTGCGAGAGTTGATTGATGTGTGTGTCGTAGTATACATTCACGACATTCTGGTACACTCCCCTTCTGAACAAGAACATGTGAAACACATCCGTGCTGTTCTGGACAAACTTCGACAACACAGATTATTTGCAAAACTAGAAAAATGCTTCTTCGATGTTACTGAGGTCGAGTTCCTTGGATTTGTCCTAACCCCTCGTGGTGTACGCATGGATTCGCGAAAGGTTGATGCCACCCTCAACTGGCCTTCTCCAACCTCAATTAAAGTAGTTCAGAGTATGCTTGGATTCGCGAACTTCTATCGTCGCTTCATTCCAGGCTTTTCGCAACTAGTGCATACCATCACCTCTCTACTGCGAAGGAACAAACGTTTTCAATGGTCAGAGGAGGCAGAGAAAGCCTTCCAGGACTTAATACAAAAATTAATCTCAGCTCCAATCCTGAAACACCCTCATCCAGATCTACCTTACGTGGTTGAGACCGACGCTTCCAGCTTGGCAATGGGAGTGGTCCTCTCGCAAAAAGATCCAGAAACAGGTCAACTTCACCCGGTGGCCTTTTGGTCACAGAAATTCACAGCACCAGAACTGAATTACGCCATTACGGACAAGGAACTTTTGGCCATCAAGGCGGCCTTCAAAGCTTGGCAACATTATCTCTTAGGAGCAAGGCACACGATCACGGTAATCACAGATCACCGCAATCTACAGCACCTGAAGGTTGCAAAGGCTCAATCATCTTGCCAACTCCGATGGGCGTTATTTTTCGCTGAATTCGACTTTGTAATTACTTACCGACCTGGTTGTCGAAATGGTAAGGCGGATGCCCTGTCCCGTATAGGAGTAGATGATGAACGCACAAACCCTGACACAGTGCCTTTCATTCCTGGAGGAAGAATCCTAGGAATAACAACATCTCTAACACTAGATGACATTCATGAGGAAATCACACATCTTGTTGATAATAACATTCTGCAGGATTGGCCATGCAAAAGTATTCATCACTCAGTTTCAAACCATCTACCTTATTTTCACGGACGTCTCTATCTGCCTAGCAAAGAACTTCAGGAAAAGGTCATCTCAAATTACCACAAATCATTGGTAGAAGGACATCCTGGAATCGCTAAAACCGAAGCCAAGATCAAGCGGCACTTTTGGTGGCCAACATGGCGTAAGGACATCAAGCAGTTTGTACTGTCTTATGTAGTCTCTGCACAAAACAAGGTCCATTAGAAGAGAGCACCAGGGCTACTGCAACCACTGAAGATTCCGCCTACATCTTGGCATACATTATCTCTTGATTTCATTACTGATCTTCCTCCTTGTAATGGATTCAACACCATTTTGGTGGTGGTGGACTTATTTTCCAAAATGGCCCATTTCATCCCATTGAAAGGCTTACCCTCAGCTTCAATCCTGGCTAAGGAATTCATAGAACAGATAGTCCGAATACACGGATTTCCTTCCATCCTGATTTCAGACTGTGGCAGTCAATTCATCTCACGCTTCTGGAAAATGTGTTGTGAGTTAGCTCAAATCGATGTAAGACTTTCCACGAGCCACCATCCCCAAACCAATGGTCAAACCGAGAGGACCAACCATACCTAAGATGTATGTTATACCAAACAGAAAGCAGCTGGAAAGATGTTTTGTGGGTAGGATGGGGAAAAGGTGTTATAAGAAAGGGTGAACTGTGCCTCACCCGTCGGTGTCCCACTTCCACTCCCCGAAGACCCCCCATCCAGGTGATCCTCCCGTACTGGTCCACTCCCAGGAACTGGATTCAATAACAATGGCTGTATCATAACCACCTGGATGACAGCTACCCAAGAACTAGTAAGTTAGACACCTTCAGGTGTCTCACAATTGTCTATACATCCTATCAGAAATAAGCCTTGTAGACAGTAAGATGGGGCACAGAGCCTTCATTTCTAAAAACATGTTTTTTACCAACTACCACAAACACCTGCAGGAGCATTTCCTCTCCTCAAATCATTCCAGTGACTCAGAACAGTATGAAGACTGGTCCAGCCATGTCTAGGATATGCCTTTTTCCTGGGATATAAGTAAGAGCAACAGTACACTGAAATATGTCCTGTGGGGTGGCCAAAACTGTAGACAAACAGTGGAAAAAAGGAACAAAGATGATAGATTATATCGGTTCAGGTTCTAGCCCATCATAACAGAAGATGGGTAGAGTGGTGAATGGCAAACATGGCGGAAATGATTCGAGTTGGACTATTGATTAGCGATGGGGAGCAAGAAGAGCAAACGGATACACTTGAACTCACAGGCAATAAAAACCATACAATGTCTCATACTTATACTTCCCGACAAGCAAGATGGGACTGAACCCCCGGAACTTTCTTCTCCTGTTTCTACCAGTTTATTATCAATACTGCAATCATTGGAAAAAGAGGGACTACCTATGGAACATAAACATACAAACACTGTTCCTAAGATTACTTTATCTGTTGCCTCAGACAATCATTCCAATGCTGGTGGGGGTAGCTCTAATGAGTTATTTCATGGCAAAATCATTGGGTTCGAAAATATTCATCAAATAAATGATTGGGTTAAGATTGGGTTAAGATTAAACATGTCCTGCATACTTCACATTGTTACATATATTCTTCCCTTGAGGCTTGTGTACTCTAAAGACATTGGGCCTCATTACGACTTTGGAGGTAGCCATGCCCTTAATAAGGGGGAAATACCGGTCCATTCCTACTTTGGAGGGCCCAGTATTTCCTCCTTCAGGGAACCAAGACCCGGTCCTTCCCCATTCCCATTCGAGCCCCCATGGGGCTCAATGGGAATGGGGAGGGAGCTAACAATGGGCCTGTTAATAACGGGCCCGTTGTTAGCTTCCTGGTCCCCTCGCAGGACCCGCTCTGGACGTCTGGTAAAACCTCGTAATAGGGTGGAATGGGATTAATGGCGCCAGCACCATTACTGGCGCCATTAATCCCATTCCGCCCACCTAGTAATGAGGCCCATTGAGTGGGTTGACCTTATGGGAGAAGGAATTGAAAAAGCAGTGGTTCATTTCCTTCCTCCCATTGTGGTGGGATTTGTATGGGAATAAGAAGATCATTTTAGTATGATGGGCATTGACTTTTACATTATCGGACCAAGTCCTGAAGGACAAATTCATCAAGGCTACAGTGGAGGAACCAAGAGACTCCATCTCTTATTATTAAATGAGATTTGAAGTCCAGTGGTCCTAGCATGGTTGTTGGTGATGGAAACGACAGACAGGCATCTAAAGTAGATGCTGAGGACTGGTCTTGGTTAGCAGCCACACTAGTAGACTGAAAGCATCGCTGAAGGGTCTTTTGCGTTTATCATTTAAAAATGTGGTTGTGGAATAGCTGCATCTATAAAAGAATTACACAACATGGTTCCTCTTCTATATCTTCTGTTTTTTTATGGCGATATTATTCTACTCAGAGAAACCATGCTAACCATCACACTTATTATAGATGGATATAATGTGTAATCTAAGTTTGCCAAGAGGGGATCGATGGGCTATCCTAGTGGTGGTCTTTCGGTGGCTATTGATCTAAAACTGGGTTTTTCCCACACTGTTATTGATTCACTTAATGAGGATTTATTGCTGGTGAATATACAGACAAATTATGAAGAGGGACTCTCGGAGTTCTTAATAGTCAACGTCTATTGGAATCCATTGACAACTGGTTTTAATTTGATATTAAATGCCTTAGTAGAGATCCTCAAAAAGTGGTATGGTAAAGGACATTCCAACAACATAATCGTTGCAGGGGATTTTAATGCTGACTGTGCAGAAACTAACTGTAGGGAACATTGGGTTCTCTCAAAGAATATTGAATAGAGTTTGGGCAGGAATAGAGATGATATCTGGGTACATGTTAAGACCTCTTCAGGATTGGCGCTTTTATTGCCAAACAGGGGACACATCAGCCATGATCTCGTATTCTGGCGTAGAGGTAATTCCTCTTCTTGAATAGATCATGTTTTTCTTTCCCCAGGTACTTACAATATCAGCACTCCTCTAACTATTACACCAAGTTACCTTAGTGATGATGCCTTTATCTCATTTGAAAATTAAACCTATATTAAAGGTCTTGAGTGGGATCCTTTCTTTGTCCCTATTACGCCATTTAAGGGAAGTGTCAGTGTGCACTGGAATCCGGCAATATTAAAGACATTTTCAGACTGTGATTCATATTAATTCATAAGACCACTCAAGAATGTTGTTTAATGCCTCTAACTATAATATAACCATTTTTGACTGTATTTCAAAAAATCGAAGAAAAGGCATTGTAAGCATAAAGCATGTTTTTGATGAATACATTGCTGTGGCTACAAGAGAAAAAAGAGCTGGCTTGAGAAGTTTACTTAAGGATAAATTGAACATGGATGAATTTGTTTTCGGTCGAACTAGAAATATAATTCGACAGAGGTACAGAAACTTTTGTAAGGGAATGAAATATACATCGAATATAGCAGACAGCCAAAAATATCATGTATACTATAGAAGTAAAGAGAACTTCCTTCTTTTGGGATATAACTAATGATACATATTCAAAGCATACTAATGCAATTATTTGTGCTATTGAGGAAGATGTGTGGGTGTCCCACTTTAAATCCATCTACGCTGTCACTGAAGAATTATCTCAATTAGAACCTGTGCCTGGACGTGCACTCCCGAAATGGGGGGGGGGCGTTTTTCCAAGGAAGACATATGTTATCAACCGGATGAAGGCCTCGAAGGCTCATGGGCCTGAATATTTAGCTCCTTTCACTCTTCAGACCAATCCAGAGACATGTGCGAACATCTTGAGTGTTTTATTCAGTGACATCATTCTCAGAGATATTCTTCCTCCTATGTGGTACTTTTCGTACATTGTTACCATATACAAAAAGGATAACAGAAGTTGCCTGGGAAACTACTGACCAATCACTATCATTGGTGAAGTTGGTTTGGTGCACAAAGTTGAAGTGGATTTGCTTGAAGCGTGTGTTTATCGCCATTTTCTGGGTCTGACGCAGGATATAGGCCCAGTCTTCTTCTGGTATCGTGGCTTGGATGGCTGTTTCCCACCGTATTTTCATAAAAGCGTCGATAGTTACAGTGTCTGTTAGCAGGGATTTGTATATCAGTGTTAGGGAGAATTCTCTGTTTAGGCTGAATTTCCTAACCTAGTGAGTCCCCCAGCAGCTTTGCTGGATTTCTGGAGTTTGTTTTTTTCCATCCTGCCAAGAGTGAGACTCGTTTCTCCCACTCTTGGACATGTATGTGTGTAATTCCTTTGAAATGTCAATGTGTTCGATGGGCTATGGGGTCTTTTACTCCATAGGGTCTCATATGTTTTTCTATGTGTGTTACACCGCACCCTTCGTGCCGTAACACGGGGGTGCCCTAGCGGGTCCCCCACCATAGACTCCATACCCGGGGACTGACTACTGTCTCCCCGGGCATGTAAAGTCACCATTGGCTTTACTAGACCTAAATTTACTAACAGAACTAGTACCAACCATCTTATTGTGGACGTACTAGTAGGGGTAATTCGATTACTCCTGGATCTGTTACTCGAGGGGGCACTGTCCCGTCCCCCCTCGTCGAGTTTTGGCTGGTGGCAGTGGAAACTACTTGTTATGTTCGACCCCGAACATAACCCTATGGGATTCGTCCCATTGTTGGAGATTGATACTTTTTCTCGTTAATCTCTAACGTACCACCAATCTACTTATCTTAAATAAGTTTATCGAGTGGTATTTTCTGCTAGAACTCGGTTTGTAAAATGGCGCCTGTGTTCGTCTCTGTGACTCCTAAACCAAAGGTCGAGCCCTTTGTTCCACTTTTGGCGGGCCTCTGTACAGAGACCCTCCAAAGTGGTGCCATTCTGTCTGGGTTACCACAGGGGTGTGGGTGGGGGTTTAGGCACCCTGGACCGAGTTGCCTTGTCAACTCTGGTCGCACTCTGGAGTGATTGGCCCAGGTGGTGAGCCTTCCCGCTCACCACTTAGCATGTGTTGATTGACAGCTAGGCTGAATAAATGGGGGTTTTCTGCATAAAAGCAGGGCTTTTGGGACTGGATCTTCAGAAGTCGCCACAGGACCTAAGAATCCGATGAGGGTAACGCTGAGCCGACCTGCAACGACGACACCTCCGGTGGAGCCCTGCTGAGCCGACTCACCACTTCCCGACGACAGGGGAGATCTCCCTGCCGGAGAGTCTCTTCTCCTGACTGGTGGGAACAACCAGTCCCCTTTGCTTTTTATTTGCCTCAGGACGCAGTGGTCGAATTGCCCGTGCAGAGCACCTCAGCAACCGGATAGCCACTACCCCTGTACCGCAACCAAAAGGTGGTGCCTTGTGACGGAGCACTCCGCGGCTGGTCTCTTCCCTGGTGGTGCATCGGACTTCACTTTCCTTCGACGACGAGATCATCTCTACTCTTGGCAAAGACCCGACGTGCATCCACCACCAGGAACAACTGCCCCCGCCGGAGCTGCCCTCCACAACAAGGTACCGTGTCCGCCTGACTTCCCTTTCGGTCGGTTCGAGTGAGGTGTCTTAATCCTCTCCGTTCCGCTGGGTCGCCTCCAAGCTTTGCTCATTCTTTGTTCTGAACTGGTTCAATCTGCCGATAATAATTTGCTATAAAGACTTGAATGCATCTCCACTAGAGACTTTCTGGGACATCGCGCCTTGCCTCTCTCTGAGTGGGCCTGGCCTCTGAACTTTATGATCTATTGCGATTCTTGCCTTCCTGCCTTGCATTTTATCCGCGTAGGATTGAACTGTGTTGATGTCATAACCTGCCTATCTTTTTCTCTCCCTTCCTAACTAATATTCAAGTGTCATCTAGGTTGAGGTATACACCTCTGTCTGAAAATAAGTGGTACCAGTAGAACCTAGAGTTGTCGATATTTTGCTAGGGGGATTGATTGTTTTCTACTTCGTAGAGTAATTGTGTTTGATTTGTTTGCCGTGATTTGCTTTAGTGTTTTCCATAGATGTTGTGTTATAAATAAATACCTTGATATCTTTACACTAAGCCTCGTTGCGTGTTTGCTTGTCTTGCTTTGAAGAATTGCCCTATTTTGTATACTCCACATACTGCTCAACTTTTCTTGAGAGAAGTCTGACTGCTCAGCCACAGCTACCAAGTGAATCTGTGTGGTACAGACTGCTACCAAGTGGGTTCACCGCCAACGCCTGTAGTCCTAAATCTTTTGCAGTGGTCCCAGAGGGAACTGCAAAGGTTTCTGCCTAACACTGGTGTACAGCGGTGGGATTTGTATCGAGTATACAGTTTAGAGCGCTTTTCGACACTGTAGGATAACTAACCACAAAACTTTGCACAAAAAGCAACTTTCAAAAACATGTCTACGATGGAAACTTACAGTCAAGAGTCTTTGTCAGGTGAAAATACTGAGAGTTTGCGAGCTCTCTGTAGGCAAGCAAATCTTTCTGTAAGAGGCAAGAAATACTAATAGAGAGATTGCTGGCGAACCAAAGTCTGGGTACTGGTTCAGAGGAACCAATCTCCCCAGCGAATGTAGACGACAGTAATGGTGTTGATCTGAATCGTAATTCTGATGATAGCGATGAAGAGGCTGACGAGGACGGAGAGGCTAACGAAACTGTCTCCCCTGCTCCTCTACCTGCCTTACCAGCTGTGCCTACGGGGCCCATACCAGGTCCCACAAGTAACCCTGCTTATTTTGAACTTGAAAAAATGAAGCTCGAACTAGAATACAAACGGTTTTTGGCTCAATCTGAACAAAACCAAGAACTCAAGTTCAGACGGATGAATGCCCAGGCTGAGCAGAAGCAAGCTGAGTTGAGACTCAGAGAAATAGAACTTAATCACGAATTAGAGATGAAAAAGTTGTCCATGGAAAATGCTTCTCTCTCCTCTGGTTCCTCTAGGAGCTCCAGTCCCAAAAGACCCCGGATGCCGAAGGAATTAGTGGGTATGTATGAACCGAAATTGGATGTGTTGGATTGGCTGAAACTGTTTGAATACAATCATGGGCTCCAGGACATCACCGGGAATGCGTTGCTTCCCTGGTTGTTCTCTAGGCTCCCTCCTGTTGCGACTGATGTGGTAGTGGAGTTGGGGGAGGCGGATAAGACGGATTACGAAAGTGTGAAACTAGCTTTGATAGCTAGATTCAGGAAGACCCCTTCCCAGTATCTTAAGAGGTTTAGAACCCTCAAAAAGCATGATGGTACCCCTTGGGCTACCTGGGTGAGTGAAGGGTTGAAAAACTTAGAGGGATGGATTAAGGGTTACAAAGTGAACACTTATGAGGGTATGAGAAATCTTTTTATGTTGGAGTCTATTTATGATGCCTGTTCTCCTGAGCTCAGACAGCACTTGGCTGATTCGAAGGAATTGGATTCCAGGGCACTAGCTAAGGCTGCTGACTTGTGGGTTGCCAACAGGGCTACTCATAAGGATTCTGGGGCAACTCAGAAAAAGGACGAGGGAAAACAGCCTAAAAAAGACTCAAAAGAGAATTTGAATAACTCACATTCCAAAGAGGGCCCCAAACAAAACCAGAAGGGTAAGCCACCGGGAAAACCACAGCAGAATAGTGTGTCTTCTGGTGCCAAACCGGAAGGAGGTCAGAACAAGCCACCATTCCAGAAAGCATTCGGTAAATGCTTTGTTTGTGGCTCGACTGACCACGTGAAAGGAGATCCCAGATGAAAGGGTAAACCTTCAGGGGTCCAGCTTGTCTCCTTAGCCTTCGCTCCAGAGGAGGAAGTCCAAATGGTAAGTGGAAACTTTCTACTGCTAGCTAACGAACCCATTGGAGTCTCAGCCAGCGTTTCTTTAGTATCTCTGGGGTTGTGGGAACAACAGAATTTAGATGTCTATAATTCTATCCCCGATAATACTAAAGAGTATTATAAGGACAGTGTCCAGGTGAATGGTCAGGAGACTCCTGCCATTAGGGACACTGGGGCCAGCATAACTGTGGTGGATAAATCGTTTTTTCAGGCTGAGGATGTTGCTAATGCACCCAAACGCCTCACCAAGTTAGCTGGAGGGCCTGTGCAGATGCTTCCCCAATTACCAGTTCTCATCCCGTGTAACGACATGACTGTGAAGATACCTGTCAGCATACAGAGTGAGGTACCAGGACGCGTACTGTTAGGTAACGATTTGAAAACTCTCGGAGTTGTATCGCATACTCCCAGACCTCCTAGTAAACGGTTACAGGAGCTAACCAGACCCGCAAGAGAGAGGACCATGCGCGGTACTCTCCAGGAGATGATGAAGAAAGAAATCACTCCTGCTCCACTGGAATTGTCGGCCGCTGTCTCTAAGAAAACAGAAGCGAAGGGGAAACCTAAGACTTCTATCCCGAAACCAGCCGCCAGCGGTTGTCCAACGTCACACCCGTAACTCCATCTCCAGCCGAGGCTGAGAGGGAGGTACAACCCTGCGTGGTAGAATTAGACTCTGAGGAAGAGCTAATGGAAGGCCAGGAACTCATTGGAGATCTGGATCCTGTTGACCACCCTGAGCTGCAGTCTTTACTGGCAGAAGGTGGACCCAGCAGGGCAGACTTCCGTAAGGGACAAAGAGAATGTCCAACTCTGGAAGGTCTTTGCCATCAGGCAGAAGCTCAGGCTGAAGGGCAAGAGCCTGGGAAATACAGGTTGCACTGGGAAGATGGCCTCTTCTACAGTGAACCGACCGAGTCTGCACCTGGAGACTACAAACGACTTGTAGTACCCCAAGAGAACACAGTTCTTGCAGCTAGCCCACGAGATTCCTTTGGCTGGTCACTTGAGTTTCAAGAACACTAAGGAAAGGCTCTCGCTCTACTTCTATTGGCCAAAGATGGGGGCCGTAGTAGAAAAACACTGCAGGAGCTGCCACACCTGCCAGATCTCTGGTAAGGTTGGATCCAAGAATGTGACACCGTTAGTGCCTCTCCCAGTTGTGGGAGTCCCATTTGAGAGAGTAGGGATTGACATCGTTGGTCCCCTTGATCCTCCAACCTCCTGAGGCAACAGGTTTATACTTGTTGTAGTAGACCATGCTACTAGGTATCCTGAGGCAATTCCTATGAGGACTGTTACAGCTCCGGCTGTGGCTAAGGCCCTCCTTGGTATTTTTACCAGGGTCGGGTTTCCTAAGGAAGTAATCTCTGACAGGGGGTCAAACTTTATGTCCCGCTACATGAAAGCCATGTGGAAAACCTGCGGAGTAACTTACAAGTTCTCAATGGCTTACCACCCACAAACCAATGGGTTGGTAGAACGGTTCAACCGAACCATGAAGAGCATGATAGGTGCTTTAGAGGAACCCCTTAAGCGTAAGTGGGACCTTCTATTGCCATGCCTTCTCTTTGCTTATAGAGAAGTCCCTCAGGAGGGAGTAGGTTACTCTCCCTTCGAACTACTCTATGGTCATCCCGTCAGAGGTCCATTGGCCCTGATTAAGGAGGGGTTGGAGAGTGCTCCTTCCCCCAAGCCAGTCAGAGTGACTGACTACGTGATAGGTCTCCGGAGGAGAATGTCGCACATGATGACGGAAGCAAGCGATAACTTGAAAGCTGGACAAGCATTGGTCAAGCACTGGCACGATCAAAAGGCTAACATGGTTGAGTTCGCTCAAGACCAGCTCGTTCTCGTTATGATCCCAACAAGGCAGAGGGCCTTGCAAGATAAGTGGATGGGACCCTACCGAGTAGTGGGTAAACTCGGAGAGGTTAACTATCTGGTGGACTTGGGCAATCCCAAGGAGGCTCCAACAGTCTTTCACACCAACCGACTTAAAGCGTATGTCTCGCGACCTGATGTAGGAGCGTTGCTTCTAGCATCATCCGAGAAAGAAGAAGAGAGTGAAGCTCTTCCGGATCTCCTCAGAGGCTTACCTTTAGATGAAAAAATTGAAGGAGTGAATCTCTCCTCCAATCTGACACCCAAGCAACAAGAAGAGTGCAAATCTATGTTGAATCAGTTTGCCTCTCTGTTCTCACTTTCACCAGGCTTGACCCCTTGGGGCCAGCACGACATACTCACTGGTGACTGTCTGCCGGTCAAAAGCAGAGGATACCGCATGTCAGAAAACGTACGAACCCATATCAAAGGTGAGGTCAGCAAGATGCTTGATCTCGGGGTAATAGAGCCCTCTACTAGTCCATGGTCTAGCCCAGTTGTGTTAGTACCAAAGGACGGATCTAAAGAACTTAGATTCTGCGTGGATTATAGAGCTCTTAATGCAGTCACCAAGACTGATGCCCACCCTTTGCCAAGGACAGATGAGTTGGTGGATAAACTTGGCGCCGCCAAGTTCCTCAGCACATTTGACTTGACGTCAGGCTATTGGCAAATAGCCCTGACAGACCATGCCAAGGAGGAAACTGCATTTTCTTCCCCTGTTGGCTTATACCAGTTTAAGGTAATGCCTTTCGGACTGAAGAATGCACCTGCTACGTTTCAACTGATGGTAAACCTGGTTCTGAATGGGATGGAGGACTTCTGCATGGCATACTTGGATGACATCACAGTGTTCAGCAATTCCTGGGAAGAACATGTAACCCACCTGAGAGATGTTTTGCAGGCTCTTGGACGAGCCAATCTGACCATAAAGGCGAGTAAATGCCAAATTGGACAGAGTAAGGTAGTCTATCTTGGGCATGAGGTAGGCGGTGGAGAAATAAGGCCTTTGCTCAGTAAGATTGAAGCTGTGCAAAATTGGACAACACCGACTACTCAAACCCAGGTGAGAGCCTTCCTAGGCCTCACTGGGTATTACAGGAATTTCATAGAGAACGATGGGACCATAGCTTCTCCACTGAATGTCATCTCCTCGCCCAAAGTTCCTAAAAAGGTTAAATGGAACGAGGAGTGCAATCAGGCTTTTGAAAACCTGAAACAGGCTCTTTGCCAAGCCCCAGTACTCAGAGCTCCTGATTACCGCCTACACTTCATTGTGCAGACAGACTCTTCCAATGTAGGGATAGGTGCCGTACTCAGTCAACTGGATGGGAAAGGTAGGGAGCACCCCGTTTGCTTCATCAGCCGCAAGCTGAAGGATCCTGAAACAAGGTGGGCAACAATCGAAAGAGAGTGCTTTGCCATTGTGTGGGCTCTGAAGAAGTTTAGGCCGTACTTGTATGGTTCTACTTTTGTTATTCAGACTGACCACCAACCCTTGAGATGGTCAATGCAAATGAAAGGGGAAAACCCAAAACTATTGAGATGGTCGATCTGCCTGCAAGGGTTTGATTTCACCATTGAGCACAGGTCAGGGTGTCACCACCAAAATGCTGATGGTCTCTCTAGGATGTATGTCATCGACTAGAGGTATGAGATTCATCCAGGAGTGGATTAAATCCTCCTGTCCCTTAGTCTGGGGGGGGCGAGTGTTAGAGAGAATTCTCTGTTTAGGCTGAATTTCCTAACCTAGTGAGTCCCCCAGCAGCTTTGCTGGATTTCTGGAGTTTGTTTTTTTCCATCCTGCCAAGAGTGAGACTCGTTTCTCCCATTCTTGGACATGTATGTGTGTAATTCCTTTGAAATGTCAATGGGCCTCATTACGACCCTGGCGGTAAGCGCCCGTCATTACCGCCATGGCGTAATGAGCGTTTACGCCGTGGGACGATGGCGTAAAGAGCGCCACATCACGACCCATCGCGCATGAGCATTACACCATGGCGGTAATGCAAATAACGCCATGGCGGAAAAGGCCCCTACCGGCATCGCTAAGCGAGCAAGGTGCCCTTCCGCCAGCGTAAGTAGCGGCCACCGTAATTAGCGGCGGCCGTAAAAGGCCAAACCGGAAATAGCGTCATCGCGCCGGAACGGGAAGCAGCCCGTCGGCCATCTTTAAAAACACAATCCATCGCCATCCTACCAAACAACACCAGACCCAACCCTGACACCTGTCCCAACAAAACACCCACCCATCCAAGTTCCCGAAAATGCCAAAATGCGTGAAAAAGGCATGTGACCGCCTGCGCCAGGAGCGATTCAGCCGGGAGGAACTCTGCATGCTAGCGGAGACCCTGCAGGACAACGCAGGTGTTGTTTTCTCCCCTGAAATGACCCGGACAGCAATCGGGAAGAAGAAGGCCATCTGGGCCCTGGTGGCTGAGCGCGTCAGCGCGGTGGGGACCGTACCCCGCACCCCACAGCAGTGCCGGAAGCGCTGGGATGACCTGCGCATACGGGTCAGAGCCGTCATCTCGGCAAACCGCAACCTTGCCCAGGGAACCGGTGGAGGGTCAGAATCCCCCCTGAAACTCCAACCGTGGGAGGAGATCTGTGCTGCCACCATCGGCATGGAATCCATCGAAGGCGTTGGAGGGATGGAAAGGGGAGCCCCGACATCAGGCGATGAAGGTAGGTGCCTCATACAAGACATGCCATAGTCACAGCAGTCCAATCATGTGTAGCACAAGGTTGCCCTAGAGTGTAAATGCAACACAAATCAATACTGCCCATAGCCACATGCGAGCACCACCCTGCATACACTGCTGGCACCCGCATACCTGCATCCACATACCACACCAAAAGGAGACAACCTGCATGGCACTGCCTGAAATCTGCCTCATCCACTGGCCAAAATAATGTCAACCATTGTCATTCAAAAGTCCGTATACCCATCAATAACGCCCTCCCACCTTTGCTCCACCACAGGCACAGAATCACACCCAGAGGACCAGGACACCCCTGCGCCGAAGAGGGCGAAGTCCACCAACAACCTCCCTGCACCCTCAACCTCAGCTGCAGTGAGGCAGACCCCATGACAAGCAGGTCCCACTGCAGGCATACCGGAGGTCCCACCGGCAAGCACCCCTGTTGGCAGCAGGCCAGCAGCAGCTGCTCCACCTCCACCGACATTGCCTGCCACAGAAGGCAGGGGGTCAGCGGCCAGCAGCAACATCGGGGAGACAGCTGCAACAGCTGCATGTTCTGACTCGGACATGGAGCAGGAGGTCAGAAGCCCCACTGACCAACTACATTCCCCCTGTTTCTCAGACGCCAGCCCCCATGAGGGCGACACACAGGGGCACACTGAGGCAGAGGAGTGGCCTTCCACCCCATGCCCTGTCCACACTCCACAGGAGGGGACCAGCCCCTCCATCACTCCACCTGCACTGGCCATGGGCCAGCACGGCCAGCCGTCCCTCGAGGACATCACTCAACGGCAGCATCAACTGTCCGCAATGCTGGATGAGCATGCCGCGGAATGTGTGGGGGCTAGGTTTAGCATTGAACAGGCCACGGAGACACTAAGGGCGGAAGTGGCGCAGAGCACTGCCACCCTGAGGGATGCCATGCAGGCCATGTCCAGGGACATCTGTGCAGAACTTGCGGCCTTGCGTCGTGCGGTCATTGGCCTCACCCACACACGACAGGACGTGCATGCACAGGAGCAGCCAGGGACATCCTCCACTGCCAGTTCTGCGCAGAGCAGCCCCGTGCGCCGTTCCGGACGCAACCTGCGCTCCACAGCCAGGGGTGCCCCGGGTGCCGGGAGAGGGGGCTTGTGACGGCCTGTGGACACTGTCACAGGCATCTGTTGACAGCTACATGGGGTGTGTTGGGGTGTGCAGGGGGGAGGTGGGAGGTGGGAGGGGGTGTGTTGGGGTGTGCAGGGGGGAGGTGGGAGGTGGGAGGGGGTGTGTTGGGGTGTGCAGGGGGGAGGTGGGAGGTGGGAGGGGGTGTGTTGGGGTGTGCAGGGGGGAGGTGGGAGGTGGGAGGGGGTGTGTTGGGGTGTGCAGGGGGGAGGTGGGAGGTGGGAGGGGGTGTGTTGGGGTGTGCAGGGGGGAGGCGGGAGGGGGTGTGACACGACAGTTCATAGTTCCAATACACTTTTTTCTTTCAAAAAAAGGAAATGTGTGGACATTTCATTGCGTATGTGTGCTTTATTGGTGTACAGTCCACAGTGTGCATGTCCCAGAGACACACAGTGCCCCAAGTGCAGTCTCCATGCGATGAACACCAGCCGTGTGTGCTAGAAGCAGTGGTTGATGATACTTTGGCGCATGGCACGCCCCTCCTGTGCATCGCCTCCTCCATGTGGTGGCGCCCCATCTGCACCCTCCTCATCCTCATCCTCATCGTCAGGTGGTTGCAGTTCTGCGTCAGGGGGCAGGGGCACATTCCGTCTGACGCACATATTGTGCAGCATGACACATGCCATGACGATCTTTGCCACCTTCTCATGGCCATACAGGAGTGCCCCACCAGACCTGCTGAGGCTTCGGAACCGTGCCTTCAGGAGGCCGAATGCCTGCTCTATGACCACACGAGTACGTGTATGTGCACGGTTGAAGTCCTCCTCGTGCTGGTTCTGCGGGTTCCGGACTGGCGTGAGGAGCCACCTCTTCAGGGGGTAGGCTGCATCACCTGTATGTAGGCGAGAATGTATGTGTCAGTCATGTTGTCTGATCAGGAACATGATGTTCCACCATGGCTGGCATGGAACTGTTACCTTGGCTCACTTCTACATGCACTAATTGATTCACACTATGCAACCAGTATATGCTCATTGCTGCCATGGCCTGTTTTGCATGCCATCACCCTATGTATGCAGAGGGGTTTTGTGCATTGTGAGTGGCCTTCCTCTGTATCCGTTCTCTGTGTTACTCACAGCCAGGTGGAGTATGCATCATCCCCCCCCCCTTTCTGCCAGGTGGAGTATGCATCATCCCCCCCCCCCTTTCTGCCAGGTGGAGTATGCATCATCCCCCCCCCCTTTCTGCCAGGTGGAGTATGCATCATCCCCCCCCCCTTTCTGCCAGGTGGAGTATGCATCATCCCCCCCCCCCTTTCTGCCAGGTGGAGTATGCATCATCCCCCCCCCCTTTCTGCCAGGTGGAGTATGCATCATCCCCCCCCCTTTTTGCCAGGTGGAGTATGCACTGGTACGTCATTCCCATGCCCACTTCCATGACATAGCACTCACCGAGTAGCCAGGATCTTGGGCCTGCATGTCGCTCCATGTAGCGTGGTATTGTGGAGTTCCTCAGGACCATGGAATCATGGGTTGATCCGGGGAATCGGGCACAACAATGTGTGATGATCTTGTTGGAGTCACAGACCATTTGCACGTTGATAGAGTGGAACTGTTTCCGGTTGCGGTACGGTACCTCCATGGCACGTGGAACCACCAATTCCACATGGGTGCAGTCGATGGCACCAATGCAACCGGGTATGCTGGCTAGTGCATGGAAACCCACTTTGGTGTTTGCAATCTCCTGGGCAGTCCGTGGTAATGAGATGTGGTCGTCTGTGTGCTTGAGGAGGGCATCGAGCACTTGGATGAGTGTTCGTGAGAATAATGGTTGTGAAATGCCATGCAGGTGCCCCACTGTGTGCTGGTAGGTGCCTGTGGCCAGGAAGTGGAGTACAGCCACTACCTTCAGTAGGGGGGGGATGGCGGTTGGACTTTCTATCATGCTGACGATGTCGTCGTGTGTCATGTCTACGATGGCGGTGATGGTGTCCCGGTCCAAACGGTACAGGGTGTGGATCTGCTCAGCAGTGAGGTTGTTTGGATTGGCTCTGATGCGTGGGATTGGGGGCTGCCTGCGTGGTGGCACTGGCTGTGCTGGTGGGGCTTGCTGGGCCTGCCTTGCCCTCCTTCTCCTCCTGCGTCTCCTCTGTGCTGCCTGTTGTTGTTGTTGTTGTTGCTGTTGTAGTAGCACATGCATTGCTATCAGGTCCTCCAGCCCCAACATTGCTAGTCGTATTGGCATCATTGTGGAGTGTGACTGGGTGTGGGTAGGGGTGGGGTGTGCTCTTTTTGTACTCCCCTGAGTCTGTATTGCCTTCACCTGTGCTGTTTCTGTGCACCTGTGGCAGCTGCATTCACTTGAATTGGCCCTTTACGGTTGGTTCGCGATGGCGTTATTTGCACCATGGCGGTAAGGTACTTAGCGGCCTCGGTGATGGCGTTAGTTGCATGTCCGCTTGGGTCGGCATTTGCGTGCCTTTCCGCCATGGCGCTAAGTACGGTGTGGGCGGTCGCGTGCGCGCACCCTTGGCGCAGTTAGCGGCAGCGTTAACTACGATGCCGCTATTGGCATCGTAGTTTACGGTCAGGAGTCATGATCGGACCTGGCGGAAAACGATGGCGGTAAGCATTTACCGCCATCGTTTTTCACTTAGCGCCAGGGTCGTAATGAGGCCCAATGTGTTTGATGGGCTATGGGGTCTTTTACTCCATAGGGTCTCATATGTTTTTCTATGTGTGTTACACCGCACCCTACGTGCCGTAACACGGGGGCGCCCTAGCGGGTCCCCCACCATACACTCCATACCCGGGGACTGACTACTGTCTCCCCGGGCATGTAAAGTCACCATTGGCTTTACTAGACCTAAATTTACTAACAGAACTAGTACCAACCATCTTATTGTGGACGTACTAGTAGGGGTAATTCGATTACTCCTGGATCTGTTACTCGAGGGGGCACTGTCCCGTCCCCCCTCGTCGAGTTTTGGCTGGTGGCAGTGGAAACTACTTGTTATGTTCGACCCCGAACATAACCCTATGGGATTCGTCCCATTGTTGGAGATTGATACTTTTTCTCGTTAATCTCTAACGTACCACCGATCTACTTATCTTAAATAAGTTTATCGAGTGGTATTTTCTGCCAGAACTCGGTTTGTAAAATGGCGTCTGTGTTCGTCTCTGTGACTCCTAAACCAAAGGTCGAGCCCTTTGTTCCACTTTTGGCGGGCCTCTGTACAGAGACCCTCCAAAGTGATGCCATTCTGTCTGGGTTACCACAGGGGTGTGGGAGGGGCTTTAGGCACCCTGGACCGAGTTGCCTTGCCAACTCCGGTCGCACTCTGGAGTGATTGGCCCAGGTGGTGAGCCTTCCCGCTCACCACTTAGCATGTGTTGATTGACAGCTAGGCTGAATGAATGGGGGTTTTCTGCATAAAAGCAGGGCTTTTGGGACTGGATCTTCAGAAGTCGCCACAGGACCTAAGAATCCGACGAGGGTAACGCTGAGCCGACCTGCAACGAGGACACCTCCGGTGGAGCCCTGCTGAGCCGACTCATCACTTCCCGACGACAGAGGAGATCTCCCTGCCGGAGAGTCTCTTCCCCTGACTGGTGGGAACAACCAGTCCCCTTTGCTTTTTATTCGCCTCAGGATGCAGTGGTCGAATTGCCCGTGCAGAGCACCTCGGCAACCGGATAGCCACTACCCCTGTACCGCGACCAAAAGGTGGTGCCTTGTGACGGAGCACTCCGCGGCTGGTCTCTTCCCTGGTGGTGCACCGGACTTCACTTTCCTTCGACGACGAGATCATCTCTACTCTTGGCAAAGACCCGACGTGCATCCACCACCAGGAACAACAGCCCCCGCCGGAGCTGCCCTCCACAACAAGGTACCGTGTCCGCCTGGGTTCCCTTTCGGTCGGTTCGAGTGAGGTGTCTTAATCCTCTCCGTTCCGCTGGGTCGCCTCCAAGCTTTGCTCATTCTTTGTTCTGAACTGGTTCAATCTGCCGATAACAATTTGCTATAAAGACTTGAATGCATCTCCACTATAGACTTTCTGGGACATCGCGCCTTGCCTCTCTCCGAGTGGGCCTGGCCTCTGAACTTTATGATCTATTGCGATTCTTGCCTTCCTGCCTTGCATTTTATCCGCGTAGGATAGAACTGTGTTGATGTCATAACCTGCCTATCTTTTTCTCTCCCTTCCTAACTAATATTCGAGTGTCATCTAGGTTGAGGTATACACCTTTGTCTGAAAATAAGTGGTACCAGTAGAACCTAGAGTTGTCGATATTTTGATAGGGGGATTGATCGTTTTCTACTTCGTAGAGTAATTGTGTTTGATTTGTTTGCCGTGATTTGCTTTAGTGTTTTCCATAGATGTTGTGTTATAAATAAATACCTTGATATCTTTACACTAAGCCTTGTTGCGTGTTTGCTTGTCTTGCTGTGAAGAATTGCCCTATTTTGTATACTCCACATACTGCTCAACTTTTCTTGAGAGAAGTCTGACTACTCAGCCACAGCTACCAAGTGAATCTGTGTGGTACAGACTGCTACCAAGTGGGTTCACCGCCAACGCCTGTAGTCCTAAATCTTTTGCAGTGGTCCCAGAGGGAACTGCACAGGTTTCCGCCTAACAATCAGTGAGACTAACCTCCTGTGGCCCTTTTACTTAAGGAGCTGGCTCTTTGGGTGGAGACACTGAGATTGATTCCTAAATACCAAATATGATTTCAAAAGGGCCAAGATGCAATATTGTTACGTCATCTCCATGCTTTTTCCCATCTGAAAATGAATACAAATGCCTTTATTGCAAGCATGTACATGACTTGTGTGTTTGATCGAGTCATCAGGGAGAGACTTTGGCTTAAATTGAGGAGCTGGGGGCTCCCTGAGGGGATGCTGAGAATGATTATGCTTCTGCATGAAAATTCAACCGTTAAAAGTCAGACTCAACAAAGAAGGTACACTGTCGTGTCCTATTGAGGCATCTATTGCATTGTGACAGGGTTGTATCCTTGCCCCCAAGCTCTTAAACGTGTATATTGATGATTTACAACACCTCTGGGAAGATTCTAGCTACTTACCAGTTAAATTGGGATGAATATAATTGAATTGGTTGGCGTTTGCCAACGGTTTACTTTTTTTTACCCCCCTGACCCGAGTGGTTTGCAGAGGAAATTGGAGATGTGTTCCTAATATGCAGAGCTCAATATTTTAAATATCAACAGATCTAAATCCAAGATTATTATCTTTATAAGAAAATGTGTTCCTAAAACTTGCCCTGGGTCTGTGGGTGGTACTAGGTTGGATTAAGTGGATACACTGGGCCTCATTACGAGTTTGGAGGTAGCCATGGTGCTATTAGCGCCATGGCTGCGTCCAAACTCGGGTCCGGGTTCCTTGAATGAGGAATTACCGGGACATTCCAACCTTTGAGGTAATTCCTCAGTCATAAAACCCATCCCCATTCCCATTTGAGCCTTCATAGGGCTCAATGGGAATGGGGAGGGAGCTAATAATGGGCCTGTTAATAATGGGCCCGTTATTAGCTCCCTGGTCCCCTTGCGGGAACCGCAAAGGACGTCTGGTCTGACCAGACGTTCTGAGCAGGTCTCGCAAGGGAACCTCGTAATAGGGTGTAATGTGTTTACCGGCACCAACACCATTACCGATGCCGTTAAACCCATTCCGCCCACCTCGTAATGAGGCCTACTGACCTATTTGGGCTTTACCATTTGCAATCATTAGCTCTAACTTGTTAGAAGAGAGACTAAGAGATAACATCACACCCCATTCAGGAACAATTCTAACGCTGTCACTGGCATTTATGGAAGTTTTCCCTTCTCCGATTTTGTTAAAACTTTATTCTGGGAAAATAGTTCCTGTATTGATGTATGGCCTTGATGTTGTGTTACAGCACTTGGTGGAGTTTCTTAATACTCTAGAAGGCACTATATAGTACAAAACTCTAGGTATTGCATTATGTGTCCCAAACTGTGAGACACAAACTAGGTTTGATATCCCTAAAAACACTAGTGCTATGGAGATAACTTCTCCTGTATGCAAATTACATTTGCCCCCCTAAGAAGAAGTCTCTGCTTGTAGATCTGGGGATTGTCTAACAGAAAAAAGCAGTCCCTTCCATAGCGGTATTTGCAAATCCCAGGAATTTGTATAAAAAGGAGATTGGCTCTAACATATAGGAATTAACACACAACACTATTCATGTAAAGAAAATGTGGTATTTGTGGGACTGGAGGCTAATGATCGATCAAATGCAAGCTTACGTTTTACATTCTGAATATGCTGCTTTTATAGATATGTGCAAAACCATCCAATGTATTTGGTGGTCTATCCCTGCAGCCACTTGAGAAACTTGTATATGAGATTTAAATTCAATCTAATTCCAGCATTGGAATGTGTTGGTCCCAGGCAGAGTGAACTTGAAAATTGTGAACTAATGTAAACGCAATTGAAACTTGAAACATCTGGCTTTACCTTATCAATGGTTAGAAAGACTCAGGTTCCGCCATTCGCATAGGTTTATCAATCATGCTTTTATTTCTCTCCTTCGCTACTTATCTAAGCTCCTCGAGCGTCTTCTCTATTCCCAAATATCCTTTTTTGTTAATGACTTATTTCTTCTTCCTTATTTTCAGTCCAGATTTCGTCCCTGTCACTCCAACGAGACTGCACTAATGTGTGTTCTTAATTCTCTCCTGTCTGCTTGTCACTTTAAACATTTCTCTTGTCTTATTCTTCTCGATTTATCAGCTGTTTTCAACACTGTGGATCACTCTTTAGTTCTTGATTCTCTTTCCTCTTTTGGTTTTCAGGGTTCTCTTATCTCCTGGTTTTCTTCTTACCTCTCGAACAGAACTTTTTCAGTTTCGTGGGATGGGAACATTTCTTCACCTCTTTCCCATGAAAGGATCTGTCTTGGGTCCATTTCTATTTTCACTTTATACTTCATTACTTGCTCCTGTGATTACGTCCTTTGAAATTTCTCATCACTTTTACGCTGATGACACTCAGCCTTTCCTATCTTTCTCTTCTTTTAAACCTGAAATTCACCACACTCTCTCTTCCTGTCTCTCTGCTATTAAATCTTGGAAGTCACTCCACTTTCTTACCTTGAATGCTGGGGGAAAACGGTGGTTGTATTTTTCCCTGCCAATTTCTTTTCTCTGCCTCCGCCTATTTATTTTCCACCCTCTACCCTTTCCATTTTCCCTACTACATGAAATCTTGATCTTTATTTGGATTCTAATCTTTCTTTTATCCATCATTTCTCTCTTACATCCTGGTCTTGCCATTTTCCTTTGCATAACATCCGCAAAGTTTGCTCCTTTCCCACCTTCCATGCAACCAAACTGCTTCTTTCTTCTCTTATTTTTTTTAAACTTTTCTATTGTTCTGCCACACTTTTTGGCTCCTCTGAAATCTATTTATCGTTACTCTGTTTGTCTACTTTGTCTTCTCTCCTATCAGGATTCTATTTCAGCATCACTTGCCTCCCTTAGATGGCTACCTTTTCACTCTCAGATTAAATTTCGTTTTCTTTACCTTGGCTTCAAATCTCTCTATGGGTTAGCCCCTCATTATCTTGGCGCTCTCCTGTCCTTTTACACCCCCCCTCGTTCTCTTCATTCTTTGTGTCTATTCCAGTTGTCGGTTCCTCAACCACTTTGTGGCCAGTCTCGCTTTCGCTCTTTTTGGCTTCTCGCTCCTCTCCACCGGAACACTCTTCCTCTTTCTCTTCCATCTATTAGTCTTTTCTTTTTTCAAGGTCTCTTCTCCTCTGTCCTTGACAGTCTGCTTTCAGAATCGATATTTGAATCCCTTCACCCTTTCATGTTTTTTGCACTGTTATGTTATCTTAATACTCTGTGCAGCGCTTTGGATAAAAGCGCTATATAAGCTCTAATAAAATTCAAAATACAAATACACATGCATGTAGATGAACGCCTACGGGCGTCCTGCGTGCAGGGAGAGAACTTCTCTCTGATTTTAGCCTTGATAAGATTTTTAAAGGCGCTGAACAACATGTTGGAGTTGGTTTATACAGTGTCATTTTTCAACCCGTTTTATTAGGATGGATAATGATGAAATTGAATGTAAACGTGTAATATAGCGTGTTAGGAGGCTAATGTATTTGTGCACATTAGGTTTGACTTGTTTTTGTGTGAGATTTTAGAATTAATATCAGTAATGACATTACATTTACATTGTGATATTGTATGCTGGAATGATAATGTGTTTTGCATAATATGCTTGTTAAGGTTTTTGAACATAAAACCAACGACAGTAAAAAAAAAAACAATGCAGCTGCGTTGCACACTATCTACTGCCTTGTCTTGAAGCTTAGCCAGCGCGAGAGCGCGCCTCCTAATCCACGCACCAGGGATTCTGTGCAGTGCGGTGGACGGAACATTTATAAACACAATGACACGGCGGACCTTTGGTTTCATATTGATTCAGTAGGATGATGAGACAGAGTCGAAATTCCCTGTTGATTGACGGAACCGCTGTGCACCCCATGGAATAACTGTTGATAGTTTCGGATTAATTTGAAACACATGCAGCCACTAATGGGTGACTCACTTGTAGAAACGTGTCAGAAAAGCAATCGAAAACGGACCCAAAAACGGCAATCGTGTGTGAGGTTTATTTGTCCGGGGCTAAACAGTTGCTAGATTTCGTATGTCTTGGAAAAGCTATTTTTTTTTACTCGCAGCGCAATTAATAGTTTAATAACCATAACTCAGTCATGGAAATCCTATTGCAGGAGTTTCGAGAGGAATGTTAATTTGTTGGTCACTTGTCGCCACCCTGTGGTGGATGAGCGCATTTTCGACAACATATAGAAATTGATTCTACCCTTTTCTGTACTATGTGGTAATTCATAGAGTTCATCCGACATACATACAATAGGCTCGATTCATGGAATTTTTTGCATGGTTCAAAAAGACTTTGCACTGCTGAAAAGTGACTGTGCACTGCTGACACAAACCCTGATTCGTAGAACAGTGCAAAGTCAGTACAAATTCATTTTTGCAGTACAAAATAACTTTGCACTGCAAAGATATACTTTGCACAGTTCCATGAATCAGGGTCTGCAGCTCTGGCCCTAGGGCTGCCAGCGCACTGTGCACAATTTGTGCACGCCTCAGCCCCAGGCCCTGCACCGCCCACCACAAATGCAGAACAGCAGGGGGCTCAGTTCTATTGTTCGGCAGAACAGAACTGAGTGCCCTGCTGTTCTTGTAAAGTGTGTTTATGGACACCTTGGCTCCAGCTCAGTATCATGTTAACAGTGCCTATTAAAAAATCAAGAATCACACTGTTATTCTTTTATAGGCGCTGTTTACATGACACTGAGCTGGAGGCAATGCGCCCTCTATCTGCTGCTGCGTGAGGGTGCCCTTATGCGGCCGCACCCTCTGAGCGCACCGCGAGCCGGCACTGAGGGTTTGTGTCAGCAGTGCAAATCACTTTTCAGCAGTGCAAAGTCACTTTGAACCGTGCAAAAAATTCCATGAATCATCGGGGCTCAATGTGTATTAGTTGAGGAATGCTGGAGCTGTGTGTGGATGCAACAGTGGGCAATGGTCAGAATCTTGTAGTCTATGCATGCTCTGATGGGGAGCCGATGTGCATATTTCCTGGCCTGAGTAATATGGTCAGTGCATTTAAGACCCCAAGCTGCTCTGAGGGCATTACTTTGGAGAAGTTTAGTTTTGTAAGTTTGCTTCCTGAGTTGCCAAAGAAAAGGGCGTTGCAGTAGTCTAGTTTGCTTCCTATTAGGGCTCTAGCGAGTGTAAGGCAGTTTTTTGGTGATATGAATTTTCTGCAGAGGTTAATCAGTTTAGTTGTGTAGGTAGGAGAGGAGGCAAGGGCCTTGATGTGTTTTTGCATGCTAAGCTCAGCTTCAAAGTAGACCCCTAGGGATTTTACTTGTGCTGCTACTCGGATTTTATGTTATGTTATGTTAACGGTCACAGTCACCCAAAGGCAGCACGGCATGAGTAGGAACACAGGGACTGCAGCCTACAATAGTCTAGAATAGCCTGGTTTTCAAAAGACTATGACAATGAAGGTGGTTCTCAACCTGCCTAAGAGAGGTGGGCAGGCCATTCCACAATATAGCAGCTGCGACTGAGAAGGCACGCCCCTAAATTCTCAGCTGGCGAAATTTGGAGATAACCACAAAATATGCCTTGCTCAACCAGGCACACATGGATGGAATATATCTTGAAGGTAATCCACACATAGGGCCTCATAACACGGACGGCGGTAAGGGTTAACGGTCACCGTTAATGGCAACGGTGACCGTTAACCCTTACCGCAATACTACGAGGTCCCTTAGCGGGTTGGTGCTTTAACGCCTGCTTTTTGCAGGCGTTAAAAACCAACCCGCTAAGGGACCTCGGAGCTAATTACGGCACCGCAAAATTGCAGTGCCGTAATTAGCGCCTTCCCCATTCCCATAGAGCCCTATGGGGCAGAAATGGGAATGGGGAAGGGCAATGGCGGAAGGGGGATTTACCGCCCCACCGACCTTGGAATGGGGCGGTAAATCCCCTTACCGCCAAGGCGGTGCCGGTAATTTACCGGCATGGTCCAGGGTGCTAATAGCACCCTGGATCACCGCCTTCCGTGTAATGAGGCCCATAGATGGTAAAAAGCTTTATGCACCAGGCTCAAGGACTTTAATTCGAACCTCTTTGCCAACGGGAAGCCAGTGAAGGGTGCGGAGCACAGGACTGAGATGGGACCCTATAGCTGGTAGAGGTAGTCACTTTGGCCGCCAGATTTTGAAGGCGCTGCAGCCAATGAATCAGGCCAATGAGATAGGCCAAGAACCAGACATTACAGTAGTCGATACGACGAACGATCACCGCATCGACAACCAGAGGGTGTAAATGAACGGGCAAATAGGGTAACACCACCCACGAAACAGGAAATGGCCTGATTTACATGCTGCATTCACTTGGGCAGTCATAGAGAGCGAGGCAGTAAGATGGACCCCCAAGATTTTTACCACCGTCACTGCAGCGGGCAAAACACCAAGAGCAGTGGGCCAAGAAGAGGAGGACCAAAAAGCAAGATCAGGAGAGGAACCCATTACCAGGATCTCCGTCTTATCCCCATTAAGTTTCTGCCAGTTTATGCTCATCCAGCTCCTCATGGCCACCAGGCACTCACATAGCCGAGAGGACACCTCAGTCCGGTCAAGATCTAAACGAACCAGAATCCGGGTGTCATCAGCATATGAGTAGCAGCGGAAGCCGTAGGAGTGGGTTAGATGAATCAATGGCTGAACATAGATGTGAAACAACATAGGGGAAAGGGCGAAGGTCTGTGGGCCACCGCAAGAGAGTGAACAGGGGTAAGGGCAAAAAGGCGAGAGAGAAAGAAATGGACCCCTGTCAGATAGAAAAGAGGAGAACCATGCCAGGACTGGGTTGGAGAGGCCTGCAAGTGCCATGCAGGACATAAGGATGTAGTGGTCGACAGTGTTGAATGTCTCTGAACGTTCTGACAATGTCAGCACTCCCACTCCACCCTGATCAACCAGCATCGCAAGGTCATCAACGACTGACAGAAACCAGATTAAAAGGAGTCAAGGAAGGAAGCGGATTCCAGGAAAGAAGATAGAAGTGGAGAGACCAGAGTTTCCAACAGCTTCATAAGAAATGTGAGAAGGGAGATGGGGTGATAATTAGCCAAAACAGAGACATCCAGTGATGTTGTTTTAAGAAGAGGGATAACCATTGCCTGCGTAAGGTTTTTGGGAATAGTACCCGAAATTGGCAGTAAAGGTTCACTGTTGCAGTAACCCAAAGGATGAGAGCAGGCAGGATGTCCTTTTGCACCTTCAGCAGCACTGGATCCGAAGTGGCAGCTGCCTTCAATGAACCTGTCACCCTGGAAACATCTTCCATGGAAATCTCAGGGAAGTGAGATCAGGACAGAGAATAAGGAGTGGCAAGATCATCTCAGTAGTGTTGGCAGAACTATGGGGGCTAGACCTGATAAGGTGCCTCATCACATGTTTGGCGGTAACCCTTAAATCTGGAAATCCGCCGGCGGTATGAGCCGAAATTTCCCTATTGAGCCCAATGGGGAATGGGGCATTCCCGAATGGGCTCAATGGGGAATGGGGAATTCCAAATCCGCCAAACCCGTGATCCGGCGCTAATATCGCTGGTGGGTTTGGCGATAGGGCAGATAGCGCCAGCGCTATTAGCGCCGGCGTTACCGCCCAACTCGTGATGAGGCCCAAAGTTGCGAATATCCCTAATCTTTGTTAAAAAGAACTCAGATAATGAGTCGCAAAGAAGTTGAGTTGGCTTCACAATAGGTTTAAAGTGGGTGGAGGAAGAAAAAGATGTAAATACTGAGAACAGGCCTTTAGGTTGGTTGAGTTAAGATTCCACTTTAGATGTGAAGTACAATTGTTTGGTAATCTGAATAAATGCATAATATCTACGAGTGAGTTGGCGATAGGTTGATTTCTCTTTATAGCTGTAGGACAAACGCCATTTGCATTCTGCCTGTCTCAGTTTCAAATGGGCTACTCTCAGCTCTTCTGAAAACCATGGTGCGTAAGGATGTTTCTTCAGGTGAGTAGCTTTGGGGGGCCACTAAGTTGGCGGCCTCCTGCAGTTTCTTAGATAGAGAAGAAAGGTCCACTGAAGTGGAGCTCTGACACTCCTCATGAATAGAATTAGACATAAGAGAGAGGTCGGCAGTAAGCTAATTATGTTTCATGGACGTGGCTAGACTAATAATAGGAACAGGACACAGACAGAGTACTTCAAAAGGTATAAGGCAATGACCCGACCAAAGAACTCGCCAGACTGGAGCCACTGTAATGGTGGATTTGGCAGAAAAGATGAGAAAAAGAATGTCGCCCAGCGCGTGGGTGGCTTCAGATACTGAGTGATGAAGGCCAAAATCAGTGAAGGATTAAAAAAAATGGGCCAGTTTGGGGACTAATGGGGCATTGTTTCTAATACTACAATCTCCCAGTATCACTAGTCTGGAAAGCCTAACTTGAAGAGAGGCCACCAGGTCTACAAAATGGGGTCAAGAAGGCAGAGTGGGACCCAGGGAGACAGTAGACAATTTAAAGTGTATGTCTTGGGAGACATCCACTGTCCAACGTACCAACAAAGCTTCTATGTTCAGGTTGTGTGATGATGGGAGCATAGACAAAAAAAGGCTAGATTTAAATATAATTGCAACGCCACCACCCGGATGAAGGGAAGCTTGATCGAGATTGAGTTTGTTATAGCCACCCGGAAGAGCCTCCAAAAAGGTGTGTGCCGAACTGTCGGTCAGCCATATCCCAGTGAGACACATTACGTCCGGAAGAATGTATCGTAAAAGTTCATAAATAGATATGGCATGTGCCACTTAAGAGCATTTGTTAAGTAATTATGCATTGAGGATGTGTTTCTCTGCATGCTTCGCAGGTTTGCTAACAGATAGTTTGTGTTTAAAATTTGCGGGAAATAATGTGTTTACACGTGCAAACCCACCAAGGGCTGCCGTACATATCTAACCCTAGCAGGGGAGTGCCAGCTGCCCAGCCTGTCCGTAGCCTGGATGGGCATCAACAGACCTAACTTAGGCTTAACTTTGGCGCGACTGCTCCTTGCACCCTGCGCCCAACTGCTGCGCAGTCTGGATGACCTCTCCCCAAATATACACTTTCAATTACTAAGGTCAATCCCTTAGTGCTCTCACAAATTGTGGAGGAGGGACTTCCTGATGGCAATGTGTGCAAGTGAGAAAATGGAACTGGGTCTGAGTGCGAGCCTCGTAGTCCGAAGAGGCCAGGCACCCTCTGACACCAGTGCAGCCACTGATTACAAGGGATGCGGTTGCTGTCAATAGTGATAGTGGAGTAGTCTGCGTACAGGTTTTTGAGACTGTGTGGAGAGCCAACAATGAGGAGGTCTGTCTTATCAAAATTTAGTTAGAGGTGATGGTTATCCATCCAGTTTTGTGTAATTCTGTAGACTAAGTTGATGTCAGTGGCATCTTGGGTATAGTTACCCGTGAGTTTTGGTAAGATTTGTACACCATCAGCAAAGTTTGTATAGGGAGTGTCAATGCTGTCTAAGTGGTTGAATAGGGGTTTGGAGTAGAGGCTGCATAGGGTGGGGGAGATACAGGAGCCTTGGGGGACACAGAATGGTACAGGGTTGGGGTCGATACCTTTGTTGCCAATAGCGGCTCTCGGTGAGAGGACATTAAAAAAGGATTTGACCCAGTTGGTGGCCTCTGGTGAGTAGTGAAAAGTAGTTGTTAGGTTTCCTCAGAGGATATTGTGGTCCATTAGATCAAATGCAGCTGATAGGTCTAGGAGGAGGAGCAGGACAGTGTTGCTGGAGTTGCAGATAAAGTCGAGTTGGATTTTCAGGTCTATTAGTGCTCATTCTGTGCTGTGGTGAGGTCTAAATCCTGATTGTCGAGAGCCAAGAAGGCTGTTATGTTCGAGGAAGAATTGTATGTGTGGGTATCCAGTGAGGTCTAGCACTTTGGGTAAGAAAGGGACAGTGGTGATTAGGCGATAGTTGGTGGGGCTGGTCAGAACCAGCAAGGTTTTTTTTAAAATAGGTGGGACCCAGGCTTCCTTAAAATTGGATGGAACTGAGCAAGTGTTGAAGGAGGAGTTGATGAAGTTGAACATTTTTGGAGCAAGTGTTTCGGAACATAGTTTAATAATGAGTACTGAGCAGACATAAGGCCTCATTACGACCGTGCGGAATGGGTTAACGGGTTCTGCTAATGGATATGTCTCAACACATTTTTTGTTCACTCTGGATGTTAAGAATTTATGCACATCCATCCCGCATGATTTAGGAATACAAGAAGTTGATTTGCTACTATTGAACACTGGCGAATTGGAAGCAAACAAAGAATTTTTGATCATCCTGTTGGAGTTTATTTCCAAGACTCATATTTTAAGTACCAGAAACAACATTATCAACAAATTGCCGGAACATCGATGGGTGCCACCATGGCACCCACATATGCAAATACTTTCATGTACAAATTTGAGACAGACCATATTTTGAACCACCCTATATGGAAATCACAGCTATCGATTTGGATTAGGTACATTGATGATATTTTTGGGATTTGGACTCAGAGCGAAGAAAGCTTGTTAGCATTTTTCAGAGATCTTAACACCATCAATGTAAGAATACAATTTACGCACGAGTATTCAAAAGAAAACATAAATTTTTTGGATGTTGAAATCAAAGCCACTGAAGAAGGATATAAGACAAACATATATACCAAACCTACCGATCGCAACAATTTGCTCCACAGGATGAGCTTTCACCAGCCAAGCCTTATACGTAATCTCCCATATAGTCAGATGTTACACGTTAAAGCGGATTATCAGTGACCCCACCGATTACAACATCGAATTACAAAGAATGGGCGAGAAATTCATCAAGAGAGGCTACAGAGAATGTGAACTTATGGATGCTAAAACCAGAATTGAAACCATCAACAGGGATGACCTATTGACCCAACCTAGAAGAATTAAATCTGAACCACCACTGGTTTTTGTGACGAAATATTCCACACAAAGCAACCAAATCAAATCTATTATTAAGAAACATTGGCAAATTTTATCATGCGATCAGAAAACTGAACATCTGTTTAAGGATTTACCTACTTTTGCATACCAACGCAGCAGGAATTTTAGAGATCATCTGGTACAGACACGCCCGCCTCAGAAGAAATTTGAGACAAAACGCAAAGGAACATTCCCATGTTTGCAATGCAGTAACTGTGGGTAGATATTGAAAGGACAAAGTATAAACCATCCACATACCGGTGAGAAATTGCCCATCAAGGACTTTGCGACATGTGAAACAGCCAACATCATTTATGCCATCAAATGCCCATGTGGGTTGTACTATGTGGGAAAATCTAAGAGAAAGGCGAAACTGCGGTGGAATGAACACCGATCATGTATCCGCAACCGGAATATGACTTCATCAGTGGCCAAACATTGGGCAGAGAAAGGTCACAATTTGGCACAGATACGCTTCCAGATACTTGAGGTCATACACCGATATGGACCTCATGAGAATCTCCAACAAAGACTGGACAGGAGAGAGTGTTTCTGGATAGACAGGCTTGGAACACTTGCCCCCAGAGGGCTTAATGAGGAAATTAACTGGTCTTGTTACCTGTAGGGCACAGACAGTATATGGCTACCTACATACCCATTGACATTGTGGACAAGTTATATGTATTTACTTTAATTGTTTAATTTTCTGTTATTTCAGTTTTATCTCTCTATTCTCAGTTTCACTCCTTGTTTACACTGCTCTTTTTTCGACTATACTAATTTTTTTACCTAGCAATCCTGGATATGGTCCACACTTGGTATATTCATTTGACTATATTTATTCCCTTTTTTTCCTTAGTTTGTTTTTTCGTTGTTCAGTTATTCACACACACATGTTTCCCTTCCTGAGTCCATAGCACAGAAATGTGACCTTGATATTAGCTTTGTTTAGCTATTAACAGCCACACTTGTTTTCCACACTTAGTTTGCAACAGAGGAATTTTTACCTTCACATTCGACCAATCAGATACGGACATTCTATACTTGTTTTTTTTTCCCATAGCATTTATTTACATGTCCATCATGAACGCAGCGGCACGGTCTCACGCGAACTGCGGACACTATACATCCTTAAGCATTGTATCGAGCGAGGTCTCGTCATTTTGAAACATAGCATATCCAACACGCTCACCGGGTGGTTCCCACCCTAGTTAACATTTTCCCTCTTTTTAACTTAGGGGCCTTTTCATTACAGGTCCAGCGGTATTTTTTCTACTTATCCTTATGATTTACAATAAGGTGTTGTAGCAACACTCGTACAGACGATCTGATACAGTACATGCATGTTTGAATACACCTCAGCTCATTTTTTCCACTTCGTTACGTTTCTTATACGAAGGGAGGCGAGGCACTGCTACGTCAACACGTACGTTGACATTGGACAGTGCCGCGCCGGGGAAACCATGGTAACGAATAAAACAAGGAAGTGAACGCCATTCACCGCCTTGGATCCACGTACATCTCGTGCTCCGACAGACATTCGAGTGATCAGGTAACTATATATGAACGCATGGCAATTAGAAGTATAATCTCAGCTAACTTTTTTCCATAATGACTAGGTTTTTTAAGTTACGCGTACATTACATTTATATTTATCTTCAATTCAGCATCCAAGGAAGACAGATACACTCCCCTCACTCGCTTATGGAAATAAGACGCATTTTATACTCAAGTTGAACTACAGGTACATTTACTCTTTGAATCCTGATTGGACATGAATGTTGGTTCAATTGAGTATTAAGCACACTTATTCCTTTCGCTCATTCGCATTCTTTTTATTTTTCATTTTCATGTTTGCATTCCTGTTTTATTACGTCCCGTGTGCCCGTGTGATTTGGTATGTATTTGCTATGTACATTACCTTTGATATTACTGTGTGTGATATACTGTGACATTGTTTTCTGTGTATTATATTATGAAACTGTTTTTTGACCATTAGAAAATGCATATTACGCTATGGTTTTAGCCCTGAGGAAGGAGCTAGACTCTGAAATGCATAGGCACTGTTAACCATATGTTTTTGGCAGTCAACTTGGATGGTGTTTAATTTACTATGCACATTGATTAATGAAGAAGTCAGTTATATCTGAATACAAATTAAATTGTGAAGTAACAATTTACCAAGGGAATTTTGATTGACTCTACAAAGAAATTAACTATATTTCTCAGTTCTCAGAACAGAAGCGTGACCACCAGTCTTGGCTGGATGGTTTATCCAGCTTCTTTCACCTTGGTGCAGACCCATTAACACCATTCTGCACGATTACGAGGTCCCCTCGCGGGACACGGTAATGACGCCTGGCAAAACCAGGCATCGTTACTGGGTCCCGCGAGGGGACCAGGGAGCTAGAAATGGGCCGATCATAATCGACTCTTTGTTAGCTCCCTCTCCCGTTCCCATTGAGCCCTATGGGGGCTCAAATGGGAATGGGGAAGGTCCGACCCCAGATTCGCTGAGGGGGGAATTACGGGCCCTCGGAACTCGGAATGGCCCGGTAATTCCCCATTCAGGAAACCCAGTAAAGGAGCCCGGTTTGGCGGCAGCCATGGAGCTAATAGCTCCATGGCTGCCGCCAAACTTGTAATGAGGCCCATTGCCTTTGCAGCATGAAGTCTTGAGTGTTTTGATTATGATGGGACATCATCAGTGGTAACTGATGAGAATCTGTCTGGGGTGGTGGGTGTGGGAGGTATCAGGGCATTTGGAGGGGATTGGAGTCAGTGAATTTTTTTGCCAATTGTTTTGACTCTGAGTATGTTAGCTTTCTCAGCAAGTGCTAATTGGACGGCTGTGCACCAAGATTTGTCTGCGGGGGAGTGGGATGTGGGCTGGGTTGGGTTTTTGAGTTCTTTGAGTATTAAGAAGAGATCTTTGTAATTAGAGCACGCTTCTGAGATCATAGTGTGTTATGATTCAGATTTGGTTGTGAAAACAGCGGTCTTGTAGGATTTTGCTGAGGTTGTGAACACTAGTTTGTTTGCTGTTGTTGTGCATTTTCTCCAAATGTGCTCCTGGGTACTGTGTCTGTGGAGGGCATGGAGTTCTTCTGTAAACCAGTGTTTTGGCGTCTGATCATATTGGTTCTTGTTCTGAGTCGGGCTAGTCAGCCAAGGGCTTGTTTAAGGCCGGTGTTGTAGGATTCTACATGAGCCTGGGGGTCAGTGGGATTAGTGGGTAGGGTTTTAGTTTGGAAATAGTTGGAGATAGCAATGCTTCCATAGGTTTACAAGTGTGACAGGATGTTCTGCTGGTGGTAATGGGAGTGCGACTGACACAGGTGTGTATGAGGGAAATGCAGAATTTGATCAGGGCGAGGTCATCAATGGCAGTGGGTTAAAGGTAGTTAGTGATAAATTGGTGTTTAGGTGTCCTACATTCGAGCATGTGGGCCTTGTGAGAGGGAGAGTCAACCAATTGTTGGATGTTAAGGTCATTGAGGGCAGGGATGAGTGCTTTTGCTTGTTTGTCAGAGGGGTCATTGTAACCTAGATTGACGTCCCCTAGTATGACAACCCTGTTTGTGGGGGTGATGAGAGGGGTGAGGAAGAGAGGCAATTCTAAGTCTGGTGAGGTTAGATCATTAGGTTGTCTGTGGGTCAAGGGTGAGTTTTGTGTGGAGGATCTCATATCCTTGTTGAGAGGATGGAATTATTTCTCTTATGTTGATGCTGGATTTGAAAATGAGGGCAACTCTGTCACCGGGTTTGTCTAGTCTGTCTTTCCTGATGAAGGAATACACGTGGGGTATGGCACACAAAAGGGTGGGACTGGCTGCACTGTGTAGCCATGATTTAGTTATAGCTAGTAGGTCAAAGTGTGTGTCTTTAATGAGGTTACACGAGTGACAGTGTAAGTACACCGGGAAACAGAAGTGTGCATGTAAACCTAGGAAACCGCATAATCAGGAATTACAATCAACACAAAAATATCTAAATCAATTTATTACTAATAAGCCTAACCACAAAAATGGGGTTAGGAAAAATAATAATAAAACTCAAATAACTACTCACTTCCACACTTCTTCACTCCCATTTAACCCAACATGTTTCATTCCTCACTCATATCATACACACGCAGTCAGGGGAAATTCATCAGGGGTGTATACTAAAAAGCACGATGTGTCTCAATTGGTCGTTTTGCACGGCAGGGCTGTGGTTACCACCTCACATCCTAGATGCTTAAGATGAATATTAAATATTCCACACCTATTTACCAGTTGCCACATTAGTAAAGGCACCTAGACCCATACACTTAGCAATTTTTTCAGGGGTAAACTGTTGGAACCTCTGATACGGCAGCAGTTGATTTCTTGGAGTTAGAATAACATTCAGACTGCTGTCCAGCGAGGAGAGGACACGTGAAACCTTACGGTAGTTTACACAATACTTCGACACAGGAAGTTATGTGATGAGTGTCTGGATAATTTGCATTATCATCTATCTGCTTTCTGCGCAGATTCCACTGTACTAGCGCTTATAGATACCTATAAGGCTTAAGTTCAAAGCGTTATGCATATCTCAAATATATATCTACGCGTAGGGAGAGAACTTGCCGTGTTGCGCCACCCAGTCACGTCTGTCGTTGCAGAGTCGACATCATTTCAACACGGCCCGTGAGCTGCTAGCGTGTCTTCAGATGGAATGCAGCCCAATTCGGTGTCAGTCTCGTCACGTTGTGTTAGTCGGTTTTGGGCCCGGGGAGGAATGGCAGGATGCCCGATACTATGTTCTCTTTTCAGGCACACTATTGGGTGATTTTCAGCACAAACATAGATTTTCAGCATTACGACACAGGGGGGTGGGGGAGCAGCCAATACATGTGCAGCACCTCTGCAGGAATCCCTTTGGCGAAATATACATAGCTGATCACGGATGGCGGAACGGCGGAACAATAGAAGGTTTTCTCTATATTTCTTTTATACACATATGCGCACTTTAACACCTGTAAATAATGGGGCAACGCGTGACATCACATTGTTTACAGGGTAATGAATACAAATGAAACATGGTGCCCACAGCTCTCAGCAGGCAGAACGCTACAGGTTGAAGTCCTCCATAAAACCTGGGCCTCATTACACGGACGGCGGTGGACCAAGGTGCTATTAGCACCTTGGTCCATGCCGGTAAAATACTGGCACTGCCTTGGAGGAAAGGAGAATTACCGCCCTATTCCAAGGTTGGTGGGGCGGTAATTCCCCCTTGCCCCATTGGCCTTCCCCATTCCCATTTTTGCCCCATAGGGCATAATGGGAATGAGGAAGGTGCTAATTACGGCACCGCAAATTTCGGTACCGTAATTAGCTCCCTGGTCCCTTTGCAGGTTGGTTTTTAACGCCTGCAAAAAGCAGGCGTTAAAGTCTCCAACCCGCAAAGGGACCTCGTAGTAAGGCGGTAAGGGTTAACGGTTACCGGTACCATTAACGGTGACCGTTAACCCTTACCGCCGTCCGTTTAATGAGGCCCAGGGACTTGGTGCATCCTATCAGCTGGACCATAACCACTCCAATAAAGGTATGTGCAATATAACACATCAAAACGCGTACAATTTCGTGCCTGACTATGGTTTTACTTGTCAGCATTTGCTCTTGAATTAGGGTATGAATACCAGGATACTTCTATTTAATGCAGACAAGGATAAGGATTAAAGATTGAGGTGAGCAATAACCTATAATAACAAGTACTGGCCAAAGTCAATAGGTTTTCCTGGTGGCAACTGCATGTTCAGACAGAAGTATACTCAGGAGTACAAGCTGGTAGGCACAAAGAAATATCACTTGCACGAAATGGCACACATGATGTCATTAATAATTGGGAATTACTAAGTGTATCCAATGACTATGGATTACTTGCATGATGTCACTTGCCTTTGGGAATCATAAAGGATTCCGAAATTAAATAATCTTACGTATAACACAGTGGATTAGATAAGGCACATAACTTTGGGACACGTTAGGGACCAAAATAATAATGGACAACATCTGTATTGGACCCACAAATGATGAGGTACTAACGAATTACTAACAAATACGATGTATGATTTCTTAAGAATGAAACCTTAAAAATGTTTTATTTTCTCTTTTCTTATCCCTTATTAATCCTTCCTGTGCCAACCTTTCTTCCAATCATCACAATATATTGTGTATTATGATTTGCACATCTGTATATTTTATATATATAATTTGTGTTATTATTTCTTTTTGGTTTGTCTTGTCTAACACATGATTTGCTTTGCTAACTATACCTACACTGTGTGACAGACTATCAAGATTATGCATGTACAAGCACTCAATGCTAAATAAAGCTGTGATATAAATTGCATGTTATTCAGCCCAGCCTAGAGAAAGGCTGAGGTTCGGTCAAAACACTTGCCGGCATGATGGGCATGTGCCAATGGCACTCTAAATGAAGAGAAAAACAAATAAAAAGACAACTGAGATCCAGTTAATTACTGCCTGCTGTTTGAATCCTTTTATGGGGCTTATGAACCATCTGACCAAATAGGACATGTGCCAATTATAGGTGCCAGCTCAATTTGTTGAAACACTTTTGATGTATGGGGATACCTTAGGCACTGACTAAGGGCAGCGGTTCACAACACACCAGCTACACTCAACTAGCGCAGCAAAACCACGAATACCCCCACAACCTTTCAATAAAAATAAATTAAATGTGAAGGTGGGAACTTGTATTGCACAAATGAAAATCATACTTATGATATATGGGCGATATTGAATGTGACCATTCATTGTCCTTTATGAAGTAAAAGTTATACCTAGTCTTCTTTATACACTAGAGCTAATGGACCATAAAAACCAGAATTGGCTAGTTGTCCTTGAAGGTCGACTCTGGCGGGCAGTACTGAGATTACTGCCCTCCTTTCCAATTGAACTGGTCAGATTGGTACAACTCTTGGGATTCAATTATTAGATGGAATAAGCCAAATCTTTACCTTAAGATCTTCTCAGTGAAAGATGTAAACCTATCTGCCGAATTAGAAAGATAGCATTACATGTCAACGCGGATGTGGTCCAGACACGTATGACATACAGTGAGGGTTATTTAAGAGAAGTAAATCTGGAGACGAGTACTGCTTGTGAAAACCCAAATTTGGTGGAAAAGAAATCAAGCAATAATATAGAAAAATGGGTGATATTGACCTACTAAAAATATGCCAAATCCCACCTTAACGATATCACCCAAAGCATATTTGAAAACGCTTCCTTTTCCAATATTTAGAAATTGGCATCTAAGATTCCAGTTTAACTTGATGGACCTGCTGTAAGTGACCAGTCCCAGGAGGAATATGAACCACAATCAGAGCCTGCGTAGGATTTTTAAAATGAATTGGAAGAAACCCAGAGACGTGTAGTTCTTCAGTGTGATATCTTAGTAGATATTTGAGAAACACATGTTTAATGAGTTGTCCACTCTACTAATTCCTTACCTCTTGGGCCATTGTGGACTAGACTATCGCAGGGTAAGCAATTGTCCTTGATTATTGCCATAGTCACCTAATTAAGAGAGATGCATTGTCTATCAAGGGAGGGTGTGTTTTAATGTTGAGTTGCAAATAATAATGCTGTTTGAATGATCGACTGTGTGTATGAATCAACAATGTATGCCCAAAACCTTAAGTATACAACCTTTGTAAATTGTTAAACAAAAACGTAGGTCACTTTTATTTTGCTCAACAAGTCTTTTAGAATAGTGTGTTATGACAAAGTAATTGTATGTGGTATTTATCAACAGTAATTTAGCATTAAGCAATGTAGGTTGGATATTGCATTTAGCACTTTACTTTTCAAATATTGCTATCACAAGTATGTCGCACAGTTCACATTAATAAGTATCACAAACTTGTTGTTAACATACTTTTCATAGATCTTCCATGTGTGTATTGTTGTACTGATGTATGAAGGAAAATGTTTGCCATGATGAATTGTGAAAGGCTTGAATATTCAAAACCGTAACACCATAAATGAGCTATAGTCTGACACCTTAGTTTGTATTTTAATTATTTTAGATGAATGGGCGAAGCTGTTTTATATCACACTGGGCCTGTCTCATTGGCAACTGTACCATATGTATTTGAAAATCATTGTATTTGTATTTACATGTTATTAGTTTCATGGATTTATGCACAAACTTATAGCTCAGGGACAATGCGTTTGTCTTGGAAGCAAGACAGCACAGCCCAACACAGATTCGAATCCCGATCCTGCACTTAGAAACCACTCATTGGTATTACGCACGTTATAAAAGAACAATTAGAATTAGAATTAGAATTGAAGTTGATGTTGAAGGTGGTCAGTCAGACTCATTTTCAATTTCATATACTCAGGAAAATCTGCCCTTATTTTGCAAAGGCACAAAAGGTGGACCTGGGCAGAGCCTTGATGCTCCCAAAGCTGGAAAACTGGGCTGTGTATATAAAAAGAAAACGAACATATTATTATATGGAGGACTTAAAACATTACAAGTTCTGAATTGTTCAAAAATTGCAAGGCTAGAATGATGGTTGTGGTTACCTTTATAAAACAATTCAATTATTCTGAAGCATGGTTGATGGTTTGCGGTCATTAAAGTCTGTGATATACCCTCCTTTCGTAGTGATACCAGTATCAGGTTTGTCAATTGACAAGTGCATATTAACTATCCCAAAGTCGTTTTATATGACAGTTTTCTGAAGAACGTTTACGCCTTCATGTGAACGTTTAATGTGTGGTTTGTACAGTTTTATGTTAGGAAGATAAGTGGTCTAACAGCTTCTGGCATACCATTTAACTGGTGCACACCAGAAAGTATACATCAGGGTCCCATATATGTATGTTAGTGGTTAAAAGAAATGTTAGTGGCTCAAAGGTATGTTAGTTTATCAAAGTAATTACCAGCGCCGTACAAAAATCACAGACAATTGTAAAAACATACAGTCAATCAGTGTAGGGTGGATTCCATGTGTTAACACAGGACCAAAAGCCTACACAGATGGAGCCCCCATATAATGTCAAGACCTGGTACACACTGGGCTTCATTACGAATCTGGTGGTGATGGTATGAACGGTGCCTGTAAGGCACCGGCAACGTTCATACTGTCCTGCCGAATTACGAGTTATGCTCGCAGGTGCTTGACAGCCTGCTAGGTCTTGCCAGGCGGGCTGTGCGACACCCGCGAGCATAACTTATAATTGCGCCGGCACCGTTATTAACGCGCATCCATGCTCTCCACACCATTCCAACCTATGGGACAGAATGGGGATCGGGAGCCCGGCATTATCGCCACCCGTGAATGGGCAATTACCGGCCCATTCAACTCGTAATGGTCCGGTTAATGCCCAATCACGGGAGCCGGTGCCGGTAGCGAGCATGGAGGTAGCCGTGCCTGCCATACAGGCACGCCATGCTCATAATGAGGCCCACTGTACACAAATAACGGATTCTCTAAATGCCTCCCTACTTGACACGTGCCTCAGCTTGGAAAAAGAAACACCTGGCAGCCTCTCCTGGGTAGAAACCCCTAACAGCACCTTTTAAGCCACAAGCACTCTTTATGGAAGTGGAACTGGTTAGCAGACCATCACTTTGTGCACTATCAATTTAATTGAGCTCCTAACATTTCAAAAACATGGGATGTATCCCCTGCAGATGGAAATGTGTTACAAGTATGATAGAGGTTACAATAAAAAAGTAGGACCCAGGAGCCCTCTCCATTCTTTGACAGTAGCACCGTCTCCCCCTAGTACATAGGGAATCGTAAGAGTGAAGTCGGGGGCCCCATTATATGCAAAGAGATATCCAAGCTCTAGCCTTCATGGCTTGGACAAACCCACAGTCCTGAACATTCTCTGGCCAGTGGTTAAGAAGAGTTCTGCCGCTCATCAGGAAGGGCGATTGTTGCACCTAGTAGGAGGTCTAGTCAATAGAAAAACAAATCCTCACTATCCAGAAACATGGACTGATGGTTCATGGTTGGGCAAAAACGTACCAAAAGGCCAGTACCAATCTTTGGACTAGCCTGCGCACAGGACTACTACTGCAAATATCTGTGAGCCACATAACACAGAACTGATACAATGGTTATGATATGATATGATATGGTATTTGTAACGCGCCTATACACAAGTGTTTCAAGGCGCGACGAGGCAGGGAGGGAGGGAAACAAGGGGAAGACAGACAAACGATCCTACTAGGCCAGGTGTCATTCAGATCGCGCAAGTGCAGAGGTAGGGGGAAAAAGGGGAAAGTGCAGGGGGAGGAGGTGGGGGGGAAAGTGCAGTACAAGGTAAGTAGCGTAATAAAATAATAAATAATAAATAATAAATAAAAAGGGCCAGCTGGTGGCAAGTGCGAGGTAAGTGCAGAGCAAGTGCTAGGAAGGGGGCTGTAGGGATACAGTGACAGTCCCACAGTGTAGGGGGAGCCAGGGAGGCAGTGCAAGTGGAGAGTGGCTGGGCCCTGGACAGAGGTCGCTGAGAGTGGCCCAGATGCAGGTTTAGTGCAGAATTCAGAGGGGAGTTAAGCAGGTTTAGCAGGGGAGAGGGAGAGAGAAGGCAGAAGCGAAGAGGAAGGTTTTGAGGTGCTTCCGGAACCGGAGATGGTTCTCCTCAAGTTTCAGGGAGGCAGGAAGGCTGTTCCAGAGGGAGGCCCCTGCTGCGGAGAGAGATCTACCCCCAGCTCGTTGCTTCGAGAAGCGGCTGACCATGAGGGAGTTGGAGACGGATGAGCGAAGGGCTCGTGAAGGAAGATATTTAGGAAGAGAGAGTTGAAGGTATTTAGGCCCCAGGCCCCAGAAGGCCTTGTGGACAATGCAGAGGGTTTTGAACTTAATCCTCGCAGCCACTGGGAGCCAGTGAAGAGATTTCAATCCTGGAGAGATACGGTCCCTGGGCTTGAGGCCAAGGATAAGTCTCGCAGTTCTGTTCTGGATAAGTTGCAGAGGGCGGAGAGTGGAGGCAGGGAGATTAAGATAGAGGCTGTTACAGTAGTCCAGCCTTGAGAGAACCAGGGCTCGGGAGACAGTGAGCTTCTGGGGGAAGGAGAGGAAGGGAAGAATACCTCTGAGGAGGTGCAGCTGGTAGTGTGATTTCTTAGAGACATCAGATATATGAGGAGAGAAGGAGAGTGTGGAATCGAAGATGACCCCGAGGTTTTTAGCCTTGCAGGTAGGGGCAGGAAGGGGGCCAAGGGAGGCCGGCCAGAGAGCTGCAGGGAAGGAGGGAGTGGGTGTGCCGATGAGTAGAATCTCAGTCTTACTGGCGTTAAGGCAGAGGTCATTGGCGGCACACCATTCCTGGATAGCAGACAGACAGTCGGAGATGAGGGAAGGAGAGGAGGAGGCCGAGGGTAGCCTGAAAATGAGCTGGGTATCGTCCGCATAGCACTGGAAGTGGGGGCAGAGAGCGGCGATGCGGTGGGCAAGGAGTGCCAGATACCGGTTGAAAAGCCAGGGAGAGAGGTTGGATCCCTGGGGGACACCACAGGTGGAGAAAAAGATGTCAGAGAGGAAGGAGCCCATTTGGACCTGGGAGGGTCGACCGGAGAGGAAAGAGGTCAGCCATGCCAGAGCCTGACCAGTGATACCCAGGTTATCACGGAGACGGTTGAGCAGGATGGCATGGTTGACAGTGTCAAAGGCAGAGGAGAGATCGAGCAGAATGAGAACACAGGGAGTGTTGGAATCGAGGTTCAGGAGCAGGTCCTCACGGATGTTCAGGAGAGCAGTTTCCGTGCTTCTGGCCGCTATGAAGCCGGATTGATGGTCATGAAGATTACCAACAGATTCAGCATGGAGGTTAAGCTGGGAGATGGCCAGTTTCTCCAGGAGCTTGCCCAGGAAGGGAGTAATGGAGATTGGGCGATAGTTGGCCGGGCAGGAGGGGTCGGAAGAGGGTTTCTTGAGGAGGGGGTGCACAAGGGAGTGCTTGAGGGGGGATGGGAAGACTCCAGAGGCGAATGAGTGGTTGCAAAAGTCAGCCAGGGCAGGAGCCAGGGAGACGATGTGGTCCTTGATGGTTTTGGAGGAACAGGGGTGAACCTGTTTAGACGAGGCTTTCATAGATCGGACTTGTCTGGAAACCTCATCAGCAGAAAAAGGTGGAAATGCAGAGAAGGAGGGCGGAGGGGCGGCTACAAGAGAGCAAGAGGAAGAGCCGGGAAGAGAGGGAGGGAGGAGAGAGGAGGAGAGTGAGGACAGGATGTTCTGAGTTTTTGAGATGAAGTGCGAGGCCAGTGCAGTGCAGAGGGCCTGGGAGGGGACAGGAGAGGTAGAGACTGCAGCAGGGTTGGCCAGCTCCTTGCAGATTTTAAAGAGTTCGGCCGAGTTGTTAGATGCCTCAGAGATGCGGGCTTGGATAAGGGCTCTCTTCTTAGTGAGAACGGAGAGCCGGTATTGCCTTTGGAGCAGGCGGCAGGCCAGTTTGTCAGAGGATGAACATGAAGCACGCCATTTCCTCTCTGCCACCCTGCACTTGCGTTTTAGGGTGACGAGATCCGAGTCATACCAGGAGTTACATTTGGCTTTGGGCTTCAGGCGGATTCTCATGACGGGGGCAAGGATATCGAGAGTATCGGATATAGAGGAATAGAGCATGGAGAGGGCTGTGTCAGGGTGGGAGTCAGCCGAGGGGGAAGGAGGGGGCGAGAAGGTAGCAGCGAAAGCCTCAACTGACACGCGCTTCATGGGTCAGATGACCGAGAAGGTGGGTGGCAGTGAAGAGGGTGGCTTTGCCTGTGGGGTAGGGAGGGAGAGGTGGGAGGATAGGAGAAAGTGATCGCTCCAGGAGAGAGGAGTGGAGAGAGGGAGGGAGAGGGGAAGGTCAGAAGAGATCAGAGCATCAAGAGTGTGCCCTGCAGAGTGAGTAGGACCAGACGGGAGAATAGAGAGTGAGAGAGAGTTGCAGAGTTCGCGAAAGAGACCAGTGGGGGGACAGGAGGCATTGAGGTGGATGTTGAAGTCACCGAGAAAGAGGAGTTGGGTGGTTGAGGACAGGAGTGAGGAGGAGAGATCAGCCCACTCAGAGAGGAAGGAGGAAATTTGACCAGGTGGCCGATAGATAGTAGCCACGGTAAGGGAATGGCTAGGAGAGAGAGAGAGTCGGCAGACAAGACATTCAAAAGAGGAGTAGGTCTGCGTAGGAGTGACAGTGGCAGGAATCCACTCAGGGAAGATAAGGGCAACACCACCCCCTGAACGGTTGGGCCTGGGCACGGAGAGGATCTTGTAGCCGTCAGGTAGGAGTGTGTCGAAGCTGGTGGCAGAGCTGGCAGTGAACCAAGTCTCAGTGAGACCGAGGACGTCGAGGTCCAGTTCCTCAAGAAGGCGACTGATATCAGAGGAGTGCTTGAAGGCAGAGCGAGAATTTAGAGTGGCAATGTGGAGAAGGTTGCCACCCTTGAAAAGCTTCCGGGGAGGGGTACAGATCAGAGGTACGCCCTGCGGAGGTGTTAGAGAAGGAGTTGAAGAGGGAGCAAGAGAGGGGGCAGGGAGGGAGGGGAGAGGCAAGGTAGCCGAGGATAGAGGAGGGGGGACAGCGGGAGCGGAGAGGAAGTTGATGAGGCATGGGAAGCGTCTATCAAAGAGGTGAAGGTTGGCCTGAGGGCCTTGGACCAAGACGGTCCCGTTAACATAGACATTAATGATGGCCTTAGAGGAGCGGAAAGGGGCCAAGAGGACATCCCAACGGGTGCCACCATTAATGGGAGAGGTGGAGAAAGGAGAGAGCACAGCGACCATGTGAAGGGTCCATAGGTCAGGTGAAGGCACGAAAAAGAGAATGTCAGTGAGAGTTTCCTTGGAGCAGGCGCTCGTGTAGGTGTCAGCGATAGGGAGGCCTGGGTTGGAGACCAGGATGTCCTTTTTAAACTTTTTCCTACCGGATTTAGTGAGGAGAGCAGGATAGTCAATGGAGAAGCAGTTAGAGTAGATAGGCGAGATAGAGAGCACCATGGAGTAGGAGGGGAGGAGAACGAAACGAGTATGCAGACAGGAAGTGAGTGGAGGGCACTAGTTTAACACAGTGCAGAGCAAACAGTAATGCGTAGTGGGTCAGGGCCACCTAAGTTTGAGAATCCTGCGAGGGGAGAAAAGCACCCTAGGTTACCAGAGAATTGGAATAGGGGGGCGAGGCATCATGCGGATGAGGTGAGCAAGGTGAGGAGGGGTGGGCCAGAGATCGGAGGAACTGGCGCCTGGCGTCCCCTGCGGACACCTGCAGACACACAGGGAGCCGCACTGTAGGAGTCGCCCTTGGCCTGGGGCTTCCCTTCCGGCCACCCCCTTCCGGTCGTGGTCAAGCCTCTCTCCTCTTCCTCTCCTCCCTGAGGGGGAAGGGGCGTCCCCAGGTGGACCTGGCTTTCGGTCGGGTCCCCCTGCGGACGCTTATAAGGGCGGGAGCTGCTGGCCATCAGTCTATTTGCCCAGCAGCTCCCGCCCAGTGAGAAGTAATAAACACCCACCCACCCACCGCAGTGAGCATAATGCCAAGGTTAAAAAGGTTGAAGATTGGTTTGAAAGAAACCAGCATTTGGTAGCAAGGCCTTCTTTGCAGGTTCCTGCCAACATGGCAAGACACTAATCAGTAACCCACCACATCTCAGCTGGCTGATAACACTCCATTGGGTGCCCCTGGTCATGTGTACAGCAAACCGGAATCCAAGATGGCCCCTCCCCTAGACTCAGGTGGTGGACCAAAGGGCTGGAATATGCAAAAACCATGAACATCTGGGGTGTAGCATTTCTTCTGTGAGTGTTGCAATCAGAATGCTCATTCACAATGAGCCCCCATCTGATGTCAATTATACAATTACAAAGCCAGCAGGTGGACCCACCTCAGTATAACAGTATAACAGTATAACAGTATAACAGATGGTAGAAGGCAAGGAGGTGTGTGGTGTCAGGAGTTAGAGATTTGATGAGTAAGGGAATGGTTGAGTAGTCAGAGGCAAGAAGAAAAAAGAAGGAGGAGTAAGAAAGGAGAGAAGTAACAAGGGAGATGAAATAAGCAGAGGAGTGGAGAGTAGGTGATAAAAGGAACATAAGACAGGGGACTGGAGGCGGTAGAAGGGGGAATGAGAACTGGGGAAGAGGTGATATTTTTATTTATTTTTTATTTATTTGTTTATTGTGTTTAGTTGTACAAGTCAACTTTACAATATATTCATTCTTAATATGCAGTTCCATTTGAACATACAAAAGAATGGAAAAGAACCATAAAACAATAACAATTCAAAGCATCTGGATCAAGAAGAGAGACAGAAAAATGATATCATTGAGGATAATAGCATCACATACAGGAAATATAATAAAAAGTAGGGATTTAAAAAGGCCGGTTTGTTCAGCTCTATTCGTAAGCAGAGTCAGGAATACTTTCAATGGCATATAGGTGAACTGATTTTGTAAGTTCAAGTTCTGTCTCCCATATAGTTCTTTAACTCTGGGATGCTACTCAAAAAGCGAATAGTGCCAATTCTCAGTGATACTAAAAGCCCCGACATAATCATAAGCCATAATGTTTCTTTCGATATATCACTATGTTCTTTCAAAGGGGGTTTTAAATATAACAGTCTCTTGTCTCGTAGAGCAGTGCATTCAGTTTGTATATGCTTTAAGGTTTCGACTTCTAAGGTACTCTTACAAAATCTACAGACAATAGCTTGTGGGGAGATGATTTTCCGTTTGATTTGTACCTCTAGTGTTGACCAAAGGTTAAATCTTATTCTCAGGAAATTAGATCTATGATTCCTTGAAGGGGACTTTATCAAATAAGATTCTGGAAAGCTATATTTTTTGTGTGTAAAAACCCTTTCGTCAAAGTCCTTGTATTTCAAACAAGTAAGTCTGTTTCTGGCCCAGTCCCATTGGAACAACTTAGTTTTTACTCAGGTAGGGTTTTGTAACAATAATTCAATTGAAGCATCAGCATATGAAATTACATTAATAACCTCTTGTCGCCATTTCTTAGGGAAGGTATTGTCAGAATTAAGAAGATGATGTGCAAGAGTCCCCAATAACGTATTTGAGTTATATGCTACAAGGCATTTACGAAACAGGCTTATTAGTTGCCACAAATAGTGGCTATACAAGGATGTCAAGCCAAGTTCGTTACGGATGAAGGCAATCGGTATACAATTTGGTAAACATAAACTACGTCTCCAGAACTTTGCCTTGAATTTTTCCCACACCATTTCTGACACAATCGGTAAAGTTTCTGCACCATATAAAAGGATTGGAGTAACTCTTTGTCTAAAGAATGTCAGAACTGGTATGATCGAAAATTTCCCGAATTTTGCTTGGATTATCGTAGATTGCGAAATCATTGTATTCAGCTTAGATTTCCATCTAGTCATTTGTGCTTTACCCATGTCAATAGAGATCGTTATACCCAGGTAGATATATTCATCAACTTTGTCAAGATGTTTATCATTTAGTGACCATTTGTAATCTTTACTTTTTGAAGATCTAGTAGAGTTGCACAACATTACTTTTGTTTTTTCAAGATTGATTTTTAACATGTTATTATCGACATACTCAGATAGTGCATTCAAAAGATTTTATAGTCCACCTGGGGTTTTAGAGATCAGAATCAGGTCATCTGCGTACAGTAGGGCTGGTATTTTCTGTGATTCTAATTTTGGGGCATCAGATTCAAATGCTGCAAAGATTTTGTGCATGTCAGCTATAAAAAAAGTAAATAATGTGGCAGCTAGAGTACACCCTTGCCGTAATCCTCTATGGGTACTTATCTCATTTGACAGAAGCCCTTCTAAATTCAGCCTTACACAAAGAGTTGTTTTATTGTGCAAGGAATAAATAAGGGCAATAATGTATGCTGGACAATTATCTCTTGCAAAAACGTGCAAAAATGTTCCCTGTAACATCTAAAAGGGCGATCGGTCTGTAATTTGCTGTATTAGACCTATTGCCCTTTTTAAATATTGGTATAATTACAGATCTGAGCCATGATGATGGAATAGTGTTAGTGGCAAGAACCTGCGAAAATATATTGTACAGAATTTTTGACCAAAGTAAAGGATGTTGTTTAAGAGTAAAGTTGCTCAGCCCATCTGGGCCAGGAGCTCTTGAATTATTTGATCGATTAATGAAGTATAGAATGTCTTCCTCTAAAACTTGCAGTTGATTTATGTCCAGACTTAGTTTTTGAACATCATATTCTTCCAATAGGGTATTCGCATAGAGGGTTGTAAAGTACCTTGTCCAATCTGCTTCAAGAACTCCATTTATTTGAATTGGATATTGTGTAATTTTATTCGCTATATTCAAAAGAGCCCAGGTTTGAAAAGAGTTTTTAGATCTGATTGTGTTTAACATTGTTTCTCCATTTTGTTGGTAAAGCCAGATTTTATGGCCTTTTAACCAATTTCTGTATTTGTTCTTCAAGAATCTGAGACTTTCGTGTTTTTGAGGACTCGGTAATTGTAAGGCAATTCTTTTATCTTTGCATAGTTGTGTTTTACGTTGCTGAATTTGTTTGTCATGACGGTCTCGTGAATTCATATTTTTTTCTGTTATAACATTAGTGTTTGTCTTGTAGTAGTGCATAGTTGTAATATATGTTTTGTCTTCCCAGTTGGAGTTCCTTTTTATTTCCACAAGATCTTTATGGAAGCTCTCTAATTTTTTGGTATTCCAACGGAATCTGATTTTACTGTTATTAATAGAGAGTTCGCCATTATAGCGCATAGTATGTGGTCTGCCAATGTTTTTGTTCAATTGGCAGCATGCTCTAAGTATTTCATGATCGCTATACTTGGAGTGGATTACTTCAAATTGGGAGACTAAGTTGAAAGTTACTGGGTCAACGTAGATATAATCGATAATAGATTAGTTTAGACCTCGTTTCCATGTACTCTGAGCCGGAATATCATTTTTTATTGAACCATTTAACATTAAGAGGTCACGACTCTGCATTATCTCTTCCCATTTTTTACATGAGTTATTTTTTTTGTCTGCTGAAGATGTTATACAGTGGAGGTTCAAATCACCTATAATGATAATGTTTGTGATTTCCACAGCTAATTTGATGGTAGAAGCTCTTATCGGACAAACCCATGGGATTTCGGTATATGTTTAGAAGCGCAATTATATGGCCTTGTATAGTTATTTTCACTAGTTGTAAGAAGGGGTTAGGTTGTGCCCATGGAAAAATTCTAAGCCCTGCTTCTAATTGGACTGCAACCATTAGGCCAGAGATAGGTCTTCCTTTGGTACCCTTCGTAGCAGATGCTAAGATCATTTCATACCCGTTCCAAACTGGAACAGACGTGAACCATGTTTCTTGCAGTGCTATTATATTGTATGCCATTAAGTGCGTATTATCTTCTAACAGGTGGGAATGACCACAAGTGTTCCAACTTACAATTACCAAGTCCACATCATTTTTTCTTAAGCTTAGTTATGAGTGGTAATCGCTGATGTTTGATGTGGGGTAACTTGCTTGAGGGAATCGGTCTGTAGCTTCATTTTGGGAACATTTATTATTTGCATTATACAATTTCAGTTCTCGTGATCTTGTAAATGGAGTGTTTTGAGTATCATGTGTTTTATTTTTACAGTTGTCAATAGGATCAATTGCCAAAATAAAACCATTTGCAAACAAATCCATACAAGCTTGCCACAGTACATTCCGTACCACATTTGAACTTAACCACAGCCTTAAAATAGACAAAGATACATCACTTATAAATTCAACCTGGGCAATATCGTTAGATGTGATATCACTCAAGGCCGGAATGTCCTCAAAAATGGCCAGCACACTCGCTCGACACAAATCATATGTGCCGAAAGGTGCATCCCGGCATTTTAATATGAAGCGGTGGTTATCATTTTGATCGAGCATATGCCTAGACATACTGTTGGGAGCGATCACTTCATTTGGGTTTCCTGACTTTTTGCATTCAGAGGTGTACTCCTGAGATTTTTTGTCTACAATTCCTCTTGTTCGTAAAGGGCTTCTATCATACCTAGTTTCAATGTTATTAGATAAGGTATCTTCCATTTTTCTTTTATTAAACTTAAAATAATCATCCATCGCCTGGTATATTTCTGATCTAATATTCACACTAGGATTTTCTTTCTCTCTGTAATTTCTCTCATCTGTAATAGCTGCTTGCTGAGGTAGATTTATTACCGCTGAGTCCTGCGATGTTACGTCTCGTGCCTAAGATATTTCTTCTTTGTTTTTAGTATCTTCTAAGGTATTTAAAGGCAATGTTTTGGGAAGCACGATCTGTTTGGTAACCACAACCACGTCACGCTGACTTACAACAGAATTCGCTTCTTTGAATTGTTTATATTCATCTAGCGTTCTGCGTATTTCAGCCTGGATATCTATCAGAATTTCATTCGAAAAGCTAGACCTGTTTTTACATATTTCTAGGTTGTTTTCATTTCCCAATTGACATAATGGTAAATTATTTGGTCCTTCCGTTGTTTTAGTTGTCAATTGTACGGGTTGGCACACAGTATCATTCTTTGTGTTAGAGAGAGGGGCATTCATATCAGCATCAGAGGTACATTTCCCAACCGTTACATTTGATTTTGGTGTGTCTGCTGTCTGTGTCAGTATATTTGTCTGTTCAGTAATTTCCAAGACAGGGGTTGCAATCATTGCAACTAGGTCATTTAAAGGCTCGTATGCAGGTACAGGACAGCTTTTTTGCTTCAAAGTTTTACACTTGTTTTGTAAAGTCCTCCTTACAATAGATTTAGCGCTTTTTACCGAAGTCAGACATTGAACAAACTGCTTGACATTTAAAGAGCCAAAACCATGTTGAGTTTTTTGATTTTTGTTTTTTTTAAAGTATTTGTACCAATGATAAGATTATTCTCATCTTTATCATTTTTCTTTGCAAAATTGTCAAACAGGTTGTAAATTACGCCTGACTTCAGAGCAGGTGGTGGTGGTAAAACAGTATTTAGATTTGGCAATTTACCCTCCTCCTGAATCTTTATTTCTTTATCACCAATCTCCTTTATGATTTTATCAAAAGTTGGCAGAGGGCAATCGTTAGGGAATAAAAGAGGTTTTGTTGGTTTTTGAGTTGTGTTTATAATTTGAATTTCGTGTCTCTCAAAGATCTCATCATTTGGTAAGGAGAGATTTTCGTTCGTAACATCCACAATCTGTTTCCCTTTCATTCTTTTGTCCCATTCACCCATCCATTTAGCAATTTTGTCAATTTTCTTAGATTGATGTGTAACCTTTGTCTCTAATGATTCAAAAAACTTAACTAGGGAGTTAATAGTATTGTTCATTGCATGTAATGTTATTTCAATTAGCTGGTTTTGATTTCCTACTGTTTCAGGTTTTTTGACAGGAGATAGAGTATTATTACTACCTGTCTGCCTTTTCCTTGGCGTCGGATGTACATATGAAATTGGACTCCCAGAAATAGAATCATTCGAGTGATTGAATAGGCTGCGTGACTGATATAAGGTTATTTCATCCTCCTTAGAAAAGGATGATGGTAATGGAGGTAACTTAGTATTAGGTGGAGCAAATGATTCATTAAGTTGGGGATTGCTTATATATACACTTATCACAGAACTGTTGTTTTCAGCCCCAGATTTGTTTTCCCCATTTTGGTCTATCTCATTTGGGGGCAAACAGGGACTTTTTTGGGGATTCCATGCATCCTCTTGAGTTGTAAGGTCCACCGTTGTGGGCATAATATTTCCGTCTACGGGTACAACCAACATTTGTGTGTCAGTGATAGTTATCTCAGGGGTCAATACAGGTAGGGCGTGTTCTGGTACATTCAATGGAATCGTAGATACAGAGACATTTATCACAGAAGAATTTGTACTTATTATTGCATTTGTTGGAATTTCTACAGTAGAAGTTCCATTTAAAGGAGAATCAGTAGCAGCACATACAGGATAAAACTCACAAATGTCCGTAGTCGCAGACTTTTTTCCGGCAATGTTCGGCGATTGATTGCTGATTTGGGTTCGCATAGGTGAAGGTTTAAGTTGAAGAGATGTGCTTGAACATTTACGCCCAAGCGGCATGTCTGACTTTAAAGTATAAATCAGCCCTTTGGCAGACATAGCGTTCAATATGAAATTAGCAGAATATTACAAGAAGGGAAAAAGAAAACGGGGAAAACCAAAATACTCAGTACCAGCTAAGAATAAACTCAACTCTAAGCCGACGTGCCACGCTGCTCAGCTTCTCAGCTTAACAGCGTAACTTCGACTTGAGAAGCGACTTGCTCGAAGCGTGCGCGCAGAAGCGCGCGCTCGACAGTTTTATAGGGCTTCTGGGAAAAAGGGGCAGGCTGTGCCTAAAAGACAGTAAGAATAGGTAAATATTTAGTATTTAGTCCTCTTGGGTATGACTTAGGTAAAGTCAAGATGTTCAATGAGTCTTTGTACCGTCCAATTGATCCACACGCCTTTTACATGTCCAAAGATAATCCAGATGGTCTTGAGCAGAGCGGTCACAGCGTAACAGCGACTTGAGTGGCGACTTGCTCGAAGCGCACACGCAGAAGCGCGCGCTCGACACTTTTATAGGGCTTCTGGGAAAAAGGGGCGGGCGGTGCCTAAAAGACAGTAAGAATAGGTAAATATTTAGTATTTAGTCCTCTTGGGTATGACTTAGGTAAAGTCAAGATGTTCAATGAGTCTTTGTACCGTCCAATAGATCCACATGCCTTTTACATGTCCAAAGATAATCCAGATGGTCTTGAGCAGAGCGGTCACAGCGTAACAGCGACTTGAGTGGCGACTTGCTCGAAGCGCACACGCAGAAGCGCGCGCTCGACACTTTTATAGGGCTTCTGGGAAAAAGGGGCGGGCGGTGCCGTCCAATTGATCCACACGCCTTTTACACGTCCAAAGATAATCCAAATGGTCTTGAGCAGAGCGGTCACAGCGTAACAGCGACTTGAGAAGCGACTTGCTCGAAGCGCGTGATATATGAAGAGGTGATATAGGGAACACGAGAGAGAGGAGGAGGAACACGAGAAAGAGAGAGGAGAAACATAGTGGTGACAGAGGAGCAGAAGAGAGAAGAAGAAGTGGTAAAGCGAATACTGGAGAGAGAAGGAGCAGAGAAGATGATAACAGTGCAGGGGAGTGGAGAGGAGAAGTGAATAGTAGCAAGAGGTGGAGCAGAGTTGGAGATATAGTTATACCAATAATACTAAAGAGGAGGAAGAAAGAAATACAGAGGATGTGAGCAGGAGAAGAAAGATGAAGTGGGGGAAACATCAGGAGGGGCTGGGAAAGGCCATGGTGAATCATTGAGAAAGCAAGTAGGCAAGAAATACAGATGGAGGTCGAGAGGAGAGAGATAACCAAACTGGAGGAGAAATGGTGGTGTCACAAGAAAGAAGGGGAAATGAGGAAAGAGGGCCGGCATAGGGAGGTTCCCGAGCTTGAGGGGAGAAAGGTAAGCCAAGAGGAATCTTGTCACCCCTACATCTAGTTAATCCAAATAGCGAACACCCAATGTTATCCCGCAAAGGATCTTAAAGTGTTGAAGGCAAAGCCAGTTGGTGCCCATCCAGCTCTAACACACATTCTGATGATGCAAAGCCCAGCAATGGTGGTGCACAATGTATCTACGCGAGAACCAGGCAAGGAAAATCCTGAAAGAAGTGCAGGATAGTTAAAACAAAGAACAAGAGGAGGGGGACAACTTAGGAACAGAGGGAAGGACTGAGGATGGCAGTTCCAAAGGGAACACTTCTTTTCTTTGTTCTGTTACATTCTCACAGACATATCACAGTCAGACCTTATCCATTAGTTCTGTTGTAAGAAAAACGGTTCCATGTGTTAATATTCCCGCAAAAATATCGCCATACAAAAATATTGCCATATTTTTGTGGCGATATTAAGCTATGTAAACTGCGGGGGACACCCCCGCAACCCCCATATTTTTAAAAAGAGAGCGGGGTACCGCTGCTCCTCCCGGTCCCATTTAGCCCATACATTATCCCCAGCAATAACATCGCCTATGGCCTTACCCCACGACCATATATATGGGGATATTATTGGTGGCGATAATATTACCTGATACCAGAATAAACCCCATGCAGGTTAAAGCCTGACTTTGAGTTGCATGCTTGATGCCTCGGCCTGTGCCAGAGGGTACAGTGGTTGAGACTGGAGAGCATTGGTTATGGGAATTGGATGACACCTAGAGTGTAACACATGGCCCTGCACTCCCCCTCTTGCTCTTCGATGCCTACCCATACCACTTGTCAGTGCTGATGAAAGGGTTTGTCACATGGTTGTAAATGTATGTCAAAGGCTCATAGTTGTTAATAACACCTTGCTCTGAGCACGGGAAATGGGACAGGGATAGAGGAACCCTTGCTGCAGATTTGGGTGTCGTTCATCCGGTATTGCCTCAGTGAAGGGAAGAGGAGCGTCTCCTGACTTTCCGAATGGCAGCACTAGGTGTCAACCCCTGTGTCTGGCTTAAAATTGTTGGGCTCTACTCTGTGACATTGGGAGTTGTCTGCAACCTGAATGTCCTTTTTAATGCTATTCTTTCTTTTGTAGAAGAAATCTGTAAAGTTGCAAAGAGTGGCCATTATAATATTGACCTCATAGCTCATATGTTCCCTCTTCTCAGCCCTTGTGCTGCTCTGATCCTTGCTTTGCCCACTGGAGGTTCTGTTATTGAAAGAATATAAACATGGTTTAGGAACGTGCACTTAGAAACTGGTCTCCGGTATTAAGCGTGCGTTATAAAAGAAGAATTATAAATTATATTTATTATTATTATAATTATGCTTCTCCAAGAATAAATGTAAATTTACTGCAGATAGCTCTGTGTACAGCATCTGACTCATGAGGAGGGTAGAAAGATGTGAGCATTTCATGAAACACCAGGAAAAGATGGGCACATTTTCCATAATACAGCAGATTAATGTCAACGGCCTGTCCCTCCCTTTTTTCTAAGAACCACATGGCAATTAGTTCGCATGTACCCAGCATGACCTTATGTCTGGTTCAAACACTTTGGTCCTCATCAGATAACAGGTTGGACCTTCCTAAGGTATGTGCTCAAAAGTGGGGGGTTCATTTCTTTAAGCTTGAAGGGGTCAGTCTTCTACATTCTCGGCAGCATCCATTTTCCCATACAAGATGTTTACAACAAGAGAAAAAGCATTCATATGCATTTGGTTAGAGTATATTATATTTTACATGATGTTATGCTTTTTTTGTCGACTGAGGGGCAGATTAGGTCTAAATCTTGTTATGTTGTGTAGTACGTCTGCACTTTTGGCTTGTTGGTATTATGCTGTGTGCAATTAAGGTGAGTCTCTATTGTCTTTGTTGCCTAATAAATGCTATTCTCTGTCCTATTTATGTAAGGTGCAGTGGTAAAAGCCTGCACATTACCGTAAGTATGCTTCGAAGTGTACTGATGACAGCCTCATGTTGGATACCACCCTGTGATTACCCAGGGCTAGGGGAAGTCAGTGCTGAAGTCTCCTTGGTTCAAGGCTGATAGTTGTTCCCTTGCTAACTTACAAGATATAGAGCCTGATTCACAGAAGCCTTTTATAATGGTGCAATTCCATCGAATAATGCTCTATGAATCAGGCCCTTAGTGTTCACAGCTGTGGTCACCAGGTTTGTTCCAGGAGAAGCCCAGCTAGAGAACGTTTCTTTTTTTTGGATAATCATGCACTATGTAAACTAATCCAATTTGGATTTACAGTATTAACATGTACTTTGTGTGGATCGACTGAAAATCTTGAGTGAATTGCACACCAGATTTGGAGTCCCCTTGGTTTACGTTCTGACAGTCAGGTGTCGAAATCCAATCTGTGAGAGAGAGTGTGGGAAGAGCTCTAATCTGTGACCTGTGTGAAGTCCAGCCTTTTGCGTCTTGTAGAGGAGAGGTGGATCTCCTGCCTTTCAGTTCAGGCTCCAGACCTTTCCGGAGAGAGGTGACTTGGGTCTTGATATTTCTTCATCCATAGCTGGCCCTTCTGAACTTAGTTTCCAAGTTGAATGGGAAAGAAAGGTGCTGAGGTTTCTGAAGAGGTTGTAATTGGATGTAACGATGTACATGAATTTAGCCCTTTGCCCCAGTAAGCTATGTTCCCCATGTGAACACTCCTGATATTGATCATTCCATACTATGTTAAGCTAAAAACAATGTCAAACAAAAACGTACAGCACTCTTTATTAGTATGGACAGACTTCTTCAAGGGATATGTCGATAGATGGTTAAGCCATACTTTTATAACTTTTCCTCAGACTACCATGCTGGAGCAAGCGATTAAGAGCACACAGGAAAGCTACGATGATGAGATCCAGCTGTACAATGAGCACATTGACACGCTTCGAAAAGCAATAGAGGAAGCTGAACGTTCCTTGGATAAATACACACATGACTGCCGTCAACTCATCATAAACCAGCAATCACTGGAACATGAACTGGAGAGGAACAAGCGCATCATTGAAAACGAAGACAACAGGTACGTGCTTTCCATACGCGCTAATATTTTATGGTCAACCACTTTGAATATAGTGGTTTCATCAATAGAAAAACGGAAATCCTATTCAGTAATAACTACGGCAGATGAGAAAATAATGAGAATACGATGCCAGTCAGTTGGTCGAGTTGTTTTTGACTGCTGTTCAGACAAATATATTCAAGGTTATCTATTAGTAAAAGAGTTTGTTATGGGAAATAGGATGCATTCCAGTATGAGAAAACACACATAAATTGCAACAAGTGAAAGAGAAACGTAGTGTGCCTGTGAGATAAAATAAATATTGACATGTGTTTTGGAATGTGTTAAGAAGTGAGCAGTTTAGAATAGATTGGATTACACAAATACGAACACTGCTAGTGAAATAAGCAGATTGCATCTGAAATCACAATGTTCTGGCATGGCATCAGTGATATCATTGCCCGTGTCAATACACGTATGCCCCCTGGTAAAGATGTTCCCATGACTTACCTCAAAATAAAGTTGGGTTGTCATAATTATACATGAACGTACAGGTATATTACGTAGACACATGGCAACAAAGCATTCTGGCCTCACAGCAGTAGACTTCATGAGTTACCTTCCCAAATGTAGAGCGCAATCATTTTCAAGTTGTTTTCTGATTTGTTTCTAGAAATATCCATAGCATTGATTAACATGACACAAAATAACAATCCGAGATTTTAAAAAATAAGACAACTGTGTGAGGTTCAGATCAGACTTCCATACAGGAAAAACAAGGCATCATAGAACAGATGCTCATTTAAATAAATATATATATATAGAAGCAAAATATAGTTAAGATACTGAGTTTTTGAGTCGTAAGAACACTTAAAATCAGGGTTTACGGATGCATGACCATTTACAATTGAAATTAAATTATGACACTAGTTATATTAATGACTTGCCGTACATCAATATGACATTAAAATCACAATTGTAAGAAGAAAATGTGAAACTTTTTCCAAGAGAAGGAGTTTCAGAGGCTGAGTGTGATCAACATCAACATGATTAACAAATAGTAAAGCAGAAAAGATCCCAAATAGACAGGCATACACAGGTGTGGTGGAAAAGACACTCAATTGAGTGTGAAAATAGACATGATTCCACTTATCCTAGTAAATATTTAAAAGCAATATCCATTTCACCGCTCGTCTCAGTTATGTCTTCCTGCTGCCCAATCCTTGCTCTTGTACACTAGCCTCTAGGGATGTTGAACATGCTACCCTTCCAAGTAAAGCATTCAGATGTATGTATGGCTCGACCATTGGTGCTACCAGCATATGCAACCTTTAGCTCGCCAGATGTTTTGGATTTCATCTCCCGTGGCCACGTACCATTCATTATTCAGGCTAGGGTTGATGGGAGGTCTAGTCCAAAACCTCTGGAAAGCAAAAAAGATACATTTTTTATGCATTTTTGCATCAGGGCAAAGTGTGCCATGGTGCTAATACCATTCCGTATTAGCACTAGGGCAAACTTTGCTTTGGTGCAAAAATGCAGTAGAAATGCATCTTTTTTGCACTATGGCAATGTTTGTCCTGGTGCTCTTAATATGCCAAACTGCCCTTGTCATAGTGCAATATGTTCTAGTGTGTGCCAGTGTTTTTCAAAATAGGGCAAACTATGCCCTACTGCTAATATCGTGCAACTTTGCCCTTGCATTGGCACAAGTTTTCTGTAATCTGGACTAAGGTCTTTTTCGAATCATCCAGTGTGCAAAAAGTATTATAAAAAGACATTAATGTTTTACACACAGTTTAACCTTTTGTACTCCGGGGGACTTTGAACGTTTTGAAAGGTGGAGTGGTGGTATGGGATGTAAAAACTGCTTCTGCTTGACCCAGGCTCCATCTGGCAAAACGCATTCATTAATGACATGGACCTGCTAAAAGTAGGCAGTTTCCGTAGGAATATATTTCAAATAAGCATGCAGTGCGGGAGGCATGTGCAATACTTTGCACTACAGAGTGAATCTAAAAAGTGGGTTAGCCTGTTTTTCCAGGTTGGAAATGCCTTTTGCACTACATAGTTCAAATGACAACAATTGCTTGGAGTGGTCCCTACCATTAAAGTGCACTAAGATGTTTTGTGGTGGCGTGTATTTTACACTTTTTGTTATAATAAAGCCCATTCGTTTTATTACACTGTCGCAAAATAAAGTGACTAATTTCATTATTGAAATAAAAAATGTACTTGGATGAAGCTTGTTAAATGCCTTACACTCATTTACAATGTTTCCATATGCAAAAGTTGTATAGAGATTATCAGCATGTATGAAGAAAGATACATGATGTACATTTATTTCCCAGGTTGAACTCTGCTATAGTTGGAACTCCTATTACACTCTTTACACAGAGCTACAGGACCTCCTACACACAGGCGGCAAGAGGGAAAGGTAATGTTGGGTTGTTCTGGATATGTTAGTCAAACTGAAAGTCTGAGAAGTAGCTTCTGTGTGTATTACATTTTAAGCCACCAATGCTGTATTCACACATACACTCTGCAGATGATGCATTTTGATCACTATCTTCACTGGAACATATTTGTCTTACTGATGAAATATATGCTTCATTTTATATTCAAATGCAATGTACTAACTCATCAACAGATATGCAATTTTAGACCTAGCAAGAGGCAGGAAGAAATGCACAAAGGTTATGAAGAGACTTTTCATTCTCTTAATTTGTGTGCACCAGTCGGCCTCTTTTAAACCTAATGGGATCCTCAACTTTTTGATGGGGGCTGTAGAGGCCCAAGATGGGCAGAAGAATTGCCCCGTTACTGAGTGGTAAATATGCTCAAAGACTGCTTTACCCCCATTTCCTGGAAGGGGATTCCTTTCTCTTCGGTATAGTAACGTGAGAAAAGCTTTGGAGGAAAAGTGAAGAAACATTGGCCAGGTCCAAACAATTGTGAAGTCCAGCTGAACCTAAGTTGATAACTCTCCAGAAAGGCACACAATTCACCCTACATGAAGGCTGCCCCCACCAGACACTCACATTATTGATGTCACTCCACATTCCAACCATTCCCCACTTTGTATCCCTCCACCACATCAAGCTTATATCACAATACATACAATCTATTCATCACATGATCACCAAGATGTAAAGCAACAGCTGCTATGGTATAGAGCAGGGCTACACAACAGATTTTGGCCGAGGGCCGAATGTACCTTACGTGCTGCCTATAGTGGGCTGAAAAGTAAATGTAGGCGGGACAGGGGGCAGGGCGGGGTGGGCGGCCTTTTCAACCCCCAATGTTCATTAGACAGATGGAAAAAGAATACCTTTTTGGAGGTGTACCGTCTTTATTTATATTTAAAACTTACATTTTGTATTATACATTTCCCATTCCACTTTTCTTATTTCTTTCTTTGCAAAGGACATATTGGCACTAGAATAAATATGCAAATCATACAGGATGAAACAGTGAACCAGACGTACTTGATCAGTGGGAAACATTGCAGCGTTTCTCAGCTGTTAGTTTCTGGATAACGGGCTCCAGTGAGGTTGTTCCTACTCTCAGGATATGTAAGTACTGCCAAACATACATACCATCTTTAATGCTTCCCGTGACAGATTGGGGAACTGAGCAGTTTCCAGAGGGTATCAGGTATTATTATCTCCACCAAAAATAGAAGACTAATAAAGGCACATATTTGTACTTATTTTTGAGGACACTACAGCACTGAAGTTCAATCACTTCCGGTTGCAGTTCAGGTTGCACACTGTCAACATCAGCAGAGAAAGGGTCTGCAAAAAGTTTAAAAGAGGCTTGGTTTGATTTTAATTGTTTGAAACGATTCTCAAAAACATTTTGCAGTTCCTTCAGGACCTTCAAATGCCGATACCATCCTACATACTTGTCATGGGGGAAAACCTGTGCACATGCGGGGTAGTGTACCAGCATCCCTTTCTCCAGTTGGGCTGTCAGAAGACTTAACTTTATTTCAAAGGAACAAACTGCTTAAAAAGACCCGGTATTAAATTTTGGCTTCCTTGCAACTTTAAATTTAAATCATTCAAATGGCCTGTCAGGTCAGTCAGAAAAGCAAAGTCAGCTACCCAGTCAACATATTGCATGACAGAAGTGGCCATTCCCTTTTCATCAAGGAATGCTTTCAGTTTGTGCCGTAAAGCTAAGAATCGCTTCAGCACATTGCCATGACTAAGCCATCGAACATCAGTGTGATATAGGACATCACCATAATCCGCCTTTACCTCTTCTAAAAACGCCTGAAACAATCTGTTATTTAAAGAGCATCCACGGACAAAATTAACAGTTTTCACAACGAAGTCCATCACTTCTGTGAATTTCAAATGGTTTGCACATAATGCCTCCTGGTGTATGATGCAGTGATAATTTTTTAAATGGACAGCCTTCTCGCACAAGTGTCTTTTCAAGCAACCAATAAAACTATTTTTCCCCCAACCATGCTGGCGCCCCATCAGTGGCCCCACCAGAGCATCCCAAGGCAAATTTAAATCATCAATGATTTTTTGAAAGGCATTAACAATGTCAGCACCAGTAGTCCTGGCATGAAAAGATACTAGGGAAGCCAGTTCCTGAAATACTTTGCATTCGTTATTGACCCCCGAATGAAAATTAAGAGTTGGGCTGTGTCACTTGCATATGTGCTTTCATCAAGGGCAGCTCAAAAGAACTTCATCCTTACATTGCATTTTCAGTTGGCTGTAACAATTGTCAGCCATGTCCACAATATGTCGCTGGATAATCATCCGTGAAAGGGGAACATTTGTAAAAACATCTTTTTTTTCTTTACACACTGCCTCGCAATTCTCCATCAGGCAGTTCTTTTTACTAAATCTTGCAATAAGCTGTGCAACCTTATAACTCGCAAAGGTGGCACATTCTGATTCTTTTTTTAGTGGGCAAAACCATCCTGTTGCTTAGTCAGCTGTGTTTTTAACTCCCCAGCTTTCTTAATACTCGCTTCCCCCTGCAAATCCTTATATTGTGAATGTTTTGTTTCACAATGGCAGCTGATATTATATTCTTTGGCGACTGCTATGCGTTCGAGACAAATGAGACACAAGTACACATTAGGTTTGGACTCAATGAAAAAAAAACTTCTCAGTCCACTCATCCTTAAATTGATGGTGATCCTGGTCAATCTTTCTTTTCTTAACTGCACTGGAGATTGGCAGGGACATCGTTGGAGCAGAGACAGTGATGCAATGCACCCTGGGGCCTGTGTACTGAGATGGAGTACCAACGGTAAAGGGCAGGTTCAAAGGTACTTCGGGGAAGATACAAACTCCACTGTTATGCTCCCACTACGACGGTCCAAGTCTAGAATATATACAAATTATATACTTTTTAGAGAAGCCTAGAAGCGACAAAAGAACAAGATCAGATAAAGAACATAGCCTTGCCAGCATACCTTTTCATGCACTTATTGATGGATTCTTCCTTCAGAAATAGCGGGCTGCATAGGATATCAAACTGCTATGTTTGAGATGAAGGTGGTAAATGCAGGGATTGGCTGGCCCTACTACAGTAACCATTTGAAATTGTGGCAGAGCTGTGCCGTACACATCCCACATTCGGAACATTCAGCCAGAGCACAAAATGTAGAAACTGGCACAAATGCACTGTCGGAAACCTCAACGTTCTAGAAAAGTCCTTTTTGCAAAACTAAAACTGCCTTAAGGTGTGCCCTGAAAAGTTAGTGCTCAATATAGGAAGGCAGTGGCGGGACAGTATTTTGGAATGCTATACTTTGCTGTTTGGGTCGGCCATACTATCGTGAATATATCCTTCGTTGGGTCACGTTTCAACAAAAGGCAAAGGATTCTGATTCCAATTGTATGAATGCGACAACAGAACAGGGCTTCCTCCCTGCTTCACAAAGGTCACTGGAAAGACTCTGCTAATCCAGCAGTCTCGCCTCTGCCCATCAAGCTGTCTGAGGAGGCCAAATTGAGCAAAGGTTGCTTACTAGGAGGGCCAACAGATTGGCTGTGTCTGCACAATGATTATTCTAGTTTACCCCCCATACATGTCACAAGCATGTTACGATCCAATCTTAAATAGCTTCACATTCTGCACAAAGATACAAATGAACTGATTTGGCTAGGATCACACAGTGTGGTTGTAAGGAGAAGCCACGATTAGAATGTACATCTTGTGCTTCCACGAAGGATTATTTAGGCAAAATTTAACATCTCACCCCTGAGATTCATAGAAGGTTGGAGTCAAGTGGATGTGAGTGATGGGAGGGGCCAGGACAGCAAGAAGACCCGAACAATTATGTACCCAAAGAATTTCTGGATATTTTATGTACAGATCTCAAAGGAACAGTGCTGTGACAGAAGAGAGCCCTGGTTATATGTGGCTGGAAGGCAGCACCGGATCCCAAGTGATTCTTTAGAAATCTCTCTGTGTAACCTGCTGCACAGGTCAGGATCCGCCTCAGTGCAGACTTCATCCTTCCGACCTGGATACATTGAGTTGGGTAGTAATAGCAGTTGTGATCAAAGTGCTTAAAAGCCGGGAGAATCCACCCTCAAAATAATATATTTATGATGTATTATTAAGTGCTGGGGGTCCCCTTGGAGACCAGTCACCCATTCCATACCTGCCCAACTTTGACTGTGGAAATTCTCCACTTCCTAACCCCCCCAAAAAAAAAAAAAGAAAAACTTTGTTGCTTTTGTTGCTGTCTGTGCATAAGTTAAGTAAATGAGGCAAACACACAGATAGGTTTCAGAGAGAGTTGGTGCTGGCAGGAGGATGTGCACGGATGTGCTTTCAATGCTATCCCACTGCACACCCATACAAAAAGCATCCCATACAGACCCAAACCCACCCCCAACCCCAACTCAGCATACAAACTCACAAGCATGCACCCATACAGACCCGAACCCCCAACCCCAACTCAGCATACAAACTCTCAAGCATACACCATGCACCCATACAGACCCGAACCCTCCCACCCCCCAACTCACCAAACAAACTCACAAGCATGCACCTATACAGACCTGAACCTCCCACCACCCAACACAGCATACAAATTCACAAGCATGCACACATACAGACCCAAACCCCCACCCCCAACTCAGCATACAAACTCTCAAACATACACCATGCACCCATACAGACCCGATCCATCCCACCCCCCAACTCACCAAACAAACTCACAAGCATGCACCCATACAGACCCAGACCCCCCACTCCCCAACTCAGCATACAAACTCACAAGCATGCACCCATACTGACCCGAAGCCCCAACCCCAAGGCAGCATACAAACACTCAAGAATACACCATGCACCCATAAAGACCCGAACCCTCCCACCCCCTAACTCACCAAACAAACTCTCAAGCATGCACCCATACAGACCCAAACCCCCGCCCCCAACTCAGCATACAAACTCACAAGCATGCACCCATACAGACCCGAACCCTCCCACCACCCAACACACCAAACAAACTCACTAGGAGGCACACATACAGACAGAACGGCCACCCCACAACTCAGCATACAAACTCTCAAGCATACAACATGCACCCATAGAGACCCGGACCCTCCCACCCCCCAACTCACTAAACAAACTCACAAGCATGCACCCATACAGACTTCCACAGAAAAACAAACATTCAGGCAGACCTGACACACCCTGCATCTCAACATACACTGCACTTGCACACAAAAACCAACATTCAGTCAGACCTGACACCACCCCCCGCATCTCAACATACACTGCACTTGCACACAAAAACAAACATCCAGGCAGACCCGACACCCCCCCACCCCCACATCTCAACATACCCTGAACTTGCAAACAAAAACAAACATTCAGGGAGACCCGACAAACACCCCACCCCGCATCTCAACATACACTGAATTTGCACACAAAACTTGCACACAAAAACAAACATCCAGGCAGACCCGACACCCCCACCCACCGAGCAACATACACTGAACTTGCACACAAAAACAAACATGCAGGCAGACCAAACACCCCCAACCCCGCAGCTCAACATACACTGAACTTGCACACAAACACAAACATGCAGGCAGACCTGACCCCCCTGAATCTCAACATACACTGCACTTGCACATAAAAACAAACATTCAGACAGACCTGACACCCCGCCCCTGTATCACAACATACACCGCACTTGCACACAAAAACAAACATTCAGGCAGACCCAACAACCCCACCCACCGAACAACATACACTGAACTTGCACACAAAAACAAACATGCATGCAGACCCAACACCCCCACCCCCGCAGCTCAACATACACTGAACTTGCACACAAAAACAAACATTCAGGCAGACCTGAACCTCCCTGAATCTCAACATACACTGCACTTGCACATAAAAACAAACATACAGACAGACGTGACACCCCGCCCCCGCATCTCAACATACACTGCACTTGCACACAAAAATAAACATTAAGGCAGACCGAACACCACCCCCTGAACCCACACGACCCCCGCATCTCAACATACACTGCAGTTGCACACAAACATTCAGGCAGACCCGACCCCCAACCCCGCATCTCAACATACACTGAACTTGCACACAACAACAAACATCCAGGCAGACCCGACACCCCCCAAGTCCCGCATCTCAACATACACTGAACTTTCACACAAAAACAAACATTCAGGCAGACCCGACAAACACCCGACCCCGCATCTCAACCTACACTGAACTTGCACACACAACTTGCACACAAATCAAACATCCAGGTAGACCTGACACCCCCCCCACTCCCGCATCGCAACATACACTGCACTTGCACACAAAAACAAATATGCAGGCAGACCCGACAAACCCCCCACCTCCGCATCACGCCAAACATACACCGCACTTGCACACACAAACAAACATTCAGGCAGACCCGACACCTCCAACCCCCGTATCTCAACATACACTGAACTTGCACACAAAAACAAACATTCAGGCAGACCCAACACACACCCTATCCCCGCATCTCAACATACACTGAACTTGCACACAACAGCAAACATCCAGGCAGACCCGACACCCCCCAAGTCCCGCATCTCAACATACACTGAACTTTCACACAAAAACAAACATTCAGGCAGTCCCGACATACACCACACCCCGCATCTCTACGTCCACTGAACTTGCACACAAAACTAGCACACAAAAACAAACATTCAGGCAGACCCCCCACCCAGCAACATACACTGAACTTGCACACAAAAACAAACATACAGGCCGACCTGATAAACCCCCCCCCCCCCACCCAGTGACATACACTGAACTTGAACACAAAAACAAACATGCAGGCAGACCGGATAAACCCCCCCCCCCACCCAGCGACATACACTGAACTTGAACACAAAAACAAACATGCAGGCAGACCCGACACCCCCCAACCCCTCATCTCAACCTACACTGAACTTGCACACACAACTTGCACACAAATCAAACATCCAGGTAGACCTGACACCCCCCCCACTCCCGCATCGCAACATACACTGCACTTGCACACAAAAACAAATATGCAGGCAGACCCGACAAACCCCCCACCTCCGCATCACGCCAAACATACACCGCACTTGCACACACAAACAAACATTCAGGCAGACCCGACACCTCCAACCCCCGTATCTCAACATACACTGAACTTGCACACAAAAACAAACATTCAGGCAGACCCAACACACACCCTATCCCCGCATCTCAACATACACTGAACTTGCACACAACAGCAAACATCCAGGCAGACCCGACACCCCCCAAGTCCCGCATCTCAACATATACTGAACTTTCACACAAAAACAAACATTCAGGCAGTCCCGACACACACCACACCCCGCATCTCAACATACACTGAACTTGCACACAAAACTTGCACACAAAAACAAACATCCATGCAGACCCGAAACCCCACCACCCCCGCATTGCACCATACACTGCATTTGCACACAAAAACAAACATTCAGACACCCCCGACAACCCCTCCCCCCCACCCAGCAACATACACTGAACTTGCACACAAAAACAAACATTCAGGCAGACCCGACGCACACCCCACCCCCACATCTCAACATACACTGAACTTGCACACAACAACAAACATCCAGACAGACCCGACAGCCCTCCACCCCCGCATCGCAACATACACTGAACTTGCACACAAAAACAAACATTCAGGCAGACCCGACAAACACCCGACCCCGCATCTCAACCTACACTGAACTTGCACACACAACTTGCACACAAATCAAACATCCAGGTAGACCTGACACCCCCCCCACTCCCGCATCGCAACATACACTGCACTTGCACACAAAAACATACATGCAGGCAGACCCGACAAACCACCCACCTCCGCATCACGCCAAACATACACCGCACTTGCACACACAAACAAACATTCAGGCAGACCCGACACCTCCAACCCCCGTATCTCAACATACACTGAACTTGCACACAAAAACAAACATTCAGGCAGACCCAACACACACCCTATCCCCGCATCTCAACATACACTGAACTTGCACACAACAGCAAACATCCAGGCAGACCCGACACCTCCCCAATCCCGCATCTCAACATACGCTGAACTTGCAACCAGAACATACATTCAGGCAGACCCAACAAACACACCAACCCGCATCTCAACACATACTGAACATAAAACAAACATTCAGGCAGAACCAACACACACCCCACCCCCGCATCTCAACATACACTGAACTTGCACACAACAGCAAAAATCCAGGCAGACCCGACACCCCCAAACCCCGTATCTCAACATACACTGAACTTGCACACAAAATCAAACATTCAGGCAGACCCAACACACACCCCACCCCTGCATCTCAACATAAGCTGAACTTGTACACAAAACATACATTCAGGCAGACCCGACAAACACCCCAACCTGCATCTCAACATACACTGAACTTGCACACAAAATTTGCACACAAAACAATCATCCAGACAGACCCGACACCCCCCACCCCTGCATCGCAACATACACTGAACTTGCACACAAAACTTGCACACAAAAACAAACATTCAGGCAGGCCCAACAACCCCCCCTCCACCCGACAACATATACTGAACTTGCACACAAAAACAAACATTCAGGCAGACCCGACACACACCCCACCCCCGCATCTCAACATACCATGTACTTGCAAACAACAACAAACATCCAGGCAGACCCGACAACCCCCATCCCCGCATCTCAACATCCACTGAACTTGCACAAAAAAACAAACTTTCAGGCAGACCCGACACACACCCCACACCACATCTCAACATACACTGAACTTGCACACAAAACTTGCACACAAAAACAAACATTCAGGTAGACCCGACACTCCCCCCCAAGCCAGCAACATACACAGAAATTGCACACAAAAACAAACATGCAGGCAGACCCGACACCCCCACCCCCGCATCTCAGCATACACTGAACTTGCACACAACAACAAACATTCAGCAGACCCGACAACCCTCCCACCCACACATCGCAACATACACTGCACTTGCACACAAAAACAAACATTCAGGCAGACCCGACAGCCCCTACCCCCAGTATCTCAACATACACTGAACTTGCACACAAAAACAAACATTCAGGCAAACCCGACACACACCCCACCCCTACATCTCAACATACACTAAACTTGCACACAAAACCTGCACACAAAAACAATCATCCAGACAGACCCGACACCCCACCACCCCCGCATCGCAACATACACTGAACTTGCACACAAAACTTGCACACAACAACAAACATTCAGTCAGACCCGACACCCCCAACCCCCGTATCTCAACATACACTGAAATTGCACACAAAATCAAACATTCAGGCAGACCCGACACCCCCCCCAATCCTGCATCTCAACATACGCTGAACTTGCACACAAAACATACATTCAGGCAGATCCAACAAATACCCCAACCGGCATCTCAACATACACTGAACATTAAACAAACATTCAGGCAGACCCAACACACACCCCACCCCCGCATCTCAACATACACTGAACTTGCACACAACAGCAAACATCCAGGCAGACCCAACACCCCCAAACCCCGCATCTCAACATACGCTGAACTTGCACACAAAACATACATTCAGGCAGACCCGACAAACACCCGAACCCGCATCTCAACATACACTGAACTTGCACACAAAACTTGCACACAAAAACAATCATCCAGACAGACCCGACACCCCCTCACCCCCGCATCGCAACATACACTGAACTTGCACACAAAACTTGCACACAAAAACAAAGATTCAGGCAGACCCGACAACCCCCCTCCACCCGACAACATATACTGAACTTGCACACAAAAACAAACATTCAGGCAGACCTGACTACACACCCCACCCCCGCATCTCAACGTACACTGAACTTGCACACAACAACAAACATCCGGCCAGACCCGACACTCCCCCATCCCTGCAACTCAACATCCACTGAACTTGCACACAAAACAAAGTTTCAGGTAGACCCGACACACACCCCACACCGCATCTCAACATACACTGAACTTGAACACAAAACTTGCACATAAAAACAAACATTCAGGCAGACCTGACTACACACCCCACCCCCGCATCTCAACGTACACTGAACTTGCACACAACAACAAACATCCAGCCAGACCCGACACTCCCCCATCCCTGCATCTCAACATCCACTGAACTTGCACACAAAACAAACTTTCAGGCAGACCCGACACACACCCCACACCGCATCTCAACATACACTGAACTTGAACACAAAACTTGCACATAAAAACAAACATTGAGGCAGACCTGACTACACACCCCACCCCCGCATCTCAACGTACACTGAACTTGCACACAACAACAAACATCCAGGCAGACCTGACACCCCACCCCCGCATCTCAGCATACACTGAACTTGCACACAACAACAAACTTACAGCAGACCCGACAACCCTCCCACCCACACATCGCAACATACACTGCACTTGCACACAAAAACAAACATTCAGACAGACCCGACACCCCCTACCCCCTGTATCTCAACATACACTGAACTTGCACACAAAATCAAACATTCAGGCAAACCCGACACACATCCCACCCCCACATCTCAACATACACTGAACTTGCACACAACAACAAACATCCAGGCAGACCCGACACACACCCCACCCCGCACCTCAACATACATTGAACTTGCATACAAAACTTGCACACAAAAACAAACATCCAGGCAGACCTGACATCCTCCCACCCCTGCATCGCAGCATACACTGCACTTGCACACAAAAACAAACATTCAGGCAGACCCGACACCCCCCCATACACACATCACAACATACACTGCACTTGCACACAAAAACAAACATTCAGGCAGACCTGACACCCTCACCCCTGCATCTCAGCATACACTGAACTTGCACACAACAACAAACATTTAGCAGACCCAACAACCCCCCCACACACACATCGCAACATACACTGCACTTGCACACAAAAACAAATATTCAGGCAGACCGACACCCCTTCCCCCCGTATCTCATCATACACTGAACTTGCACACAAAAACAAACATTCAGGCAAACCCGACACACACCCCACCCCCGCATCTCAACATACACTGAACTTGCACACAAAAACAAACATTGAGGCAGACCCGACACACCCCCCACCCCGCATCTCAACATACACTGAACCTGCACACAAAAATTGCACATAAAAACAATCATTCAGCCAGACCCAACACCCCCCCACAAGCATGCACCCATACAGACCCGAACCCTCCCACCACCCAACACACCAAACAAACTCACTAGGAGGCACACATACAGACAGAACGGCCACCCCACAACTCAGCATACAAACTCTCAAGCATACAACATGCACCCATAGAGACCCGGACCCTCCCACCCCCCAACTCACTAAACAAACTCACAAGCATGCACCCATACAGACTTCCACAGAAAAACAAACATTCAGGCAGACCTGACACACCCTGCATCTCAACATACACTGCACTTGCACACAAAAACCAACATTCAGTCAGACCTGACACCACCCCCCGCATCTCAACATACACTGCACTTGCACACAAAAACAAACATCCAGGCAGACCCGACACCCCCCCACCCCCACATCTCAACATACCCTGAACTTGCAAACAAAAACAAACATTCAGGGAGACCCGACAAACACCCCACCCCGCATCTCAACATACACTGAATTTGCACACAAAACTTGCACACAAAAACAAACATCCAGGCAGACCCGACACCCCCACCCACCGAGCAACATACACTGAACTTGCACACAAAAACAAACATGCAGGCAGACCAAACACCCCCAACCCCGCAGCTCAACATACACTGAACTTGCACACAAAAACAAACATGCAGGCAGACCTGACCCCCCTGAATCTCAACATACACTGCACTTGCACATAAAAACAAACATTCAGACAGACCTGACACCCCGCCCCTGTATCACAACATACACCGCACTTGCACACAAAAACAAACATTCAGGCAGACCCAACAACCCCACCCACCGAACAACATACACTGAACTTGCACACAAAAACAAACATGCATGCAGACCCAACACCCCCACCCCCGCAGCTCAACATACACTGAACTTGCACACAAAAACAAACATTCAGGCAGACCTGAACCTCCCTGAATCTCAACATACACTGCACTTGCACATAAAAACAAACATACAGACAGACGTGACACCCCGCCCCCGCATCTCAACATACACTGCACTTGCACACAAAAATAAACATTAAGGCAGACCGAACACCACCCCCTGAACCCACACGACCCCCGCATCTCAACATACACTGCAGTTGCACACAAACATTCAGGCAGACCCGACCCCCAACCCCGCATCTCAACATACACTGAACTTGCACACAACAACAAACATCCAGGCAGACCCGACACCCCCCAAGACCCGCATCTCAACATACACTGAACTTTCACACAAAAACAAACATTCAGGCAGACCCGACAAACACCCGACCCCGCATCTCAACCTACACTGAACTTGCACACACAACTTGCACACAAATCAAACATCCAGGTAGACCTGACACCCCCCCCACTCCCGCATCGCAACATACACTGCACTTGCACACAAAAACAAATATGCAGGCAGACCCGACAAACCCCCCACCTCCGCATCACGCCAAACATACACCGCACTTGCACACACAAACAAACATTCAGGCAGACCCGACACCTCCAACCCCCGTATCTCAACATACACTGAACTTGCACACAAAAACAAACATTCAGGCAGACCCAACACACACCCTATCCCCGCATCTCAACATACACTGAACTTGCACACAACAGCAAACATCCAGGCAGACCCGACACCCCCCAAGTCCCGCATCTCAACATACACTGAACTTTCACACAAAAACAAACATTCAGGCAGTCCCGACATACACCACACCCCGCATCTCTACGTCCACTGAACTTGCACACAAAACTAGCACACAAAAACAAACATTCAGGCAGACCCCCCACCCAGCAACATACACTGAACTTGCACACAAAAACAAACATACAGGCCGACCTGATAAACCCCCCCCCCCCACCCAGTGACATACACTGAACTTGAACACAAAAACAAACATGCAGGCAGACCGGATAAACCCCCCCCCCCACCCAGCGACATACACTGAACTTGAACACAAAAACAAACATGCAGGCAGACCCGACACCCCCCAACCCCTCATCTCAACCTACACTGAACTTGCACACACAACTTGCACACAAATCAAACATCCAGGTAGACCTGACACCCCCCCACTCCCGCATCGCAACATACACTGCACTTGCACACAAAAACAAATATGCAGGCAGACCCGACAAACCCCCCACCTCCGCATCACGCCAAACATACACCGCACTTGCACACACAAACAAACATTCAGGCAGACCCGACACCTCCAACCCCCGTATCTCAACATACACTGAACTTGCACACAAAAACAAACATTCAGGCAGACCCAACACACACCCTATCCCCGCATCTCAACATACACTGAACTTGCACACAACAGCAAACATCCAGGCAGACCCGACACCCCCCAAGTCCCGCATCTCAACATATACTGAACTTTCACACAAAAACAAACATTCAGGCAGTCCCGACACACACCCCACCCCGCATCTCAACATACACTGAACTTGCACACAAAACTTGCACACAAAAACAAACATCCATGCAGACCCGAAACCCCACCACCCCCGCATTGCACCATACACTGCATTTGCACACAAAAACAAACATTCAGACACCCCCGACAACCCCCCCCCCACCCAGCAACATACACTGAACTTGCACACAAAAACAAACATTCAGGCAGACCCGACGCACACCCCACCCCCACATCTCAACATACACTGAACTTGCACACAACAACAAACATCCAGACAGACCCGACAGCCCTCCACCCCCGCATCGCAACATACACTGAACTTGCACACAAAAACAAACATTCAGGCAGACCCGACAAACACCCGACCCCGCATCTCAACCTACACTGAACTTGCACACACAACTTGCACACAAATCAAACATCCAGGTAGACCTGACACCCCCCCCCACTCCCGCATCGCAACATACACTGCACTTGCACACAAAAACAAACATGCAGGCAGACCCGACAAACCCCCCACCTCCGCATCACGCCAAACATACACCGCACTTGCACACACAAACAAACATTCAGGCAGACCCGACACCTCCAACCCCCGTATCTCAACATACACTGAACTTGCACACAAAAACAAACATTCAGGCAGACCCAACACACACCCTATCCCCGCATCTCAACATACACTGAACTTGCACACAACAGCAAACATCCAGGCAGACCCGACACCTCCCCAATCCCGCATCTCAACATACGCTGAACTTGCAACCAGAACATACATTCAGGCAGACCCAACAAACACACCAACCCGCATCTCAACACATACTGAACATAAAACAAACATTCAGGCAGAACCAACACACACCCCACCCCCGCATCTCAACATACACTGAACTTGCACACAACAGCAAAAATCCAGGCAGACCCGACACCCCCAAACCCCGTATCTCAACATACACTGAACTTGCACACAAAATCAAACATTCAGGCAGACCCAACACACACCCCACCCCTGCATCTCAACATAAGCTGAACTTGTACACAAAACATACATTCAGGCAGACCCGACAAACACCCCAACCTGCATCTCAACATACACTGAACTTGCACACAAAATTTGCACACAAAAACAATCATCCAGACAGACCCGACACCCCCCACCCCTGCATCGCAACATACACTGAACTTGCACACAAAACTTGCACACAAAAACAAACATTCAGGCAGGCCCAACAACCCCCCCTCCACCCGACAACATATACTGAACTTGCACACAAAAACAAACATTCAGGCAGACCCGACACACACCCCACCCCCGCATCTCAACATACCATGTACTTGCAAACAACAACAAACATCCAGGCAGACCCGACACCCCCCATCCCCGCATCTCAACATCCACTGAACTTGCACAAAAAAACAAACTTTCAGGCAGACCCGACACACACCCCACACCACATCTCAACATACACTGAACTTGCACACAAAACTTGCACACAAAAACAAACATTCAGGTAGACCCGACACTCCCCCCCAAGCCAGCAACATACACAGAAATTGCACACAAAAACAAACATGCAGGCAGACCCGACACCCCCACCCCCGCATCTCAGCATACACTGAACTTGCACACAACAACAAACATTCAGCAGACCCGACAACCCTCCCACCCACACATCGCAACATACACTGCACTTGCACACAAAAACAAACATTCAGGCAGACCCGACAGCCCCTACCCCCAGTATCTCAACATACACTGAACTTGCACACAAAAACAAACATTCAGGCAAACCCGACACACACCCCACCCCTACATCTCAACATACACTAAACTTGCACACAAAACCTGCACACAAAAACAATCATCCAGACAGACCCGACACCCCACCACCCCCGCATCGCAACATACACTGAACTTGCACACAAAACTTGCACACAACAACAAACATTCAGTCAGACCCGACACCCCCAACCCCCGTATCTCAACATACACTGAAATTGCACACAAAATCAAACATTCAGGCAGACCCGACACCCCCCCCAATCCTGCATCTCAACATACGCTGAACTTGCACACAAAACATACATTCAGGCAGATCCAACAAATACCCCAACCCGCATCTCAACATACACTGAACATTAAACAAACATTCAGGCAGACCCAACACACACCCCACCCCCGCATCTCAACATACACTGAACTTGCACACAACAGCAAACATCCAGGCAGACCCAACACCCCCCAACCCCGCATCTCAACATACGCTGAACTTGCACACAAAACATACATTCAGGCAGACCCGACAAACACCCCAACCCGCATCTCAACATACACTGAACTTGCACACAAAACTTGCACACAAAAACAATCATCCAGACAGACCCGACACCCCCTCACCCCCGCATCGCAACATACACTGAACTTGCACACAAAACTTGCACACAAAAACAAAGATTCAGGCAGACCCGACAACCCCCCTCCACCCGACAACATATACTGAACTTGCACACAAAAACAAACATTCAGGCAGACCTGACTACACACCCCACCCCCGCATCTCAACGTACACTGAACTTGCACACAACAACAAACATCCGGCCAGACCCGACACTCCCCCATCCCTGCATCTCAACATCCACTGAACTTGCACACAAAACAAAGTTTCAGGTAGACCCGACACACACCCCACACCGCATCTCAACATACACTGAACTTGAACACAAAACTTGCACATAAAAACAAACATTCAGGCAGACCTGACTACACACCCCACCCCCGCATCTCAACGTACACTGAACTTGCACACAACAACAAACATCCAGCCAGACCCGACACTCCCCCATCCCTGCATCTCAACATCCACTGAACTTGCACACAAAACAAACTTTCAGGCAGACCCGACACACACCCCACACCGCATCTCAACATACACTGAACTTGAACACAAAACTTGCACATAAAAACAAACATTGAGGCAGACCTGACTACACACCCCACCCCCGCATCTCAACGTACACTGAACTTGCACACAACAACAAACATCCAGGCAGACCTGACACCCCACCCCCGCATCTCAGCATACACTGAACTTGCACACAACAACAAACTTACAGCAGACCCGACAACCCTCCCACCCACACATCGCAACATACACTGCACTTGCACACAAAAACAAACATTCAGACAGACCCGACACCCCCTACCCCCTGTATCTCAACATACACTGAACTTGCACACAAAATCAAACATTCAGGCAAACCCGACACACATCCCACCCCCACATCTCAACATACACTGAACTTGCACACAACAACAAACATCCAGGCAGACCCGACATCCCCCCATCCCCGCATCTCACATCCACTGAACTTGCACACAAAAACAAACATTCAGGCTGACCCGACACACACCCCACCCCGCACCTCAACATACATTGAACTTGCATACAAAACTTGCACACAAAAACAAACATCCAGGCAGACCTGACATCCTCCCACCCCTGCATCGCAGCATACACTGCACTTGCACACAAAAACAAACATTCAGGCAGACCCGACACCCCCCCATACACACATCACAACATACACTGCACTTGCACACAAAAACAAACATTCAGGCAGACCTGACACCCTCACCCCTGCATCTCAGCATACACTGAACTTGCACACAACAACAAACATTTAGCAGACCCGACAACCCCCCCACACACACATCGCAACATACACTGCACTTGCACACAAAAACAAATATTCAGGCAGACCGACACCCCTTCCCCCCGTATCTCATCATACACTGAACTTGCACACAAAAACAAACATTCAGGCAAACCCGACACACACCCCACCCCCGCATCTCAACATACACTGAACTTGCACACAAAAACAAACATTGAGGCAGACCCGACACACCCCCCACCCCGCATCTCAACATACACTGAACCTGCACACAAAAATTGCACATAAAAACAATCATTCAGCCAGACCCAACACCCCCCCACCCCTGCATCACAACATATACTGAACTTGCACATAAAAACATTCAGGCAGACCCGACACACAAACCACCCCGCATCTCAACATACACTGAACTTGCACACAAAAACAACATCCAGGCAGACCCGACACCCCATCCCCGCATCCCAACATCCACTGAACTTGCACACAAAAACAAACATTCAAGCAGACCTGACACACACCCCACCCTCATCTCAACATATACTGAACTTGCACACAAAACTTGCACACAAAAACAAACATCCAGGCAGACCCGACAACACCACACCTCCGCATTGCAACATACACCGTACTTGCACACAAAAACAACCATTCAGGCTGCCCCGACAAACCCCTCCCCACCCAGTGACATACACTGAACTTGAACACAAAAACAAACATGCAGGCAGACCCAAAACCCCCCAACCCCGCATCTCAAGATACACTGAACATGCACACATCAAAAAACACTCAGACAGACTTGACAACCCCCCCCGCACCGCTGCATCACAACATACACTGCACTTGCACACAAAAACAAACATTAGGGCAGACCTGACACTCCCGACCCCTGTATCTCAACATACACTGAACTTGCACACAGAACAAACATTCAGGTAGACAAGACACACACCCAACCCCCGCATCTCAACATACACTGAATTTGCACACAACAGCATACATCCAGGCAGACCCAACACCCCCACCCCACATCGCAACATACACAGCCCTTGCACACAAAAACAAACATTCAGGCAGACCCGACACCCCAACCCCGCATCTCAACATACACTCTACTTTCACACAAAAACAAACATTCAGGCAGACCCGACATACACCACACCCCGCATCTCTACGTCCACTGAACTTGCACACAAAACTAGCACACAAAAACAAACATTCAGGCAGACCCCCCACCCAGCAACATACACTGAACTTGCACACAAAAACAAACATACAGGCCGACCCGATAAACCCCACCCCCCCACCCAGTGACATACACTGAACTTGAACACAAAAACAAACATGCAGGCAGACCGGATAAACCCCCCCCCCACCCAGCGACATACACTGACAAACATTCAAGCAGACCCGACACCCCCCGAGCCCCGTATCTCAACATACACTGAACTTGTACACAAAACAAACATTCAGGTAGACTCGACACACTCCCCACCCCCTCATCTCAACATACACTGAATTTGCACTCAACAGCATACATCCAGGCAGACCCAACATAACCCCACCCCACATCGCAACATACACAACAATTGCACGCAAAAACAAACATTCAAGCAGACCCGACACTCCCGAGCCCCGTATCTCAACATACACTGAACTTGCACACAAAACAAACATTCAGGTAGACTCGACACACTCCCCACCCCTTCATCTCAACATACACTGAATTTGCACACAAAAACAAACATTCAGGCAGACCCGACACACACTCGACAAACCCCCCCCACCCAGTGACATACACTGAACTTGCACACAACAACAAACATTCAGGGCGACCCGGCAACCCCCCTACACCTGCATCACAACATACACCGCACTTGGACACAAAAACAAACATTCTGGCAGACCCGACAGCCCCCGACCCCTGTATCTCAACATGCACTGAACATGCACACAAAACAAACATTCAGGTAGACTCCACACACACCCAACCCCCGCCTCTCAACATATACTGAATTTGTACACAACAGCATACATCCAGACAGACCCAACAACCCCCACCCCACATCGGAACATACACTGAACTTGCACAAAACAACAAACATCCAGGCAGACCTGACACCCCCCAAACCCGCATCTCAACATACACTGCACTTTCACACAAAAACAAACATTCAGGCAGACCCGACACACACCCCACTGTGCATCTCAACATACACTGAACTTGCACACAAAACTTGCACACAAAAACAAACATCCAGGCAGACCCGAACCCCCCCTCACCCACCCCTGCATCGCAACATACACCGCACTTGCACACAAAAACAAACATTCAGGCAGACCCGACACCACCCCCCACCCAGCAACATACACTGGAATTGCACACAAAAACAAACATTCAGGCATACCCGACACCCCCCCCACCCAGCAACATACACTGGACTTGTACACAAAAACAAACATTCAGGCAGACCCGACACACACCCCACCCCTGCTTCTCAACATACACTGAACTTAAACACAAAACTTGCACACAAAAACAATCATCCAGACAGACCCGTCACCCCCCCACCTCGCATCGCAACATACACCGAACTTGCGCACAAAAACAAACATTCAGGCTGACCCGACAAACCCCCCCCCCACCCAGCGACATACACTGAACTTAAACACAAAAACAAACATGCAGGCAGACCCATCACCCCCCACCCCTGCATCACAACATACACCGCACTTGCACACAAAAACAAACATTCAGGCAGACCCGACAGCCCCTAACCCCCGTATCTCAACATACGCTGAATTTGCACGCAACAGCGCACATCCAGGCAGACCCAACACCCCCTCACCCCACATCGCAACATACACCGCACTTGCACACAAAAACAAACATTCAGGCAGACCCGACACACACCCCACCCCCGCATCTCAACATACACTGAACTTGCACACAAAAACAAATATTCAGGCAGACCCGACACACGCCCGACCCCGCATCTCAACATACACAGAACTTGCACACAAAACTTGCACACAAATCAAACATCCAGGCAGACCTGACACCCCCCACCCCACACCCGCATTGCAACATACACAGCACTTGCACACAAAAACAAACATGCAGGCAGACCCGACACACCCCTACCCCGCATCTCAGCATACACCGCACTTGCACACAAAAACAAACATTCAGGCAGACCCGACACCCCCAACCCCCGTATCTCAACATACACTGAACTTGCACACAAAAACAAACATTCAGGCAGACCCAACACACACCCCACCCCGCATCTCAACATACACTGAACTTGCACACAAGAGCAAATATCGAGGCAGACCCGAAAATCCCCCCACCTATGCATGGCAACATTCACCGCACTTGCACACAAAAACAAACATTCAGGCAGACCCGACACCCCCAACCCCCGTATCTCAACATACACTGAACTTGTCCACAAAAACAAACATTCAGGCAGACTCAACACACCCCCCAACCCCGCATCTCAACATACATTGAACTTGCACACAAAACATGCACACAAAAACAATCGTCCAGACAGACCCGACACCCCACCACCCCCACATCGCAAAATACACTGAACTTGCACACAAAACTTGCACACAAAAACAAACATTCAGGCTGACCCGACAACCCCCCCCTCCACCCAACAACATATACTGAACTTGAACACAAAAACAAACATTCAGGCAGACCCGACACACACCCCACCCCCACATCTCAACATACACTGAACTTGCACACAACAACAAACATCCAGGCAGACCCGACACCCCCCCATCCCCGCATCTCAACATCCACTGAACTTGCACACAAAAACAAACATTCAGGCTGACCCGACACACACCCCACCCCGCATCTCAACATACACTGAACTTGCACACAAAACTTGCACACAAAAACAAACATCCAGGCAGACCTGATATCCCCCCACCCCGCATCACAGCATACACCGCACTTGCACACAAAAACAAACATTCAGGCAGACCCTACACCCCCCAATACACACATTGCAACATACACTGCACTTGCACACAAAAACAAACATTCAGGCAGACCCGACACCCCCACCCCCGTATCTCAGCATACAATGAACTTGCACACAACAACAAACATTCAGCAGACCCGACAACCCCCCACACACACATCACAACATACACTGCAGTTGCACACAAAAACAAACATTCAGGCAGACCCGACAACCCCACCCCCGTATCTCAACATACACTGAACTTGCACACAAAAACAAACAATCAGTCAGACCTGACACACCCTACCCGCCGTATCTCAACATATACTGAACTTGCACACAAATACAAACATTCAGGCAAAGCCGACGCACACCCCACCCCGCATCTCAACATACACTGAACTTGCACACAAAAACAAACATTCAGGCAGACCCGAAACACACCCCACCCCGCTTCTCAACATACACTGAACCTGCACACAAAACTTTGACATAAAAACAATCATTCTGCCAGACCCGACACACCCCACCCCCGCATCTCAACATACACTGAACTTGCACACAAAAACAAACATCCAGGCAGACCCGACACCTGCCCCATCCCCGCATCCCAACATCCACTGAACTTGCACACATAAACAAACATTCAAGCAGACCTCACACACACCCCACCCTCATCTCAACATAAACTGAACTTGCACACAAAATTTGCACACAAAAACAAACATCCAGGCAAACCCGACAACACTGCACCCCCGCATCGCAACATACACCGTACTTGCACACAAAAACATTCATTCAGGCCGCCCCGACAAACCCCTCCCCAGCCAGCGACATACACTGAACTTGAACACAAAAATAAACATGCAGGCAGACCCGACACCCCCCACCCCCGCCTCTCAACATACACTGAACTTACATGCAACAACAAACATTCAGGCAGACCTGACAACCCCCCCGTACCCCTGCATCACAACATACACTGCACTTGCACACAAAAACAAACATTCTGGCAGACCTGACACCACCCGACCCCCGTATCTCAACATACACTGAACTTGCACACAGAACAAACATTCAGGTAGACTAGACACACACCCAACCCCCATATCTCAACATACACTGAATTTGCACACAACAGCATACATCCAGGCAGACCCGACACACACCCCCCCCACATCGCAACATACACCGCACTTGCACACAAAAACAAACATTCAGGCTGACCCGACACACACCCCACCCCTGCATCTCAACTTACACTAAACTTGCACAAAACAACAAACATCCAGGCAGACCTGACACCCCCGACCCCGCATCTCAACATACACTCCACTTTCACACAAAATCAAACATTCCGCAGACCCGACACACACCACACCCCGCATCTCTATATACACTGCACTTGCACACAAAAACAAACATTCAGGCAGACCCGACACCCCCAACCCCCCTATCTCAACATACAATGAACTTGCACACAAAAACAAACATTCAGGCAGACCTGACACCCCCTACCCTCGTATCTCAACATACACTGAACTTGCACACAAAAACATTCAGGCAAACCCGACACACACCCCACCCCCGCATCTCAACATACACTGAACCTGCACACAAAACTTGCACATAAAAACAATCATTCAGCCAGACCCGACACACCCCACCCCCGCATCTCAACATACACTGAACTTGCAGACAAAAACAAACATCCAGGCAGACCCGACACCTGCCCCATCCCCGGATCCCAACATCCACTGAACTTGCCCACATAAACAAACATTCAAGCAGACCTGACACACACCCCACCCCGCTTCTCAACATACACTGAACCTGCACACAAAACTTGCACATAAAAACAATCATTCAGCCAGACCCGACACACCCCACCCCCGCATCTCAACATACACTGAACTTGCAGACAAAAACAAACATCCAGGCAGACCCGACACCTGCCCCATCCCCGGATCCCAACATCCACTGAACTTGCCCACATAAACAAACATTCAAGCAGACCTGACACACACCCCACCCTCATCTCAACATACACTGAACTTGCACACAAAACTTGCACACAAAAACAAACATCCAGGCAGACCCAACAACACCGCACCCCTGCATCGCAACATACACCGTACTTGCACACAAAAACAATCATTCAGGCCACCCGACAAACCCCTCCCCACCCAGCGACATACGCTGAACTTGAACACAAAAATAAACATGCAGGCAGACCCGACACCCCCCACCCCCGCATCTCAAAATACACTGAAATTGCACGCAACAACAAACATTCAGGCAGACCCGACAACCCCCCCCGTGCCCCTGCATCACAACATACACTGCACTTGCACACAAAAACAAACATTCTGGCAGACCTGACACCACCCGACCCCCGTATCTCAACATACACTGAACTTGCACACAGAACAAACATTCAGGTAGACTAGACACACACACCCCACATCGCAACATACACCGCACTTGCACACAAAAACAAACATTCAGGCTGACCCGACACACACCCCACCCCCGCATCTCAACATACACTAAGCTTGCACAAAACAACAAACATCCAGGCAGACCTGACACCCCCCACCCCTGCTCTGGGCAACCTTCCACACCACCATTTTTTAGCCCAAATGCACCATTTCAAAAGGGGTCCAGACATATGTCAACATACACTGCACTTTCACACAAAAACAAACATTCCACAGACCCGACACACACCACACCCCGCATCTCTACATACACTGAACTTGCACACAAAAACAAACATTCAGGCAGACCCGACACCCCCTTCCCTCGTATCTCAACATACACTGAACTTGCACACAAAAACATTCAGGCAAACCCGACACACACCCCACCCCCGCATCTCAACATACACTGAACTTGCACACAAAAACAAACATTCAGTCAGAACCGACACACACAACGCCCCGCTTCTCAACATACACTGAACCTGCACACAAAACTTGCACATAAAAACAATCATTCAGCCAGACCCGACACACCCCACCCCCGCATCTCAACATACACTGAACTTGCAGACAAAAACAAACATCCAGGCAGACCCGACACCTGCCCCATCCCCGGATCCCAACATCCACTGAACTTGCCCACATAAACAAACATTCAAGCAGACCTGACACACACCCCACCCTCATCTCAACATACACTGAACTTGCACACAAAACTTGCACACAAAAACAAACATCCAGGCAGACCCGACAAACCCCTCCCCACCCAGCGATATACACTGAACTTGAACACAAAAATAAACATGCAGGCAGACCCGACACCCCCCACCCCCGCATCTCAACATACACTGAACTTGCACGCAACAACAAACATTCAGGCAGACCTGACAACCGCCACCACCCCTGCATCACAACATACACTGCACTTGCACACAAAAACAAACATTCTGGCAGACCTGACACCACCCGACCCCCGTATCTCAACATATACTGAACTTGCACACAAAAACAAACATTCAGGCAGACCCGACTACAAACCCAACCCCCACATCTCAACATACACAGAACTTGCACACAACAACAAACATCCAGGCAGACCCGACACACCCCCATCCCTGCATCTCAACATCCACTGAACTTGCACACAACAACAAACTTTCAGGCAGACCCGACACACATCCCACACCGTATCTCAACATACACTGCACTTGCACACAAAAACAAAAATTCAGGCAGACCCGACACCCCCTAGCCCCTGTGTCTCAACATACACTGAACTTGCACACAACAACAAACATCCATGCAGACCCGACACCCCCCCATCCCCGCATCTCAACATCCACTGAACTTGTACACAAAAACAAACATTCAGGCAGACCTGAAACACACCCCACCCCCACATCTCAACATACACTGAACTTGCACACAACAACAAACATCCATGCAGACCGACACCCCCCCATTCCCGCATCTCAACATACACTGAACTTGCACACAAAACTTGCACACAAAAACAAACACCCAGGCAGACCCAACAACACCGCACCCCTGCATCGCAACATACACCGTACTTGCACACAAAAACAATCATTCAGGCCGCCCCGACAAACCCCTCCACACCCAGCGACATACACTGAACTTGAACACAAAAATAAACATGCAGGCAGACCCGACACCCCCCACCCCCGCATCTCAACATACACTGAACTTGCACGCAATAACAAACATTCAGGCAGACCTGACAACCCCCCCCGTACCCCTGCATCACAACATACACTGCACTTGCACACAAAAACAAACATTCTGGCAGACCTGACACCACCGGACCCCCGTATCTCAACATACACTGAACTTGCACACAGAACAAACATTCAGGTAGACTAGACACACACCCAACCCCCCACATCTCAACATACACTGAATTTGCACACAACAGCATACATCCAGGCAGACCCGAAACACCCCCCCCACATCACAACATACACCGCACTTGCACACAAAAACAAACATTCAGGCTGACCCGACACACACCCCACCCCCGCATCTCAACATACACTAAACTTGCACAAAACAACAAACATCCAGGCAGACCTGGCACCCCGACCCCGCATCTCAACATACACTGCACTTTCACACAAAAACAAACATTCCGCAGACCCGACACACACCACACCCCACATCTCTACATACACTGCACTTGCACACAAAAACAAACATTCAGGCAGACCCGACACCCCCAACCCCCGTATCTCAACATACACTGAACTTGCACACAAAAACAAACATTCAGGCAGACTTGACACCCCCTTCCCTCGTATCTCAACATACACTGAACTTGCACACAAAAACATTCAGGCAAACCCGACACACACCCCACCCCCGCATCTCAACATACACTGAACTTGCACACAAAAACAAACATTCAGGCAGAACCGACACACACCCCGCCCCGCTTCTCAACATACACTGAACCTGCACACAAAACTTGCACATAAAAACAATCATTCAGCCAGACCCGACACACCCCACCCCCGCATCTCAACATACACTGAACTTGCAGACAAAAGCAAACATCCAGGCAGACCCGACACCTGCCCCATCCCCGGATCCCAACATCCACTGAACTTGCCCACATAAACAAACATTCAAGCAGACCTGACACACACCCCACCCTCATCTCAACATACACTGAACTTGCACACAAAACTTGCACACAAAAACAAACATCCAGGCAGACCCAACAACACCGCACCCCTGCATAGCAACATACACCGTACTTGCACACAAAAACAATCATTCAGGCCGCCCCGACAAACCCCTCCCCACCCAGCGACATACACTGAACTTGAACACAAAAATAAACATGCAGGCAGACCCGTCATCCCCCACCCCCGCATCTCAACATACACTGAACTTGCACGCAACAACAAACATTCAGGCAGACCTGACAACCCCCACCACCCCTGCATCACAACATATACTGAACTTGCACACAAAAACAAACATTCAGGCAGACCCGACTACAAACCCAACCCCCACATCTCAACATACACAGAACTTGCACACAGCAACAAATATCCAGGCAGACCCGACACACCCCCATCCCCGCATCTCAACATCCACTGAACTTTCACACAAAACAAACTTTCAGGCAGACCCGACACACATCCCACACCGCATCTCAACATACACTGAACTTGAACACAAAACTTGCACACAAAAACAAACATCCAGGCAGACCCGACACCCCCACCCCCGCATCTCAGCATACACTGAACTTGCACACAACAACAAACTTTCAGCAGACCCGACAACCCTCCCACCCACACATCGCAACATACACTGCACTTGCACACAAAAACAAAAATTCAGGCAGACCCGACACCCCCTACCCCCTGTATCTCAACATACACTGAACTTGCACACAAAATCAAACATTCAGGCAAACCCGACACACACCCCACCCCCACATCTCAACATACACTGAACTTGCACACAAAAACAAACATTCAGGCTGACCCGACAAACACCCCACCCCGCATCTCAACATACACTGAACTTGCACACAAAACTTGCACACAAAAACAAACATCCAGGCAGACCTGACATCCCCCCACCCCCGCATCGCAGCATACACCGCACTTGCACACAAAAACAAACATTCAGGCAGCCCCTACACCCCCCCATACACACATTGCAACATACACTGCCCTTGCACACAAAAACAAACATTCAGGCAGACCCGATACCCCCACCCCCGCATCTCAGCATACAATGAACTTGCACACAACAACAAACATTCAGCAGACCCGACAACCCCCCACACACACATCGCAACATACACTGCACTTGCAAACAAAAACAAACATTCAGGCAGACCCGACACCCCCACCCCCCGTATCTCAACATACACTGAACTTGCACACAAAAACAAACATTCAGGCAGACCTGACACCCCCTACACCCCATATCTCAACATATACTGAACTTGCACACAAATACAAACATTCAGGCAAACCCGACACACACCCCACCCCGCATCTCAACATACACTGAACTTGAACACAAAAACAAACATTCAGGCAGACCCGACACACACCCCACCCCGCTTCTCAACATACACTGAACCTGCACACAAAACTTTCACATAAAAACAATCATTCAGCCAGACCCGACACACCTCACCCCCGCATCTCAACATACACTGAACTTGCACACAAAAACAAACATCCAGGCAGACCCGACACCTGCCCCATCCCCGCATCCCACCATCCACTGAACTTGCACACATAAACAAACATTCAAGCAGACCTGACACACACCCAACCCTCATCTCAACATACACTGAACTTGCACACAAAACTTGCACACAAAAACAAACATCCAGGCAAACCTGACAACACCGCACCCCCGCATCGCAACATACACCATACTTGCACACAAAAACATTAATTCAGGCCGCCCCGACAAACCCCTCCCCACCCAGCGACATACACTGAACTTGAACACAAAAACAAACATGCAGGCAGACCCGACACCCCCCACCCCCGCCTCTCAACATACACTGAACTTGCACGCAACAACAAACATTCAGGCAGACCTGACAACCCCCCCCCAACCCTGCATCACAACATACACTGCACTTGCACACAAAAACAAACATTCTGGCAGACCTGACACCACCCGACCCCCGTATCTCAACATACACTGAACTTGCACACAGAACAAACATTCAGGTAGACTAGACACACACCCAAACCCCACCTCTCAAAATACACTGAATTTGGACACAACAGCATACATCCAGGCAGACCCGACACACACCTCCCTACATCGAAACATACACCGCACTTGCAAAAAAAAACAAACATTCAGGCTGACCCGACACACACCCCACCCCCGCATCTCAACATGCACTAAACTTGCACAAAACAACAAACATCCAGGCAGACCCGACACCCCTCGACCCCACATCTCAACATCCACTGCACTTTCACACAAAAACAAACATTCCACAGACCCGACACACACCACACCCCGCATCTCTACCTTACACTGCACTTGCACACAAAAACAAACATTCAGGCAGACCCGACACCCCCAACCCCCGTATCTCAACATACACTGAACTTGCACACAAAAACAAACATTCAGGCAGACCTGACACCCCCTACCCTTGTATCTCAACATAGACTGAACTTGCACACAAAAACATTCAGGCAAACCCGACACATACCCCACCCCCGCATCTCAACATACACTGAACTTGCACACATAAACAAACATTCAGGCAGACCTGACACCACCCGACCCCCGTATCTCAACATATACTGAACTTGCACACAAAAACAAACATTCAGGCAGACCCGACTACAAACCCAACCCCCACATCTCAACATACACAGAACTTGCACACAACAACAAACATCCAGGCAGACCCGACACACCCCCATCCCTGCATCTCAACATCCACTGAACTTGCACACAACAACAAACTTTCAAGCAGACCCGACACACATCCCACACCGTATCTCAACATACACTGCACTTGCACACAAAAACAAAAATTCAGGCAGACCCGACACCCCCTAGCCCCTGTGTCTCAACATACACTGAACTTGCACACAACAACAAACATCCATGCAGACCCGACACCCCCCCATCCCCGCATCTCAACATCCACTGAACTTGCACACAAAAACAAACATTCAGGCAGACCTGAAACACACCCCACCCCCACATCTCAACATACACTGAACTTGCACACAACAACAAACATCCATGCAGACCCGACACCCCCCCATTCCCGCATCTCAACATACACTGAACTTGCACACAAAACTTGCACACAAAAACAAACACCCAGGCAGACCCAACAACACCGCACCCCTGCATCGCAACATACACCGTACTTGCACACAAAAACAATCATTCAGGCCGCCCCGACAAACCCCTCCCCACCCAGCGACATACACTGAACTTGAACACAAAAATAAACATGCAGGCAGACCCGACACCCCCCACCCCCGCATCTCAACATACACTGAACTTGCACGCAATAACAAACATTCAGGCAGACCTGACAACCCCCCCCGTACCCCTGCATCACAACATACACTGCACTTGCACACAAAAACAAACATTCTGGCAGACCTGACACCACCGGACCCCCGTATCTCAACATACACTGAACTTGCACACAGAACAAACATTCAGGTAGACTAGACACACACCCAACCCCCCACATCTCAACATACACTGAATTTGCACACAACAGCATACATCCAGGCAGACCCGACACACCCCCCCCACATCACAACATACACCGCACTTGCACACAAAAACAAACATTCAGGCTGACCCGACACACACCCCACCCCCGCATCGCAACATACACTAAACTTGCACAAAACAACAAACATCCAGGCAGACCTGGCACCCCCGACCCCGCATCTCAACATACACTGCACTTTCACACAAAAACAAACATTCCGCAGACCCGACACACACCACACCCCACATCTCTACATACACTGCACTTGCACACAAAAACAAACATTCAGGCAGACCCGACACACACCCCACCCCCGCATCGCAACATACACTAAACTTGCACAAAACAACAAACATCCAGGCAGACCTGGCACCCCCGACCCCGCATCTCAACATACACTGCACTTTCACACAAAAACAAACATTCCGCAGACCCGACACACACCACACCCCACATCTCTACATACACTGCACTTGCACACAAAAACAAACATTCAGGCAGACCCGACACCTCCAACCCCCGTATCTCAACATACACTGAACTTGCACACAAAAACAAACATTCAGGCAGACTTGACACCCCCTTCCCTCGTATCTCAACATACACTGAACTTGCACACAAAAACATTCAGGCAAACCCGACACACACCCCACCCCCGCATCTCAACATACACTGAACTTGCACACAAAAACAAACATTCAGGCAGAACCGACACACACCCCGCCCCGCTTCTCAACATACACTGAACCTGCACACAAAACTTGCACATAAAAACAATCATTCAGCCAGACCCGACACACCCCACCCCCGCATCTCAACATACACTGAACTTGCAGACAAAAGCAAACATCCAGGCAGACCCGACACCTGCCCCATCCCCGGATCCCAACATCCACTGAACTTGCCCACATAAACAAACATTCAAGCAGACCTGACACACACCCCACCCTCATCTCAACATACACTGAACTTGCACACAAAACTTGCACACAAAAACAAACATCCAGGCAGACCCAACAACACCGCACCCCTGCAACGCAACATACACCGTACTTGCACACAAAAACAATCATTCAGGCCGCCCCGACAAACCCCTCCCACCCAGCGACATACACTGAACTTGAACACAAAAATAAACATGCAGGCAGACCCGACATCCCCCACCCCCGCATCTCAACATACACTGAACTTGCACGCAACAACAAACATTCAGGCAGACCTGACAACCCCCACCACCCCTGCATCACAACATACACTGCACTTGCACACAAAAACAAACATTCTGGCAGACCTGACACCACCCGACCCCCGTATCTCAACATACACTGAACTTGCACACAAAAACAAACATTCAGGCAGAACCGACACACACCCCGCCCCGCTTCTCAACATACACTGAACCTGCACACAAAACTTGCACATAAAAACAATCATTCAGCCAGACCCGACACACCCCACCCCCGCATCTCAACATACACTGAACTTGCAGACAAAAGCAAACATCCAGGCAGACCCGACACCTGCCCCATCCCCGGATCCCAACATCCACTGAACTTGCCCACATAAACAAACATTCAGGCAAACCCGACACACACCCCACCCCTGCATCTCAACATACACTGAACTTGCACACAAAAACAAACATTCAGGCAGAACCGACACACACCCCGCCCCGCTTCTCAACATACACTGAACCTGCACACAAAACTTGCACATAAAAACAATCATTCAGCCAGACCCGACACACCCCACCCCCGCATCTCAACATACACTGAACTTGCAGACAAAAGCAAACATCCAGGCAGACCCGACACCTGCCCCATCCCCGGATCCCAACATCCACTGAACTTGCCCACATAAACAAACATTCAAGCAGACCTGACACACACCCCACCCTCATCTCAACATACACTGAACTTGCACACAAAACTTGCACACAAAAACAAACATCCAGGCAGACCCAACAACACCGCACCCCTGCAACGCAACATACACCGTACTTGCACACAAAAACAATCATTCAGGCCGCCCCGACAAACCCCTCCCCACCCAGCGACATACACTGAACTTGCACACAAAAACAAACATTCAGGCAGACCCGACTACAAACCCAACCCCCACATCTCAACATACACAGAACTTGCACACAACAACAAACATCCAGGCAGACCCGACACACCCCCATCCCCGCATCTCAACATCCACTGAACTTTCACACAAAACAAACTTTCAGGCAGACCCGACACACATCCCACACCGCATCTCAACATACACTGAACTTGAACACAAAACTTGCACACAAAAACAAACATCCAGGCAGACCCGACACCCCCACCCCCGCATCTCAGCATACACTGAACTTGCACACAACAACAAACTTTCAGCAGACCCGACAACCCTCCCACCCACACATCGCAACATACACTGCACTTGCACACAAAAACAAAAATTCAGGCAGACCCGACACCCCCTACCCCCTGTATCTCAACATACACTGAACTTGCACACAAAATCAAACATTCAGGCAAACCCGACACACACCCCACCCCCACATCTCAACATACACTGAACTTGCACACAAAAACAAACATTCAGGCTGACCCGACAAACACCCCACCCCGCATCTCAACATACACTGAACTTGCACACAAAACTTGCACACAAAAACAAACATCCAGGCAGACCTGACATCCCCCCACCCCCGCATCGCAGCATACACCGCACTTGCACACAAAAACAAACATTCAGGCAGCCCCTACACCCCCCCATACACACATTGCAACATACACTGCCCTTGCACACAAAAACAAACATTCAGGCAGACCCGATACCCCCACCCCCGCATCTCAGCATACAATGAACTTGCACACAACAACAAACATTCAGCAGACCCGACAACCCCCCACACACACATCGCAACATACACTGCACTTGCACACAAAAACAAACATTCAGGCAGACCCGACACCCCCACCCCCCGTATCTCAACATACACTGAACTTGCACACAAAAACAAACATTCAGGCAGACCTGACACCCCCTACACCCCATATCTCAACATATACTGAACTTGCACACAAATACAAACATTCAGGCACACCCGACACACACCCCACCCCGCATCTCAACATACACTGAACTTGAACACAAAAACAAACATTCAGGCAGACCCGACACACACCCCACCCCGCTTCTCAACATACACTGAACCTGCACACAAAACTTTCACATAAAAACAATCATTCAGCCAGACCCGACACACCTCACCCCCGCATCTCAACATACACTGAACTTGCACACAAAAACAAACATCCAGGCAGACCCGACACCTGCCCCATCCCCGCATCCCACCACCCACTGAACTTGCACACATAAACAAACATTCAAGCAGACCTGACACACACCCAACCCTCATCTCAACATACACTGAACTTGCACACCAAACTTGCACACAAAAACAAACATCCAGGCAAACCTGACAACACCGCACCCCCGCATCACAACATACACCATACTTGCACACAAAAACATTAATTCAGGCCGCCCCGACAAACCCCTCCCCACCCAGCGACATACACTGAACTTGAACACAAAAACAAACATGCAGGCAGACCCGACACCCCCCACCCCGCCTCTCAACATACACTGAACTTGCACGCAACAACAAACATTCAGGCAGACCTGACAACCCCCCCCCAACCCTGCATCACAACATACACTGCACTTGCACACAAAAACAAACATTCTGGCAGACCTGACACCACCCGACCCCCGTATCTCAACATACACTGAACTTGCACACAGAACAAACATTCAGGTAGACTAGACACACACCCAACCCCCACCTCTCAAAATACACTGAATTTGGACACAACAGCATACATCCAGGCAGACCCGACACACACCTCCCTACATCGAAACATACACCGCACTTGCAAAAAAAAACAAACATTCAGGCTGACCCGACACACACCCCACCCCCGCATCTCAACATACACTAAACTTGCACAAAACAACAAACATCCAGGCAGACCCGACACCCCTCGACCCCACATCTCAACATCCACTGCACTTTCACACAAAAACAAACATTCCACAGACCCGACACACACCACACCCCACATCTCTACCTTACACTGCACTTGCACACAAAAACAAACATTCAGGCAGACCCGACACCCCCAACCCCCGTATCTCAACATACACTGAACTTGCACACAAAAACAAACATTCAGGCAGACCTGACACCCCCTACCCTCGTATCTCAACATAGACTGAACTTGCACACAAAAACATTCAGGCAAACCCGACACATACCCCACCCCCGCATCTCAACATACACTGAACTTGAACACATAAACAAACATTCAGGCAGACCTGACACCCCCTACCCTCGTATCTCAACATAGACTGAACTTGCACACAAAAACATTCAGGCAAACCCGACACATACCCCACCCCCGCTTCTCAACATACACTGAACCTGCACACAAAACTTGCACATGAAAACAATCATTCAGCCAGACCCGACACACCCCACCCCCGCATCTCAACATACACTGAACTTGCACACAAAAACAAACATCCAGGCAGACCGAACACCTGCCCCATCCCCGCATCCCAACATCCACTGAACTTGCCCACATAAACAAACATTCAAGCAGACCTGACACACACCCCACCCTCATCTCAACATACACTGAACTTGCAGACAAAACTTGCACACAAAAACAAACATCCAGGCAGACCCGACAACACCGCACCCCTGCATCTCAACATACACTGAACTTGCACACAACAACAAACATCCAGGCAGACCCGACATCCCCCCATCCCCACATCTCACATTCACTGAACTTGCACACAAAAACAAACATTCAGGCTGACCCGACACACACCCCACCCCGCACCTCAACATACACTGCACTTGCACACAAAAACAAACATTCTGGCAGACCTGACACCACCCGACCCCCGTATCTCAACATACACTGAACTTGCACACAGAACAAACATTCAGGTAGACTAGACACACACCCAACCCCCACATCTCAACATACACTGAATTGACACACAACAGCATACATCCAGGCAGACCCAACACCCCCCCACCCCTGCATCTCAACATACACTGAACTTGCACACAAAACCTGCACACAAAAACAATCATCTAGACAGACCCGACACCCCCCCACACCGCATCGCAACATACACCGCACTTGCACACAAAAACAAACATTCAGTCCGACCCGATAAAAAGGCGACATACACTGAACTTGAACACAAAAACAAACATGCAGGCAGACCCGACACCCCCCACCCCCGCATCTCAGCATACACTGATCTTGCACACATCAACAAACATTCAGGCAGACCCGACAACCCCTCCCACCCCTGCATCACAACATACACTGCACCTGCACGCATAAACAAACATTCAGGCAGACCCGACAACCCCCGAGCCCCGTATCTCAACATACACTGAACTTGCACACAAAACCTGCACACAAAAACAATCATCTAGACAGACCCGACACCCCCCCACACCGCATCGCAACATACACCGCACTTGCACACAAAAACAAACATTCAGTCCGACCCGATAAAAAGGCGACATACACTGAACTTGAACACAAAAACAAACATGCAGGCAGACCCGACACCCCCCACCCCCGCATCTCAGCATACACTGATCTTGCACACATCAACAAACATTCAGGCAGACCCGACAACCCCTCCCACCCCTGCATCACAACATACACTGCACCTGCACGCATAAACAAACATTCAGGCAGACCCGACAACCCCCGAGCCCCGTATCTCAACATACACTGAACTTGCATACAAAACAAACATTCAGGAAGACTCGACACACACCCCACCCCCTCACCTCAACATACACTGAATTTGCACACAACAGCATAAATCCAGGCAGACCCAACACCCCCCCACCCCACATCGCAACATACACCGCACTTGCACACAAAAACCCGACCCCACATCGCAACATACACTGTACTTGCACACAAAAACAAACATTCAAGCAGACCTGACACACACCCGACAACCCCCCCACACCCAGCGACATACACTGAACTTGAACACAAAAACAAACATGCAGGCAGACCCGACACCCCCACATCTCAACATACACTGCACTTGCACACAAAAACAAACATTCTGGCAGACCCGACAGCCCCCCACCCCCGTATCTCAACATACAATGTACTTGCACACAAAACAAACATTCAGGTAGATTCGACACACACCCAACCCCCACCTCTCAACATACACTGAATTTGCACACAACAGCATACATCCAGGCATAACCAACAACCCCCCACCCCACATCGCAACATACACCGCACTTGCACACAAAAACAAACATTCAGGCAGACCCGACACACACCCCACCCCCGCATCTAAACATACACTGAACTTGCACAAAACAACAAACATCCAGGCAGACCTGACACCCCCCAAACCCGCATCTCAACATACACTGCACTTTCACACAAAAACAAACATTCAGGCAGACCCGACACACACCCCACTGCGCATCTCATCATACACTGAACTTGCACACAAAACTTGCACACAAAATCAAACATCCAGGCAGACCCGACCCCCCTCACCCACCCCTGCATCGCAACATACACTGCACTTGCACACAAAAACAAACAATCAGGCAGACCCAACACCACAACCCCCCCACCAAGCAACATACACTGGACTTGCACACAAAAACAAACATTCAGGCACACGTGACACGCACCCCACCTCTGCATCTCAACATACACTGAACTTGCACACAAAACTTGCACACAAAAACAATCATCTAGACAGACCCGATACCCCCCACACCGCATCGCAACATACACCGCACTTGCACAAAAAAACAAACTTTCAGGCCGACCTGACAAACCCCCCCCACCCAGCGACATACACTGAACTTCAACACAAAAACAAACATGCAGGCAGACTCAGCACCCCCCACCCCCGCATCTCAGCATACCCTGCACTTGCACACAAAAATAAACATTCAGGCAGACCCGACACCCCCTACCCCCTGTATGTCAACATACACTGAACTTTCACACAAAAAAAACCCTTCAGGCAAACCCGGCACACACCCCACCCCGCATCTCAACATACACTGAACTTGCACACAAAAACAAACATTCAGGCAGACCCGACACACACCCCACTCCGCATCTCAACATACACTGAACCTGCACACAAAACTTGCACACAAAAACAATCATTCAGCCAGACCCAACACTCCACCCACCCCCGCATCGCAACATACACCGCATTTGCACACAAAAAAAAAACATTCAGGCAGTCCCGACAATCCCCCCCCCCCACCCAGCAACATACACGGAACTTGCACACAACAACAAACATCCAGGCAGACCCAACTCCTGCCTCATCCCCGCATCCCAACATCCACTGAACTTGCACACAAAAACAAACATTCAAGCAGACTTGAAACACACCCCACCCACATCTCAACATACACTGAACTTGCACATAAAACTTGCACACAAAAGCAAACATCCAGGATAAACCGACAACACAGCACCCCTGCATCGCAACATACACCGTACTTGCACACAAAACAATAATTCAGGCCACCCCGACAATCCCCCCCCACCAAGCGACATACACTGAATTTGAAAACAAAAACAAACATGTAGGCAGACCCGACATTCCCCACCCATGCATCTCAACATACACTGAACTTGCACACAACAACAAACATTCAGTCAGACCTGACTGCACCACACCATACACCGCACTTGTACACAGAACAAACATTCAGGTAGACTAGACACACACCCAACCCCCGCATCTCAACATACACTGAATTTTCACACAACAGCATACATCCAGGCAGACCCAACACCCCCCTCCACCCCACATCGCACCATACACCGCACTTGCACACAAAAACAAATATTCAGGCAGAACGGACACAAATCACACCCCGCATCTCAACATAAACTGAACTTGCACACAAAACTTGCACACAAAAACAAATATTCAGGCAGACCCGACCCCCTCCCTCACCCACCCCTGCATCGCAACATACACCGCACTTGCACACAAAAACAAACATTGAGGCAGACCCAACACCCCACCCACCGACCAACATACACTGAACTTGCACACAAAAACAAACATGTAAGCAGACCCAATACCCCCCACCCCCGCAGCTCAACATACACTGAACTTGCACATAAAAACAAACTTTAAGACAGAACTGACCCCCCTGAATCTCAACATACACTGCACTTGCACATAAAAACAAACATTCAGACAGACCTGACACCCCGCCCCCGCATCTCAACATACACTGCGCTTGCACACAAAAACAAACATTAAGGCAGACCCAACACCACCCCCTGACCCCACACCACCCCCGCATCTCAACATACACTGCAGTTGCACACAAACACAAACATTCAGGCAGACCCGACCCACCCACCCCCGCATCTCAACATACACTGAACTTGCACACAACAATAAACATTCAGGCAGACCCGACAACACTTCCCAGCCCTGTATCGCAACATACACAACACCTGCACACAAAAACAAACATACAGGCAGACCCAACACCCCCCAAACCCTGCACTCAACATAAACTGAACTTGCACACAAAAACAAACATTCAGGCAGTCCCGACACACACACCACCCCGCATCTCAACATACACTGAACTTGCACACAAAACTTGCACACAAAAACAATCATCCAGACAGACCCGACACCCCACCACCCCCACAGCGCAACATACACTGAAATTGCACACAAAACTTGCACACAAAAACAAACATTCAGGTAGACCCGACAAACCCCCCTCCACCCAACAACATATACTGAACTTGCACACAAAAACAAACATTCAGGCAGACCTGAAACACACCCCACCCCCACATCTCAACATACACTGAACTTGCAAACAACAACAAACATCCAGGCAGACCCGACACCCCCATCCCCACATCTCACCATACACTGAACTTGCACACATAAACAAACATTCAGGCAGACCCGACAATTCCCCCACCTCTGCATCGCAACATACACTTCACTTGCACACAAAAACAAACATTCAGGCAGACCCGACACCACCAAACCCTGTATCTCAACATACACTGAACTTGCAGACAAAAACAAACATTCAGGCAGATCCAACACACACCCCCATCCCCACATCTCAACATACACTGAACTTGCACACAAAACTTGCACACAAAATCAAACATCAAGGCAGACCCGGAACCCCCCCACCCCCGCATTGCATCATACACTGCACTTGCACACAAAAACAAACATTCAGGCAGACCCGACACCCGCCCCCCCCAGCAACATACACTGAACTTGCACACAAAAACAAACTTTCAGGCAGACCCGACACACACCCCACACCCCCGCATCTCAACATACACTGAACTTGCACACAAAGACAAACATTCAGGCAGCCTCGACACACACCCGACCCCGCATCTCAACATACACTGAACTTGCACACAAAACTTGCACACAAATCAAACATCCAGGCAGACCTCACACCCCCCCCCATACCTGCATCGCAACATACACCGCACTTGCACACAAAAACAAACATGCAGGCAGACCCGACACCCCCATCCCCACATCTCAGCATACACTGAACTTGCACACAAAAACAAACATTCAGGCAGACCCGACAATCCCCACACCTCTGCATCGCAACATACACTGCACTTGCACACAAAAACAAACATTCAGGCAGACCCGACACCCCCAAACCCTGTATCTCAACATACACTGAACTTGCAGACAAAAACTAACATTAAGGCAGATCCAACACACACCCCACCCCCACATCTCAACATACACTGAACTTGCACACAACAGCAAACATCCAGGCAGACCCGACACCCCCCCATCCCCACATCTCAACATACGCTGAACTTGCACACAAAAACATACATTCAGGCAGACCCGGCAAACACCACAACCAGCAGCTCATCATACACAAAACTTGCACACAAAAACAATCATTCAGACAGACCCGACACCCCACGACCCCCACATCGCAACATACATTGAACTTGCAGACAAAACTTGCACACAAAATCAAACATTCAGGCAGACCCGACAATCCCCCCACCTCTGCATCGCAACATACACTGCACTTGCACACAAAACAAACATGCAGGCAGACCCGACACCCCCATCCCCACATCTCACCATACACTGAACTTGCACACAAAAACAAACATTCAGGCAGACCCGACAATCCCCCCACCTCTGCATCGCAACATGCACTGCACTTGCAGACAAAAGCTAACATTCAGGCAAATCCAACACACACCCCCATCCCCACATCTCAGCATACACTGAACTTGCACACAATAGCAAACATCCAGGCAGACCCGACACCCCCCCACCTCTGCATCGCAACATACACTGCACTTGCACACAAAACAAACATGCAGGCAGACCCAACACCCCCATCCCCACATCTCACCATACACTGAACTTGCACACAAAAACAAACATTCAGGCAGACCCAACACCACCAAACCCTGTATCTCAACATACACTGAACTTGCAGACAAAAGCAAACATTCAGGCAGATCCAACACACACCCCCATCCCCACATCTCAGCATACACTGAACTTGCACACAACAGAAAACATCCAGGCAGACCCGACACCCCCCCAACCCCGCATCTCAACATACGCTGAACTTGCACACAAAAACATACATTCAGGCAGACCCGACAAACACCCCAACCAGCAGCTCAACATACAGTGAAATTGCACACAAAACTTGCACACAAAAACAATCATCCAGACAGACCCGACACCCCACCACCCCCACAGCGCAACATACACTGAAATTGCACACAAAAACAAACATTCAGGTAGACCCGACAAACCCCCCTCCACCCAACAACATATACTGAACTTGCACACAAAAACAAACATTCAGGCAGACCTGAAACACACCCCACCCCCACATCTCAACATACACTGAACTTGCACACAACAACAAACATCCAGGCAGACCCAACACACACCCCACCCCGCATCTCAACATACACTGAACTTGTACACAAAACTTGCATACAAAAACAAACATCTAGGCAGACCTGACATCCCCCCATCCCCGCATCGCAACATACATTGCACTTGCACACAAAAACAAACATTCACGCAGACCCGACACCCCCACCCCCGCATCTCAGCATACACTGAACTTGCACACAACAACAAACATTCAGATGACCCGACAACCCCCCACACACACATCGCAACATACACTGCACTTGCACACAAAAACAAACATTCAGGCAGACCCGACACCCCCTACCCCCGTATCTCAACATACACCGCACTTGCACACAAAAACAAATATTCAGGCAGGCCCGACACCCCCCATACACACATCGCAACATACATTGCACTTGCACACAAAAACAAACATTCACGCAGACCCGACACCCCCACCCCGCATCTCAGCATACACTGAACTTGCACACAACAACAAACATTCAGATGACCCGACAACCCCCCCACACACACATCGCAACATACACTGCACATGCACACAAAAAAAAACATTCAGGCAGACCCGACACCCCCTACCACCGTATCTCAACATACACTGAACTTGCACTCAAAAACAAACATTCAGGCAAACCCGACACACCCCACCCTGCATCTCAACATACACTGAACTTTCACACAAAAACAAACATCCAGGCAGACTCGGCATCTGCCCCATCCCCGCATCCCAACATCCACTGAACTTGCACACAAAAACAAACATTCATGCAGACCTGACACACACCCCACCCTCATCTCAGCATACACTGACGTTGCAGACAAAACTTGCACACAAAAACAAACATCCAGGCAGACCTGACACACACCCCACCACCACATCTCAACATACACTGAACTTGCACACAACAACAAACATCCAGGCAGACCCGACACACACCCCACCCCGCATCTCAACATACACTGAACTTGTACACAAAACTTGCACACAAAAACAAACATTCAAGCAGACCCGAAACCCCCACCCCCTCATCTCAGCATACACTGTACTTGCACACAACAACAAACATTCAGATGACCCGACAACACCGCACCCCCGCATCGCAACATACACCCTACAGACCTGACAATCCCCCCCACTCCTGCATCACAACATACACTGCACTTGCACACAAAAACAAACATTCTGGCAGACCTGACACTCCCCGACCCCCGTATCTCAACATACACTGAACTTGCACACAGAACAAACATTCAGGTAGACTAGACACACACCCAACCCCAGCATTTAAACATACACTGAATTTGCACATAACAGCATACATCCAGGCAGACCCAACACCCCCCCGCTCCACATCGCAACATTCACCGCACTTGCACACAACAACAAACATCCAGGCAGACCCGACACACACCCCACCCCGCATCTCAACATACACTGAACTTGTACACAAAACTTGCACACAAAAACAAACATCCAGGCAGACCCGACACACCCCCATACACACATCGCAACATACACTGAACTTGCACACAAAAACAAACATTCAAGCAGACCTGACACACACCCCACCCGCATCTCAGCATACACTGAAGTTGCAGACAAAACTTGCACACAAAAACAAACATCCAGGCAGACCCGACAACACCGCATCCCCGCATCGCAACATACGCCATACTTGCACACAAAAACAATCATTCAGGCCGCCCCGAAAAAAACCTCCCCACCTAGCGACGTACACTGAACTTGAACACAAAAACAAACATGCAGGCAGACCCGACACCCCCCGCCCCCGCATCTCAACATACACTGAACTTGCACACAACAACAAACATCCAGGCAGACCTGACAACCCCCCCCCACTCCTGCATCACAACATACACTGAACTTGCACACCAAAACAAACATTCTGGCAGACCTGACACTCCCTGACCCCCATATCTCAACATACACTGAATTTGCACATAACAACATACATCCAGGCAGACCCAACACCCCCCCACTCCATATCGCAACATACACTGCACTGTCACACAAGAAGAAACATTCAGGCAGACCCGACACACACCACACCCCGCATCTCTACATACACTGAACTTGCACACAAAACTTGCACACAAAAACAAACATTCAGGCAGACCCGTCCCCCCTCACCCACCGCTGCATCGCAACATATACCGCACTTGCACACAAAAACAAACATTCAGGCAGACCCCCCACAAAGCAACATACACTGAACTTGCACACAAAAACAAACATTCAGGCAGACCCGACAAACACCCCAACCCTGCATCTCAACATACACTGAACTTGCACACAAAACTTGTACACAAATCAAACATCCAGGCAGACTGATAGCCCCCCCACACCCGCATCGCAACATACACCGCACTTGCACACAAAAACAGACATGCAGGCAGACCCGACACCCCCCATCTCAGCATACACTGAACTTGCACACAAAAGCAAATATTCAGGCAGACCCGACAATCCCCCCACCTCTGCATCGCAACATACACTGCACTTGCACACGAAAACAAACATTCAGGCAGACCCAACACCCCCCAAACCCCATATCTCAACATACACTGAACTTGCAGACAAAAACAAACATTCAGGCAGATCCAACACACACCCCACCCCTGCATCTCAACATACACTGAACTTGTACACAAAACTTACACACAAAAACACATCCAGGCAGACCTGACACCCCCCCCAAACCCGCATCGCAACATACACCGCACTTGCACTCAAAAACAAACATGCAGGCAGACTCGACACCCCCCATCCCCACATCTCAACATATACTGAACGTGTACACAAAAACAAACATTCAGGCAGACCCGACACCCCCAAATCCCGTATCTCAACATACACTGAACTTGCAGACAAAAACAAACACTCAGGCAGATCCAACACACACCCCACCCCCGCATCTCAACATACACTGAACTTGCACACAAAAACATACATTCAGGCAGACCCGACAAACACCCCAACCAGCAGCTCAACATACACTGAACTTGAACACAAAACTTGCACACAAAAACAATCATCCAGACCGACCCGACACCTCACCACTCCCACATTGCAACATACACTGAACTTGCACACAAAACCTGCACACAAAAACAAACATTCAGGCAGACCCGACAACCCCCCCTCCACCCAACAACATATACTGAACGTGTTCACAAAAACAAACATTCAGGCAGACCTGACACACACCCCACCACCACATCTCAACATACACTGAACATGCACACAACAACAAACATCCAGGCAGACCCGACACACACCCCACCCCGCATCTCAACATACACTGAACTTGTAAACAAAACTTGCACACAAAAATAAACATTCACGCGGACCCGAAACCCCCACCCCCGCATCTCAGCATACACAAAACTTGCACACAAAAACAAACATCCAGGCAGACCTGACATCCCCCCATCCTCGCATCTCAGCATACACAGCACTTGCACGCAAAACAAACATTCACACAGACCCGACACCCCAACCCCGCATCTCAGCATACACTGAACTTGCACACAACAACAAACATTCAGATGACCCGACAACCCCCACACACACACATCGCAACATACACTGCACTTGCACACAAAAACAAACATTCAGGCAGTGTCATGATCTCTGCTTCCAAAAGATCAGGACTTGCCCGACTCCCTTGGAAGCAGACCATAACCCCGGTTCCGAGTGCCAGCAAGTCCCAATTGGGACCTTTTGGACCCTGTCCTGGCGCCAGTGGCACCAGGCTCATAAAGATGTCCAGTCCCAGCGCTGGAAGCGCCGGGCTCATAATGCTTGGGTGGACTTACCTGCAGCAGACCATGCTGCTTACTTACCTGCCAGTTGAACCCCTGATCCTCTTCTGTTTGGGACTACTTTTCCTGTTGGGTGGGGCAGGAGCCACTCCCTAGGTTCAGAACACTGGAACTCTTCTGGAAAGCAGGAACTCTTTTCTTACCTAGGCGTGGCTGTGGAAGGAGACACCTATGCAATACAGGAGGCTATTTAAATCACACCCGATGGATGAATCTTGCTTTGCGTTAGTCTGCATTCTCTGCAGCAGAATGCTCATCGTGTCTTCTGCTTCTGATCCTGGGCTTAAGGGAACAAAGGCTTACCATCCTGGAATCCAGTCTTCAGCAGCACCTGTAAAGACAAAGAAAGAACAGGTTAGCACTACGGTCTTCAGTGGCAGCGCATCTCTTACCTGGTCCATCGGCTGTCACCAATGCCTCGCGCTGCATTCCGGCATCTGAAAGACAAAGGCTTACCTACTCTTCGCATGCTCCGGAGGTCTTCGCACTGAATTCCGGCATCTGAAAGACAAAAGCTTACCAGCTCTTCGCACGCTCCGGAGGCCTTGGGCGCTGCATCCCGCATCTGAAAGACAAAAGAAGGTGCGTTTAAAGACATTGGTCAACTTTATTACTCACGTGCCATTACTCCTTCCCACGCCGAATCCAGTGGGTATTCCAGCACCCTTCAGCTTCTCTAAAGCTCCGAACTTGTCCTTGCAAGATAAAAGGGAGAGTTAGTGCGCATCGTGAAGCAGGCTACAAGCGCTTACTTACGTGCTTCCAGGCGCTTCTATTCCTCACGCGGGTTCGATCCTCAACTCTCATCAGCCCGCCATCCGCCATCGCCGGAACCCTGCAAAACAAGAGATATCATTACAAAAGACTTTTAAGACATTTGAAGTGCCCAGAACTTACCGTTCGTGCAGTTAACAACGGACAGCAGTCCTCTGAGGTCAAGAGGCCTGCACCCTTATCCAGTGAAGAAACTGGTACGGCACCCTGCCCCGAGGCAGATGGAGAGCTCGGCATTCACTTACCTAAGACATCTTACTCTTCGAGTCAGACATACAGTGCACAGAGGTCCAGCCCAAAGAGCCAACCGTGTGTTACACATCACCTTTGAAGATACGGCATTCACCCAGTCAAGACCGGCGCCTCTGCGGGAACCAGGTGAGCGTTACAGAACGCAAAGCCAACCGCAAAACTCCCACCCAGGCGCTATGGAAACCTCGGATACCGACCAGCTAGCCCAGTTACTTGGGGAACTAAGAGCAGAAGTGCATGCAGCCCGTCAGGAAACGAATGCTCTAAGAAGGGAACTGATTATTTCCAAGGAGCGAACAGACGATCTCGCTAGACAATTGCTACAGTCACAAACCGGACAAACTCTGTTACCCGCATCAGGGGCAAATCTTCCTTCAACATCCTCTACGAACCCAGTGCAGATCAACCTACCTGGGAATGTACCTCTGGCTCCGCCCGAACGATTTTCTGGTGACCCAAAGAGGTTTGCAGTATTTATTAATCAGTGCCGGTTGCACTTCTTATGCCGGCCAGCAGCCTTTCCAACTGATCAAGCTAAGGTAGCTTTCGTGCTTTCGTACCTTAGTGGCAATGCGGCAGACTGGTCGATCCCTCTAGTTAATCAAGATGATCCAGTTCTCCATGATTTTCAAGCTTTTCAGCTCAGTATGGAAAAACTGTTTGCAAGACATTCACAGGGGCAGGCCTTGGACAATGAGCTCCTTTCATTGCGACAGGGTAATCAAGACCTTTTGGCTTATATTGCGTCTTTCAACAGACTGATAGTGGAAACTCGATGGCCTGAGGACAAAAGGATTACGCTGTTTTATAGAGGTCTACGTGGAGAGCTCAAAGATGTGTTAGCCCAAGTAGTGAATCCCCCGCAAGACTCTTCGGACTATATTGACTTAGTCGTTCAAATTGACCACAGACTGCAGAACAGGAAGGCCGATCGTTCCAAGTTTGATGCTCGAGTATTTTCCAAACCACCCACTCCTACCAAAGGAGCAGACTCCGGGGAACCCATGCAAATAGGGGGCCTGAAAGGACCACTAACACAAAAGGAGCGGGAAAGGAGAAAACAGCTGCAATTATGCCTCTATTGCGGAAACTCGGGGCACTTTCTTCGAGACTGTCCGGTGAAACAAGCCAAGAAGGCAGTAGGAGCTGCAGTTACCAGGGTCACAAACTCTGAGCAGGGAAACGACCTCGCCCGACAAGAATAGAGGTCCTCTTGCCGAGCGTTAAAACCAGTTCCGTGACCTCGCATTTCGTGATACCTATGGTCCTCATTAGCCCTGAACATCCGGATCGATTACATGCGATTGAAGCTTACGTCGACAGCGGTGCCATCGGCAATTATGTGGATCATGAAATGGTTTTGAGGATGAATCTGACTCTTTGTCCAAAGGCTGTAAAGGACGTCATTACTACGGTGGATGGTACGGAGATAGCCTCCGGACCAGTAACGCATACCACCCAAGAAGTGACGCTAGTAAGTCAAGATGGACACCATGAGAAGATCGTGTTCGATGTGATCAAGGCCCCTCAGTTCCAGATTATTCTAGGAATTCCTTGGTTAGAGAAGCACAATCCTCAGATCGATTGGCGAGCAAGAACGGTTCAGTTTCCAGAATGTGTCTCTACTTGTCACCCTCGACCTGGTGTTGCACTGGCAGCAATTTCCTCGGAGGCTCCCCAGTTACCTCCTGAATACCTAGAATTCCAAGATGTTTTCCGGAAGGAACAGGCTAACTCTCTACCTCCTCATAGGTCTTATGACTGCCAGATAGACCTGATACCTGGATCTACTCCTCCTTGTAGTAGAATTTATGCCCTCACCGAGCCTGAGAATCTTCACCTACGACAATACCTGGATCAATACCTAGCGAATGGGTTTATTCGTCCTTCCAAGTCCCCTGCTTCCTCAGCTTTGTTCTTCGTTCCAAAAAAAGAAGGGGACCTTAGAACTTGTATAGACTATCGCGCCCTGAACCAGATCACCGTTAAGAATAGATATCCGTTACCTTTGATCCCTGAACTCCTGGACCAAGTCAGAAAAGCATGCATATATACAAAGCTGGATCTTAGAGGAGCCTACCACTTGGTACGAGTGAAAGAGGGCGATGAATGGAAGACGGCCTTCCGCACCAAGTATGGGCTATTTGAATATCAGGTCATGCCCTTCGGACTTTGCAATGCCCCGGCCGCCTTTCAATATTTTATGAACGATGTCCTCAGAGAGCTCATAGATGTGTGTGTTGTTGTTTACATTGACGACATCCTCGTTTATTCTTCATCGGAAACTGAACATCGGAAACATGTGAAAATGGTCCTCGAGAGATTGCGTCAACACAAACTTTTCGCTAAGTTGGAAAAATGTGTTTTCAACGTGACTGAAGTTGAATTCTTGGGATTCATATTATCACCTAGCGGAGTGCGTATGGATTCAAAGAAGGTCGATGCAATTCTCAAATGGCCATCGCCATCCTCCGTAAAAGGTGTTCAAAGCATGTTAGGCTTCGCTAACTTTTACCGCAGGCTTATCCCCGAATTCTCTCGAATAGTCCAGCCCATCACCGCCTTGTTAAAGAAAAACAAACGTTTTGAATGGTCTACTGAGGCGGAACAAGCTTTCCAGAATTTGAAGACTAGATTTATCTCTGCACCGATCTTAAAACATCCTCGCCCAGAACTCCCCTACATCGTTGAAACTGATGCTTCGAGCCTTGCCATGGGGGCAGTTCTATCACAAAAGGACCCAGTAACCAATCAGTTGCATCCCGTGGCATTTTGGTCCCGCAAATTCTCGCCTCCTGAAATCAATTACACTATTACTGATAAGGAACTTCTAGCTATCAAGTCCGCCTTTAAGGCTTGGCGGCATTATCTTCTGGGGGCCCGACACACTGTTACTGTGATTACAGATCACCGAAACCTGCAATATTTGAAAACCGCAAAAGCTCAATCCTCTAGGCAACTCCGTTGGGCACTATTCTTTGCCGAGTTTGACTTCATAATTACCTATCGACCTGGTACAAAAAACGGTAAAGCTGATGCCCTTTCTCGGATGGGAGTGGAAGAACATTTGATCAATCCTAAACCTGTACCTATCATTCCCGAACAAAGAATTCTAGGTGTAATCGCCACACAATCCATAGAGAAAGTTAAGGATAAAGCCAGGCTACTGGTAACTCCAGCAGACATACAGAATTGGCATCTGCAGGGAAAGGACTTTACGGTGAAGGACAACCTATTATATTTCCAAGAACGGTTATACCTGCCCAGCACAGATTTACAGAAAAAGGTAATCTCTTGTTATCACGATTCTTTAATGGAAGGACATCCCGGTATGACCAAGACCTCGGAAAAGATCAAGCGCTACTTCTGGTGGCCGTCTTGGAAAAAAGATATCAGAGACTTTATAATGTCCTGTGGAGTATGCGCCCAAAACAAGAGTCAAAAGAAAAAACCAGCCGGCCTCTTACGCCCTATTGACATCCCGCCTCGCCCTTGGCATACGCTTTCTATGGACTTCATCACCGATCTACCTCCATGCTCCGGATACAATACGATCCTAGTAATCGTGGACCTATTCTCCAAGATGGCGCATTTCATTCCACTCAAAGGCTTACCAACAGCAGCAACTCTGGCCCGAGAATTTCTCGAAAACATCGTCCGACTGCACGGTTTTCCTTCAGTTCTAATTTCGGATCGAGGTAGTCAATTTATTTCTCATTTTTGGCGAAGTTGCTGTCGGTCGGCTCAAATTGATGTGAGACTTTCGACCAGCCACCACCCTCAAACCGACGGACAAACCGAGAGGACCAATCAAACTCTGGAACAGTATTTGCGCTGCATGCTACAACAAACTGAAAAAACTTGGAAAGATATCCTTTGGATAGCCGAATATGCCTACAATAACTCTGTCCACTCGGGAACTGGGAAGACCCCGTTTTTTCTTTTATACGGTAGTCACCCTCGAACCTCGGAGTTGGATCCACTCCAAGATCTTGGAACACCAGCAGTAGACCACCTGCATTCTACAATCACCCAAGCCTTTAAGGAAGCCGTTTCTCACCTTCAAAGGGCTAAAGAACAATACAAGAAAGGAGCAGACCAACATCGGAAGGAATCCCCCCAATATCAAGTAGGAGATCAAGTCTGGTTATCCACCAAATATCTACCTCAAAAAGGACCACGCACATTCAACCCAAGATACCTTGGTCCCTATTCCATCACTACCATAGTAAATCCAGTAGCGGTCAAGTTGGATTTGCCCCCTCACATGAAGATACATCCGGTCTTCCATGTCTCTCTATTAAAACCCGTGCAACCTCAAACCCGACTAACTACATCTCCAAAACCTATTCTAGTTGATGGAGAACTCGAGTTTGAAGTCAAAAGCATCCTGGATTCCAAGATCTCCAAATCTAAACTATTTTACCTGATTGACTGGAAAGGCTACGGTCCCCAAGAAAGATCCTGGGAACCTGCAGAATATGTCCACGCGCCTCGTCTAATCAAAAGATTTCATCTAACATTTCCTAACAAGCCCAAACCCCCGGAGAAGCCCTGTTTGGGAGGGGCCTTGAGGGGGGGTGCTGTCATGATCTCTGCTTCCAAAAGATCAGGACTTGCCCGACTCCCTTGGAAGCAGACCCATAACCCCGGTTCCAAGTGCCAGCCAGTTCCAATTGGGACCTTTTGGACCCTGTCCTGGCGCCAGTGGCACCAGGCTCATAAAGATGTCCAGTCCCAGCGCTGGAAGCGCCGGGCTCATAATGCTTGGGTGGACTTACCTGCAGCAGACCATGTTGCTTACTTACCTGCCAGTTGAACCCCTGATCCTCTTATGTTTGGGACTACTTTTCCTGTTGGGTGGGGCAGGAGCCACTCCCTAGGTTCAGAACATTGGAACTCTTCTGGAAAGCAGGAACTCTTTTCTTACCTAGGCGTGGCTGTGGAAGGAGACACCTAAGCACTACAGGAGGCTATTTAAACCACACCCGATGGATGAATCTTGCTTTGCGTTATTCTGCATTCTCTGCAGCAGAACGCTCATCGTGTCTTCTGCTTCTGATCCTGGGCCTAAGGGAACAAAGGCTTACCATCCTGGAATCCAGTCTTCAGCAGCACCTGTAAAGACAAAGAAAGAACAGGTTAGCACTACGGTCTTCAGTGGCAGCGCACCTCTTACCTGGTCCATCGGCTGTCACCAACGCCTCGCGCTGCATTCCGGCATCTGAAAGACAAAGGCTTACCTACTCTTCGCATGCTCCGGAGGTCTTCGCACTGAATTCCGGCATCTGAAAGACAAAAGCTTACCAGCTCTTCGCACGCTCCGGAGGCCTTCGGCGCTGCATCCCGCATCTGAAAGACAAAAGAAGGTGCGTTTAAAGACATTGGGAAACTTTATTACTCACGTGCCATTACTCCTTCCCACGCCGAATCCAGTGGGTATTCCAGCACCCTTCAGCTTCTCTAAAGCTCCGAACTTGTACCTGCAAGATAAAAGGGACAGTTAGTGCGCATCGTGAAGAAGGCTACAAGCGCTTACTTACGTGCTTCCAGGCGCTTCTATTCCTCACGCGGGTTCGATCCTCAACTCTCATCAGCCCGCCATCCTCCATCGCCGGAACCCTGAAAAACAAGAGATATCATTACAAAAGACTTTTAAGACATTTGAAGTTGCCAGAGCTTACCGTTCGTGCAGTTAACGACGGACAGCAGTCCTCTGAGGTCAAGAGGCCTGCACCCTTATCCAGTGAAGAAACTAGTTACGGCACCCTGCCCCGAGGTAGATGGAGAGTTCGGCATTCACTTACCTAAGACATCTTACTCTTCGAGTCAGACATACAGTGCACAGAGGTCCAGCCCAAAGAGCCAACCGTGTGTTACACATCACCTTTGAAGATACGGCATTCACCCAGTCAAGACCGGCGCCTCTGCGGGAATCAGGTGAGCGTTACAGGCAGACCCAACACACACCCCACCCCCACATCTCAACATACACTAAACTTTCACAAAATAACAAACATCCAGGCAAACCCGACACCCCCCAACCCCGAATCTCAACATACAATGCACTGTCACACAAAAACAAACATTCAGACAGACCCGACACACACCACACCCCGCATCTCTACATACACTGAACTCGCACACAAAACTTGCACACAAAAACAAACATTCAGGCAGACCCGACCCCCCCCACCTCACCCACCGTTGCATCGCAACATACACCGCACTTGCACACAAAAACAAACATTCAGGCAGACCCCCCCCCAGCAACATACACTGAACTTGCACACAAAAACAAACATTCAGGCAGACTCGACAAACACCCCAACCCTGCATCTCAACATACACTGAACTTGCACACAAAACTTGCACACAAATCAAACATCCAGGCAGACCTGACAACCCCCCCCACACCCGCATCGCAATATACACCGCACTTGCACTCAAAAACAAACATGCAGGCATACCCGACACCCCCCATCCCCACATCTCAGCATACACTGAAATTGCACACAAAAAAAACATTCAGGCAGACCCGACACCCCCAAATCCCGTATCTCAACATACACTGAACTTGCAGACAAAAACAAACACTCAGGCAGATCCAACACACACCCCACCCCCGCATCTCAACATACACTGAACTTGCACACAAAAACATACATTCAGGCAGACCCGACAAACACCCCAACCAGCAGCTCAACATACACTGAACTTGCACACAAAACTTGCACACAAAAACAATCATCCAGACCGACCCGGCACCCCACCACTCCCACATTGCAACATACACTGAACTTGCATACAAAACTTGCACACAAAAACAAACATTCAGGCAGACCCGACAACCCCCCCTCCACCCAACAACATATACTGAACGTGTACACAAAAACAAACATTCAGGCAGACCTGACACACACCCCACCACCACATCTCAACATACACTGAACTTGCACACAACAACAAACATCCAGGCAGACCCGACACACACCACACCCCGCATCTCTACATACACTGAACTCGCACACAAAACTTGCACACAAAAACAAACATTCAGGCAGACCCGACCCCCCCCCCCACCTCACCCACCGTTGCATCGCAACATACACCGCATTTGCACACAAAAACAAACATTCAGGCAGACCCCCCCCCCAGCAACATACACTGAACTTGCACACAAAAACAAACATTCAGGCAGACTCGACAAACACCCCAACCCTGCATCTCAACATACACTGAACTTGCACACAAAACTTGCACACAAATCAAACATCCAGGCAGACCTGACAACCCCCCCCCACACCCGCATTGCAACATACACCGCACTTGCACTCAAAAACAAACATGCAGGCATACCCGACACCCCCCATCCCCACATCTCAGCATACACTGAAACTGCACACAAAAAAAAACATTCAGGCAGACCCGACACCCCCAAATCCCGTATCTCAACATACACTGAACTTGCAGACAAAAACAAACACTCAGGCAGATCCAACACACACCCCACCCCCGCATCTCAACATACACTGAACTTGCACACAAAAACATACATTCAGGCAGACCCGACAAACACCCCAACCAGCAGCTCAACATACACTGAACTTGCACACAAAACTTGTACACAAAAACAATCATCCAGACCGACCCGACACCCCACCACTCCCACATTGCAACATACACTGAACTTGCATACAAAACTTGCACACAAAAACAAACATTCAGGCAGACCCGACAACCCCCCCTTCACCCAACAACATATACTGAACGTGTACACAAAAACAAACATTCAGGCAGACCTGACACACACCCCACCACCACATCTCAACATACACTGAACTTGCACACAACAACAAACATCCAGGCAGACCCGACACACACCCCACCCCGCATCTCAACATACACTGAACTTGTACACAAAAACAAACATTCAGGCACACCCGACCCCCCAGGCCCCCTCATCTCAACATACACTGAACTTGCACACAAAAACAAACATTCAGGCAGACTTGACACACACCCCACCCCACATTGCAACATAAACCGCACTTGCACACAAAAACAAACATTCAGGCAGACCCGACACACGCCCCAACCCTGCATCTCAACATACACTGCACTTGCACACAAAAACAAACATTCAGGCAGACCCGACACACACCCCACACCCGCATCTCAACATACTGAGAACCTGCACACAAAAACAAACATTCAGGCAGACCCGACACACAACCCAACACCGCATCTCAACATACACTGCACTTGCACACAAAAACAAACATTCAGGCAGACCCGACAACACCCCTGCATCACACCATACACTGCACTTGCACACAAAAACAAAGATTGAGGCAGACCCGACACCCCCTGACCCCAGTATCTCAACATACACTGAACTTGCACACAAAACAAACATTCAGGTAGACTCGACACACACCCCACCCCTGCATCTCAACATACACTGAACTTGCACACAAAAAGAAACATTTAGGCAGACCCGACAAACACCCCAACCCGCATCTCAGCATACACTGAACTTGCACACAAAACTTGCACACAAAAACAATCATCCAGACAGACCCGACACCCACCACCCCCGCATCGCAACATACACTGAACTTGCACACAAAACTTGCACACAAAAACAAACCTTCAGGCGGACCCGACAACCCCCCCTCCACCCAACAACATATACTGAACTTGCACACAAAAACATTCAGTCAGACCCGACACACACCCCACCCCTGCATCTAAACATACACTGAACTTGCACAAAACAACAAACATCCAGGCAGACCTGACACCCCCCCAAACCCGCATCTCAACATACACTGCACTTTCACACAAAAAAAAACATTCAGGCAGACCCGACACACACCCCACTGCGCATCTCAACATACACTGAACTTGCACCCAAAACTTGCACACAAAACCAAACACCCAGGCAGACCCGAGCCCCCCGCACCCACCCCTGCATCACAACATACACTGCACTTGCACACAAAAACAAACATTCAGGCACACCCAACACACACCCCACCCCTGCATCTCAACATACACTGAACTTGCACTCAAAACTTGCACACAAAAACAATCATCTAGACAGACCCGCCACCCCCCCACACCGCATCAAAACATACACCGCACTTGAACACAAAAAAAAACATTCAGGCAGACCCGACACACGCGCCAAACCCGCATCTCAACATGCACTGCACTTGCACACAAAAACAAACATTCAGGCAGACCCGACACACACCCCACACCCGCATCTTAACATACTGAGAACCTGCACACAAAAACAAACATTCAGGCAGACCCGACACACACCCCAACACTGCATCTCAACATACACTGCACTTGCACACAAAAACAATCATTCAGGCAGACCCGACAACCCCCCCCACCCAGCGACATACACTGAACTTGAAAACAAAAACAAACATGCAGGCAGACCCAACACCTCCACCCTCGCATCTCAGCATACACTGAACTTGCACACAACAACAAACATTCAGGCAGACCCGACAACACCCCTGCATCACACCATACACTGCACTTGCACACAAAAACAAACATTCAGGCAGACCCGACACCCCCCGACCCCAGTATCTCAACATACACTGAACTTACACACAAAACAAACATTCAGGTAGACTCGACACACACCCCACTCCCGCATCTCAACATACACCGAACTTGCACACAACAGCAAACATCCAAGCAGACCCGACACCCCTCCAACCCCGCATCTCAACATACGCTGATCTTGCACACAAAACATACATTCAGGCAGACCCGACAAACACCCCAACCCACATCTCAACATACACTGAACTTGCACACAAAACCTGCACACAAAAACAAACATCCAGGCAGACCCGACACCCCCCCATCCCCGCATCTGAACATCCACTGAACTTGCACACAAAAGCAAACTTTCAGGCAGATCCGACACACACCCCACACCGCATCTCAACATACACTGAACTTGCACACAAAACTTATACACAAATACAAACATCCAGGTTGACCAGACATCCCCCACCCCGCATTGCAACATACACTGCACTTGCACACAAAAACAAACATTCAGGCAGACCCGACACTCCCCCCACCCAGCAACATACACTGAAATTGCACACAGAAACAAACATGCAGGCAGATCCGACACCCCCACCCCCCCAACTCAGCATACACTGAACTTGAACACAACATCAAACATTCAGCAGACCCGACAAACCCCCCACCCACACATCGCAACATACACTGCACTTGCACACAAAAATAAACATTCAGGCAGACCCGACACCCCCTACCCCCTGTATCTCAACATACACTGAACTTTCACACAAAACTTGCACACAAAAGCAAACATCCAGGATGACCCGACAACACAGCACCCCTGCATAGCAACATACACCGTACTTGCACACAAAAACAATAATTCAGGCCACCCCGACAATCCACCCCACCAAGCGACATACACTGAATTTGAAAACAAAAACAAACATGCAGGCAGACCCGACATCCCCCACCCCCGCATCTCAACATACACTGAACTTGCACACAGCAACAAACATTCAGTCAGACCTGCCACCCCCCACCCCTGCACCACACCATACACCGCACTTGTACACAGAACAAACATTCAGGTAGACTAGACACACACCCAACCCCCGCATCTCAACATACACTGAATTTTCACACAACAGCATACATCCAGGCAGACCCAACACCCCCTCCACCCCACATCGCACCATACACCGCACTTGCACACAAAAACAAACATTCAGGCAGAACGGACACACATCACACCCCGCATCTCAACATAAACTGAACTTGCACACAAAAACAAATATCCAGGCAGACCCGACCCCCCCCCTCTCCCACCCCTGCATCGCAACATACACCGCACTTGCACACAAAAACAAACATTGAGGCAGACCCAACACCCCACCCACCGAGCAACATACACTGAACTTGCACACAAAAACAAACATGTAAGCAGACCCAACACCCCCACCCCCGCAGCTCAACATACACTGAACTTGCATATAAAAACAAACTTTAAGACAGACCTGACCCCCCCTGAATCTCAACATACACTGCACTTGCACATAAAAACAAACATTCAGACAGACCCAACACCACCCCCTGACCCCACACCACCCCCGCATCTCAACATACACTGCAGTTGCACACAAACACAAACATTCAGGCAGACCCGACCCCCCCACCCCCGCATCTCAACATACACTGAACTTGCACACAACAATAAACATTTAGGCAGACCCGACAACACTTCCCAGCCCTGTATCGCAACATACACAACACCTGCACATAAAAACAAACATACAGGCAGACCCAACACCCCCCAAACCCTGCATCTCAACATAAACTGAACTTGCACACAAAAACAAACATTCAGGCAGTCCCGACACACACCCCACCCCGCATCTCAACATACACTGAACTTGCACACAAAACTTGCACACTAAAACAAACATCCAGGCAGACCCAAACCCCCCCCACCACTGCATCGCAACATACACTGCACTTGCACACAAAAACAAACATTCAGGCAGACCCGACAACCCCCCCAGCCCCCACCCAGCAACATACTCTGAACTTGCACACAAAAAGAAACATTCAGGCACACCCGAAACACACCCCATCCCCGCATCTCAACATACACTGAACTTGCACACAACAACAAACATCCAGGCAGACCCGACACCTCCCCGACCCCTGCATCTCAACATACATTGATCTTGCACAAAATAACAAACATTCAGATAGACCTGACCCCCCCTGAATCTCAACATACAATGCGCTTGCACACAAAAACAAATATTAAGGCAGACCCAACACCACGCCCGACCCCACACCACCCCTGCATCTTAACATACACTGCAGTTGCACACAAAAACAAACATTCAGGCAGACCCGACACCCCCCACCCCCGCATCTCAACATACACAGAACTTGCACGCAAAAACAAACATTCAGGCAGAGCAGACATACACCCCACCCCCGCATCTCAACAAAAACTGAACTTGCACACAAAACTTGCACACAAAAACAAACATCCAGGCAGATCCGAAACCCCCCCACCACCGCATCGCAACATACACTGCACTTACACACAAAAACAAACATTCAGGCAGACCCGACAACCCCCCCAGCCCCACCAAGCAACATACAGTGAACTTGTACACAAAAAGAAACATTCAGCCACACCCGAAACACACCCCACCCCGCATCTCAACATACACTGAACTTGCACACAACAACAAACATCCAGGCAGACCCGACACCCCCCGACCCCCACATCTCAACATACATTGAACTTGCACACAAAAACAAACATTCAGACAGACCTGACACTATGCCACCGCATCTCTACATACACTGCGCTTGCACACGAAAACAAACATTAAGGCAGACCCAACACCATCCCCGACCCCACACCACCCCCACATATCAACATACACTGCATTTGCACACAAAAACAAACATTCAGGCAGACCCGACACCCCCCACCCCCGCATCTCAACATACACAGAACTTGCACACAACAATAAACATTCAGGCAGACCCGACAACCCTTCCCATCCCTGCATCGCAACATACACCACACTTGCACACAAAAACAAACATTCAGGCAGACCTGACACACGCCACCCCCACATCTCAACATACACTGAACTTGCACACAACAACAAACACCCAGGCAGACCCGCCACCCCCCAAACCCTGCATCTCAACATCCACTGAACTCGCACACAAAAACAAACATTCGGGCAGTCCCGACACACACCCCACCCCGCATCTCAACATACACTGAACTTGCACACAAAACTTGCACACAAAAACAAACATCAAGGCAGACCAGGAACCCCCACACCCCCGAATTGCATCATACACTGCACTTGCACACAAAAACAAACATTCAGGCAGACCCGACACCCACCCCAGCCCCCAGCAACATATACTGAACTTGCACACAAAAACAAACTTTCAGGCAGACCCGACACACACCCCACACCCCTGCATCTCAACATACACTGAACTTGAACACAAAAAAAAACATTCAGGCAGACTCGACACACACCCGACCCCGCATCTCAACATACACTGAACTTGCACACAAAACTTGCACACAAATCAAACATCCAGGCAGACCTGACACCCCCCCCCATACCTGCATCGCAACATACACCGCACTTGCACACAAAAACAAACATGCAGGCAGACCCGACACCCCCATCCCCACATCTCAGCATACACTGAACTTGCACACAAAAACAAACATTCAGGCAGACCCGACAATCCCCCCACCTCTGCATCGCAACATACACTGCACTTGCACACAAAAACAAACATTCAGGCAGACCTGACACACGCCACCCCCACATCTCAACATACACTGAACTTGCACACAACAACAAACACCCAGGCAGACCCGCCACCCCCCAAACCCTGCATCTCAACATCCACTGAACTCGCACACAAAAACAAACATTCGGGCAGTCCCGACACACACCCCACCCCGCATCTCAACATACACTGAACTTGCACACAAAACTTGCACACAAAAACAAACATCAAGGCAGACCCGGAACCCCCACACCCCCGAATTGCATCATACACTGCACTTGCACACAAAAACAAACATTCAGGCAGACCCGACACCCACCCCAGCCCCCAGCAACATACACTGAACTTGCACACAAAAACAAACTTTCAGGCAGACCCGACACACACCCCACACCCCTGCATCTCAACATACACTGAACTTGAACACAAAAAAAAACATTCAGGCAGACTCGACACACACCCGACCCCGCATCTCAACATACACTGAACTTGCACACAAAACTTGCACACAAATCAAACATCCAGGCAGACCTGACACCCACCCCATACCTGCATCGCAACATACACCGCACTTGCACACAAAAACAAACATGCAGGCAGACCCGACACCCCCATCCCCACATCTCAGCATACACTGAACTTGCACACAAAAACAAACATTCAGGCAGACCCGACAATCCCCCCACCTCTGCATCGCAACATACACTGCACTTGCACACAAAAACAAACATTCAGGCCGACCCGACACCCCCAAACCCCGTATCTCAACATACACTGAACTTGCAGACAAAAACAAACACTCAGGCAGATCCAACACACACCCCACCCCCGCATCTCAACATACACTGAACTTGCATACAAAAACATACATTCAGGCAGACCCGACAAACACCCCAACCAGCAGCTCAACATACACTGAACTTGCACACAAAACTTGCACACAAAAACAATCATCCAGACCGACCCGACACCCCACCACTCCCACATTGCAACATACACTGAACTTGCATACAAAACTTGCACACAAAAACAAACATTCAGGCAGGCCCGACAACCCCCCCTCCACCCAACAACATATACTGAACGTGTACACAAAAACAAACATTCAGGCAGACCTGACACACACCCCACCACCACATCTCAACATACACTGAACTTGCACACAACAACAAACATCCAGGCAGACCCGACACACACCCCACCCCGCATCTCAACATACACTGAACTTGTACACAAAAACAAACATTCAGGCACACCCGACCCCCCAGGCCCCCTCATCGCAACATACACTGAACTTGCACACAAAAACAAACATTCAGGCAGACTTGACACACACCCCACCCCACATTGCAACATAAACCGCACTTGCACACAAAAACAAACATTCAGGCAGACCCGACACACGCCCCAACCCTGCATCTCAACATACACTGCACTTGCACACAAAAACAAACATTCAGGCAGACCCGACACACACCCCACACCCGCATCTCAACATACTGAGAACCTGCACACAAAAACAAACATTCAGGCAGACCCGACACACAACCCAACACCGCATCTCAACATACACTGCACTTGCACACAAAAACAAACATTCAGGCAGACCCGACAACACCCCTGCATCACACCATACACTGCACTTGCACACAAAAACAAAGATTCAGGCAGACCCGACACTCCCTGACCCCAGTATCTCAACATACACTGAACTTGCACACAAAATAAACATTCAGGTAGACTCGACACACACCCCACCCCTGCATCTCAACATACACTGAACTTGCACACAAAAGAAACATTTAGGCAGACCCGACAAACACCCCAACCCGCATCTCAGCATACACTGAACTTGCACACAAAACTTGCACACAAAAACAAACATTCAGGCGGACCCGACAACCCCCCCTCCACCCAACAACATATACTGAACTTGCACACAAAAACATTCAGTCAGACCCGACACACACCCCACCCCTGCATCTAAACATACACTGAACTTGCACAAAACAACAAACATCCAGGCAGACCTGACACCCCCCCAAACCCGCATCTCAACATACACTGCACTTTCACACAAAAAAAAACATTCAGGCAGACCCGACACACACCCCACTGTGCATCTCAACATACACTGAACTTGCACCCAAAACTTGCACACAAAACCAAACACCCAGGCAGACCCGACCCCCCCCGCACCCACCCCTGCATCACAACATACACTGCACTTGCACACAAAAACAAACATTCAGGCACACCCAACACACACCCCACCCCTGCATCTCAACATACACTGAACTTGCACTCAAAACTTGCACACAAAAACAATCATCCAGACAGACCCGCCACCCCCCCACACCGCATCAAAACATACACCGCACTTGCACACAAAAAAAAACATTCAGGCAGACCCGACACACGCGCCAAACCCGCATCTCAACATACACTGCACTTGCACACAAAAACAAACATTCAGGCAGACCCGACACACACCCCACACCCGCATCTTAACATACTGAGAACCTGCACACAAAAACAAACATTCAGGCAGACCTGACACACACCCCAACACTGCATCTCAACATACACTGCACTTGCCCACAAAAACAATCATTCAGGCAGACCCGACAACCCCCCCCACCCAGCGACATACACTGAACTTGAAAACAAAAACAAACATGCAGGCAGACCCAACACCTCCACCCGCGCATCTCAGCATACACTGAACTTGCACACAACAACAAACATTCAGGCAGACCCGACAACACCCCTGCATCACACCATACACTGCGCTTGCACACAAAAACAAACATTCAGGCAGACCCGACACCCCCTGACCCCAGTATCTCAACATACACTGAACTTACACACAAAACAAACATTCAGGTAGACTCGACACACACCCCACTCCCACATCTCAACATACACCGAACTTGCACACAACAGCAAACATCCAAGCAGACCCGACACCCCTCCAACCCCGCATCTCAACATACGCTGATCTTGCACACAAAACATACATTCAGGCAGACCCGACAAACACCCCAACCCACATCTCAACATACACTGAACTTGCACACAAAACCTGCACACAAAAACAAACATCCAGGCAGACCCGACACCCCCCCATCCCCGCATCTCAACATCCACTGAACTTGCACACAAAAGCAAACTTTCAGGCAGATCCGACACACACCCCACACCGCATCTCAACATACACTGAACTTGCACACAAAACTTATACACAAATACAAACATCCAGGTCGACCAGACATCCCCCACCCCGCATTGCAACATACACTGCACTTGCACACAAAAACAAACATTCAGGCAGACCCGACACTCCCCCCACCCAGCAACATACACTGAAATTGCACACAGAAACAAACATGCAGGCAGATCCGACACCCCCACCCCCACAACTCAGCATACACTGAACTTGAACACAACATCAAACATTCAGCAGACCCGACAAACCCCCCACCCACACATCGCAACATACACTGCACTTGCACACAAAAATAAACATTCAGGCAGACCCGACACCCCCTACCCCCTGTATCTCAACATACACTGAACTTTCACACAAAAAAAACCCTTCAGGCAAACCCGACACACACCCCACCCCGCATCTCAACATACACTGAACTTGCACACAAAAACAAACATTCAGGCAGACCCGACACACATCCCACTCCGCATCTCAACATACAATGAACTTGCACACAACAGCAAACATCCAGGCAGACCCGACAACCCCCCCAGCCCCCACCCAGCAACATACACTGAACTTGCACACAAAAAGAAACATTCAGGCAGACCCGACGAACACCCCAACCCGCATCTCAGCATACACTGAACTTGCACACAAAACTTGCACACAAAAACAATCATCCAGACAGACCCGACACCCCCCACCCCCGCATCGCAACATACACTGAACTTGCGCACAAAACTTGCACACAAAAACAAACATTCAGGCGGACCTGACAACCCCTCCTCCACCAAACAACATATACTGAACTTGCACACAAAAACATTCAGGCAGACCCGACACACACCCCACCCCTGCATCTAAACATACACTGAACTTGCACAAAACAACAAACATCCAGGCAGACCTGACACCCCCCCAAACCCACATCTCAACATACACTGCACTTTCACACAAAACTTGCACACAAAACCAAACACCCAGGCAGACCTGACCCCCCCGCACCCACCCCTGCATCGCAACATACACTGCACTTGCACACAAAAACAAACATTCAGGCACACCCAACACACACCCCACCCCTGCATCTCAACATACACTGAACTTGCACACAAAACTTGCACACAAAAACAATCATCCAGACAGACCCGCCACCCCCCCACACCGCATCAAAACATACACCGCTCTTGCACACAAAAAAAAACATTCAGGCAGACCCGGCACACGTCCCAACCCCGCATCTCAACATACACTGCACTTGCACACAAAAACAAACATTCAGGCAGACGAGACACACACCCCACACCCGCATCTTACCATACTGAGAACCTGCACACAAAAACAAACATTCAGGCAGACCCGACACTCACCCCAACACCGCATCTCAACATAGACTGCACTTGTACACAAAAACAATCATTCAGGCAGACCCGACAACCCCCCCCACCCAGCGACATACACTGAACTTGAAAACAAAAACAAACATGCAGGCAGACCCAACACCTCCACCCTCGCATCTCAGCATACACTGAACTTGCACATAACAACAAACATTCAGGCAGACCCGACAACACCCCTGCATCACACCATACACTGCACTTGCACACAAAAACAAACATTCAGGCAGACCCGACACCCCCCGACCCCAGTATCTCAACATACACTGAACTTACACACAAAACAAACATTCAGGTAGACTCGCCACACACCCCACTCCCGCATCTCAACATACAACGAACTTGCACACAACAGCAAACATCCAAGCAGACCCGACACCCCTCCAACCCCGCATCTCAACATACGCTGATCTTGCACACAAAACATACATTCAGGCAGACCCGACAAACACCCCAACCCACATCTCAACGTACACTGAACTTGCACACAAATCCTGCACACAAAAACAAACATCCAGGCAGACCCGACACCCCCCATCCCCGCATCTCAACATCCACTGAACTTGCACACAAAAGCAAACTTTCAGGCAGATCCGACACACACCCCACACCGCATCTCAACATACACTGAACTTGCACACAAAACTTATACACAAATACAAACATCCAGGTCGACCAGACATCCCCCACCCCGCATTGCAACATACACTGCACTTGCACACAAAAACAAACATTCAGGCAGACCCGACACTCCCCCCACCCAGCAACATACACTGAAATTGCACACAGAAACAAACTTGCAGGCAGATCCGACACCCCCATCCCCACAACTCAGCATACACTGAACTTGCACACAACAACAAATATTCAGCAGACCCGACAAACCCCCCACCCACACATCGCAACATACACTGCGCTTGCACACAAAAATAAACATTCAGGCAGACCCGACACCCCCTACCCCCTGTATCGCAACATACACTGAACTTTCACACAAAAAAAACCCTTCAGGCAAACCCGACACACACCCCACCCCGCATCTCAACATACACTGAACTTGCACACAAAAACAAACATTCAGGCAGACCCGACACACACCCCACTCCGCATCTCAACATACAATGAACTTGCACACAACAGCAAACATCCAGGCAGACCCGACAACCCCCCCAGCCGCCACCCAGCAACATACACTGAACTTGCACACAAAAAGAAACATTCAGGCATACCCGACGAACACCCCAACCCGCATCTCAGCATACACTGAACTTGCACACAAAACTTGCACACAAAAACAATCATCCAGACAGACCCGACACCCCCCACCCCCGCATCGCACATACACTGAACTTGCACACAAAAACAAACATTCAGGCGGACCTGACAACCCCCCCCCTCCACCCAACAACGTATACTGAACTTGCACACAAAAACATTCAGGCAGACCTGACACACACCCCACCCCTGCATCTAAACATACACTGAACTTGCACATAACAACAAACATTCAGGCAGACTCGACAACACCCCTGCATCACACCATACACTGCGCTTGCACACAAAAACAAACATTCAGGCAGACCCGACACCCCCTGACCCCAGTATCTCAACATACACTGAACTTACACACAAAACAAACATTCAGGTAGACTCGACACACACCCCACTCCCACATCTCAACATACACCGAACTTGCACACAACAGCAAACATCCAAGCAGACCCGACACCCCTCCAACCCCGCATCTCAACATACGCTGATCTTGCACACAAAACATACATTCAGGCAGACCCGACAAACACCCCAACCCACATCTCAACATACACTGAACTTGCACACAAAACCTGCACACAAAAACAAACATCCAGGCAGACCCGACACCCCCCCATCCCCGCATCTCAACATCCACTGAACTTGCACACAAAAGCAAACTTTCAGGCAGATCCGACACACACCCCACACCGCATCTCAACATACACTGAACTTGCACACAAAACTTATACACAAATACAAACATCCAGGTCGACCAGACATCCCCCACCCCGCATTGCAACATACACTGCACTTGCACACAAAAACAAACATTCAGGCAGACCCGACACTCCCCCCACCCAGCAACATACACTGAAATTGCACACAGAAACAAACATGCAGGCAGATCTGACACCCCCACCCCCACAACTCAGCATACACTGAACTTGAACACAACATCAAACATTCAGCAGACCCGACAAACCCCCCACCCACACATCGCAACATACACTGCACTTGCACACAAAATTAAACATCCAGGCAGACTGATAGCCCCCCCACACCCGCATCGCAACATACACCGCACTTGCACACAAAAACAGACATGCAGGCAGACCCGACACCCCCCATCTCAGCATACACTGAACTTGCACACAAAAGCAAATATTCAGGCAGACCCGACAATCCCCCCACCTCTGCATCGCAACATACACTGCACTTGCACACGAAAACAAACATTCAGGCAGACCCAACACCCCCCAAACCCCATATCTCAACATACACTGAACTTGCAGACAAAAACAAACATTCAGGCAGATCCAACACACACCCCACCCCTGCATCTCAACATACACTGAACTTGTACACAAAACTTACACACAAAAACACATCCAGGCAGACCTGACACCCCCCCCAAACCCGCATCGCAACATACACCGCACTTGCACTCAAAAACAAACATGCAGGCAGACTCGACACCCCCCATCCCCACATCTCAACATATACTGAACGTGTACACAAAAACAAACATTCAGGCAGACCCGACACCCCCAAATCCCGTATCTCAACATACACTGAACTTGCAGACAAAAACAAACACTCAGGCAGATCCAACACACACCCCACCCCCGCATCTCAACATACACTGAACTTGCACACAAAAACATACATTCAGGCAGACCCGACAAACACCCCAACCAGCAGCTCAACATACACTGAACTTGAACACAAAACTTGCACACAAAAACAATCATCCAGACCGACCCGACACCTCACCACTCCCACATTGCAACATACACTGAACTTGCACACAAAACCTGCACACAAAAACAAACATTCAGGCAGACCCGACAACCCCCCCTCCACCCAACAACATATACTGAACGTGTTCACAAAAACAAACATTCAGGCAGACCTGACACACACCCCACCACCACATCTCAACATACACTGAACATGCACACAACAACAAACATCCAGGCAGACCCGACACACACCCCACCCCGCATCTCAACATACACTGAACTTGTAAACAAAACTTGCACACAAAAATAAACATTCACGCGGACCCGAAACCCCCACCCCCGCATCTCAGCATACACAAAACTTGCACACAAAAACAAACATCCAGGCAGACCTGACATCCCCCCATCCTCGCATCTCAGCATACACAGCACTTGCACGCAAAACAAACATTCACACAGACCCGACACCCCAACCCCGCATCTCAGCATACACTGAACTTGCACACAACAACAAACATTCAGATGACCCGACAACCCCCACACACACACATCGCAACATACACTGCACTTGCACACAAAAACAAACATTCAGGCAGTGTCATGATCTCTGCTTCCAAAAGATCAGGACTTGCCCGACTCCCTTGGAAGCAGACCATAACCCCGGTTCCGAGTGCCAGCAAGTCCCAATTGGGACCTTTTGGACCCTGTCCTGGCGCCAGTGGCACCAGGCTCATAAAGATGTCCAGTCCCAGCGCTGGAAGCGCCGGGCTCATAATGCTTGGGTGGACTTACCTGCAGCAGACCATGCTGCTTACTTACCTGCCAGTTGAACCCCTGATCCTCTTCTGTTTGGGACTACTTTTCCTGTTGGGTGGGGCAGGAGCCACTCCCTAGGTTCAGAACACTGGAACTCTTCTGGAAAGCAGGAACTCTTTTCTTACCTAGGCGTGGCTGTGGAAGGAGACACCTATGCAATACAGGAGGCTATTTAAATCACACCCGATGGATGAATCTTGCTTTGCGTTAGTCTGCATTCTCTGCAGCAGAATGCTCATCGTGTCTTCTGCTTCTGATCCTGGGCTTAAGGGAACAAAGGCTTACCATCCTGGAATCCAGTCTTCAGCAGCACCTGTAAAGACAAAGAAAGAACAGGTTAGCACTACGGTCTTCAGTGGCAGCGCATCTCTTACCTGGTCCATCGGCTGTCACCAATGCCTCGCGCTGCATTCCGGCATCTGAAAGACAAAGGCTTACCTACTCTTCGCATGCTCCGGAGGTCTTCGCACTGAATTCCGGCATCTGAAAGACAAAAGCTTACCAGCTCTTCGCACGCTCCGGAGGCCTTGGGCGCTGCATCCCGCATCTGAAAGACAAAAGAAGGTGCGTTTAAAGACATTGGTCAACTTTATTACTCACGTGCCATTACTCCTTCCCACGCCGAATCCAGTGGGTATTCCAGCACCCTTCAGCTTCTCTAAAGCTCCGAACTTGTCCTTGCAAGATAAAAGGGAGAGTTAGTGCGCATCGTGAAGCAGGCTACAAGCGCTTACTTACGTGCTTCCAGGCGCTTCTATTCCTCACGCGGGTTCGATCCTCAACTCTCATCAGCCCGCCATCCGCCATCGCCGGAACCCTGCAAAACAAGAGATATCATTACAAAAGACTTTTAAGACATTTGAAGTGCCCAGAACTTACCGTTCGTGCAGTTAACAACGGACAGCAGTCCTCTGAGGTCAAGAGGCCTGCACCCTTATCCAGTGAAGAAACTGGTACGGCACCCTGCCCCGAGGCAGATGGAGAGCTCGGCATTCACTTACCTAAGACATCTTACTCTTCGAGTCAGACATACAGTGCACAGAGGTCCAGCCCAAAGAGCCAACCGTGTGTTACACATCACCTTTGAAGATACGGCATTCACCCAGTCAAGACCGGCGCCTCTGCGGGAACCAGGTGAGCGTTACAGAACGCAAAGCCAACCGCAAAACTCCCACCCAGGCGCTATGGAAACCTCGGATACCGACCAGCTAGCCCAGTTACTTGGGGAACTAAGAGCAGAAGTGCATGCAGCCCGTCAGGAAACGAATGCTCTAAGAAGGGAACTGATTATTTCCAAGGAGCGAACAGACGATCTCGCTAGACAATTGCTACAGTCACAAACCGGACAAACTCTGTTACCCGCATCAGGGGCAAATCTTCCTTCAACATCCTCTACGAACCCAGTGCAGATCAACCTACCTGGGAATGTACCTCTGGCTCCGCCCGAACGATTTTCTGGTGACCCAAAGAGGTTTGCAGTATTTATTAATCAGTGCCGGTTGCACTTCTTATGCCGGCCAGCAGCCTTTCCAACTGATCAAGCTAAGGTAGCTTTCGTGCTTTCGTACCTTAGTGGCAATGCGGCAGACTGGTCGATCCCTCTAGTTAATCAAGATGATCCAGTTCTCCATGATTTTCAAGCTTTTCAGCTCAGTATGGAAAAACTGTTTGCAAGACATTCACAGGGGCAGGCCTTGGACAATGAGCTCCTTTCATTGCGACAGGGTAATCAAGACCTTTTGGCTTATATTGCGTCTTTCAACAGACTGATAGTGGAAACTCGATGGCCTGAGGACAAAAGGATTACGCTGTTTTATAGAGGTCTACGTGGAGAGCTCAAAGATGTGTTAGCCCAAGTAGTGAATCCCCCGCAAGACTCTTCGGACTATATTGACTTAGTCGTTCAAATTGACCACAGACTGCAGAACAGGAAGGCCGATCGTTCCAAGTTTGATGCTCGAGTATTTTCCAAACCACCCACTCCTACCAAAGGAGCAGACTCCGGGGAACCCATGCAAATAGGGGGCCTGAAAGGACCACTAACACAAAAGGAGCGGGAAAGGAGAAAACAGCTGCAATTATGCCTCTATTGCGGAAACTCGGGGCACTTTCTTCGAGACTGTCCGGTGAAACAAGCCAAGAAGGCAGTAGGAGCTGCAGTTACCAGGGTCACAAACTCTGAGCAGGGAAACGACCTCGCCCGACAAGAATAGAGGTCCTCTTGCCGAGCGTTAAAACCAGTTCCGTGACCTCGCATTTCGTGATACCTATGGTCCTCATTAGCCCTGAACATCCGGATCGATTACATGCGATTGAAGCTTACGTCGACAGCGGTGCCATCGGCAATTATGTGGATCATGAAATGGTTTTGAGGATGAATCTGACTCTTTGTCCAAAGGCTGTAAAGGACGTCATTACTACGGTGGATGGTACGGAGATAGCCTCCGGACCAGTAACGCATACCACCCAAGAAGTGACGCTAGTAAGTCAAGATGGACACCATGAGAAGATCGTGTTCGATGTGATCAAGGCCCCTCAGTTCCAGATTATTCTAGGAATTCCTTGGTTAGAGAAGCACAATCCTCAGATCGATTGGCGAGCAAGAACGGTTCAGTTTCCAGAATGTGTCTCTACTTGTCACCCTCGACCTGGTGTTGCACTGGCAGCAATTTCCTCGGAGGCTCCCCAGTTACCTCCTGAATACCTAGAATTCCAAGATGTTTTCCGGAAGGAACAGGCTAACTCTCTACCTCCTCATAGGTCTTATGACTGCCAGATAGACCTGATACCTGGATCTACTCCTCCTTGTAGTAGAATTTATGCCCTCACCGAGCCTGAGAATCTTCACCTACGACAATACCTGGATCAATACCTAGCGAATGGGTTTATTCGTCCTTCCAAGTCCCCTGCTTCCTCAGCTTTGTTCTTCGTTCCAAAAAAAGAAGGGGACCTTAGAACTTGTATAGACTATCGCGCCCTGAACCAGATCACCGTTAAGAATAGATATCCGTTACCTTTGATCCCTGAACTCCTGGACCAAGTCAGAAAAGCATGCATATATACAAAGCTGGATCTTAGAGGAGCCTACCACTTGGTACGAGTGAAAGAGGGCGATGAATGGAAGACGGCCTTCCGCACCAAGTATGGGCTATTTGAATATCAGGTCATGCCCTTCGGACTTTGCAATGCCCCGGCCGCCTTTCAATATTTTATGAACGATGTCCTCAGAGAGCTCATAGATGTGTGTGTTGTTGTTTACATTGACGACATCCTCGTTTATTCTTCATCGGAAACTGAACATCGGAAACATGTGAAAATGGTCCTCGAGAGATTGCGTCAACACAAACTTTTCGCTAAGTTGGAAAAATGTGTTTTCAACGTGACTGAAGTTGAATTCTTGGGATTCATATTATCACCTAGCGGAGTGCGTATGGATTCAAAGAAGGTCGATGCAATTCTCAAATGGCCATCGCCATCCTCCGTAAAAGGTGTTCAAAGCATGTTAGGCTTCGCTAACTTTTACCGCAGGCTTATCCCCGAATTCTCTCGAATAGTCCAGCCCATCACCGCCTTGTTAAAGAAAAACAAACGTTTTGAATGGTCTACTGAGGCGGAACAAGCTTTCCAGAATTTGAAGACTAGATTTATCTCTGCACCGATCTTAAAACATCCTCGCCCAGAACTCCCCTACATCGTTGAAACTGATGCTTCGAGCCTTGCCATGGGGGCAGTTCTATCACAAAAGGACCCAGTAACCAATCAGTTGCATCCCGTGGCATTTTGGTCCCGCAAATTCTCGCCTCCTGAAATCAATTACACTATTACTGATAAGGAACTTCTAGCTATCAAGTCCGCCTTTAAGGCTTGGCGGCATTATCTTCTGGGGGCCCGACACACTGTTACTGTGATTACAGATCACCGAAACCTGCAATATTTGAAAACCGCAAAAGCTCAATCCTCTAGGCAACTCCGTTGGGCACTATTCTTTGCCGAGTTTGACTTCATAATTACCTATCGACCTGGTACAAAAAACGGTAAAGCTGATGCCCTTTCTCGGATGGGAGTGGAAGAACATTTGATCAATCCTAAACCTGTACCTATCATTCCCGAACAAAGAATTCTAGGTGTAATCGCCACACAATCCATAGAGAAAGTTAAGGATAAAGCCAGGCTACTGGTAACTCCAGCAGACATACAGAATTGGCATCTGCAGGGAAAGGACTTTACGGTGAAGGACAACCTATTATATTTCCAAGAACGGTTATACCTGCCCAGCACAGATTTACAGAAAAAGGTAATCTCTTGTTATCACGATTCTTTAATGGAAGGACATCCCGGTATGACCAAGACCTCGGAAAAGATCAAGCGCTACTTCTGGTGGCCGTCTTGGAAAAAAGATATCAGAGACTTTATAATGTCCTGTGGAGTATGCGCCCAAAACAAGAGTCAAAAGAAAAAACCAGCCGGCCTCTTACGCCCTATTGACATCCCGCCTCGCCCTTGGCATACGCTTTCTATGGACTTCATCACCGATCTACCTCCATGCTCCGGATACAATACGATCCTAGTAATCGTGGACCTATTCTCCAAGATGGCGCATTTCATTCCACTCAAAGGCTTACCAACAGCAGCAACTCTGGCCCGAGAATTTCTCGAAAACATCGTCCGACTGCACGGTTTTCCTTCAGTTCTAATTTCGGATCGAGGTAGTCAATTTATTTCTCATTTTTGGCGAAGTTGCTGTCGGTCGGCTCAAATTGATGTGAGACTTTCGACCAGCCACCACCCTCAAACCGACGGACAAACCGAGAGGACCAATCAAACTCTGGAACAGTATTTGCGCTGCATGCTACAACAAACTGAAAAAACTTGGAAAGATATCCTTTGGATAGCCGAATATGCCTACAATAACTCTGTCCACTCGGGAACTGGGAAGACCCCGTTTTTTCTTTTATACGGTAGTCACCCTCGAACCTCGGAGTTGGATCCACTCCAAGATCTTGGAACACCAGCAGTAGACCACCTGCATTCTACAATCACCCAAGCCTTTAAGGAAGCCGTTTCTCACCTTCAAAGGGCTAAAGAACAATACAAGAAAGGAGCAGACCAACATCGGAAGGAATCCCCCCAATATCAAGTAGGAGATCAAGTCTGGTTATCCACCAAATATCTACCTCAAAAAGGACCACGCACATTCAACCCAAGATACCTTGGTCCCTATTCCATCACTACCATAGTAAATCCAGTAGCGGTCAAGTTGGATTTGCCCCCTCACATGAAGATACATCCGGTCTTCCATGTCTCTCTATTAAAACCCGTGCAACCTCAAACCCGACTAACTACATCTCCAAAACCTATTCTAGTTGATGGAGAACTCGAGTTTGAAGTCAAAAGCATCCTGGATTCCAAGATCTCCAAATCTAAACTATTTTACCTGATTGACTGGAAAGGCTACGGTCCCCAAGAAAGATCCTGGGAACCTGCAGAATATGTCCACGCGCCTCGTCTAATCAAAAGATTTCATCTAACATTTCCTAACAAGCCCAAACCCCCGGAGAAGCCCTGTTTGGGAGGGGCCTTGAGGGGGGGTGCTGTCATGATCTCTGCTTCCAAAAGATCAGGACTTGCCCGACTCCCTTGGAAGCAGACCCATAACCCCGGTTCCAAGTGCCAGCCAGTTCCAATTGGGACCTTTTGGACCCTGTCCTGGCGCCAGTGGCACCAGGCTCATAAAGATGTCCAGTCCCAGCGCTGGAAGCGCCGGGCTCATAATGCTTGGGTGGACTTACCTGCAGCAGACCATGTTGCTTACTTACCTGCCAGTTGAACCCCTGATCCTCTTATGTTTGGGACTACTTTTCCTGTTGGGTGGGGCAGGAGCCACTCCCTAGGTTCAGAACATTGGAACTCTTCTGGAAAGCAGGAACTCTTTTCTTACCTAGGCGTGGCTGTGGAAGGAGACACCTAAGCACTACAGGAGGCTATTTAAACCACACCCGATGGATGAATCTTGCTTTGCGTTATTCTGCATTCTCTGCAGCAGAACGCTCATCGTGTCTTCTGCTTCTGATCCTGGGCCTAAGGGAACAAAGGCTTACCATCCTGGAATCCAGTCTTCAGCAGCACCTGTAAAGACAAAGAAAGAACAGGTTAGCACTACGGTCTTCAGTGGCAGCGCACCTCTTACCTGGTCCATCGGCTGTCACCAACGCCTCGCGCTGCATTCCGGCATCTGAAAGACAAAGGCTTACCTACTCTTCGCATGCTCCGGAGGTCTTCGCACTGAATTCCGGCATCTGAAAGACAAAAGCTTACCAGCTCTTCGCACGCTCCGGAGGCCTTCGGCGCTGCATCCCGCATCTGAAAGACAAAAGAAGGTGCGTTTAAAGACATTGGGAAACTTTATTACTCACGTGCCATTACTCCTTCCCACGCCGAATCCAGTGGGTATTCCAGCACCCTTCAGCTTCTCTAAAGCTCCGAACTTGTACCTGCAAGATAAAAGGGACAGTTAGTGCGCATCGTGAAGAAGGCTACAAGCGCTTACTTACGTGCTTCCAGGCGCTTCTATTCCTCACGCGGGTTCGATCCTCAACTCTCATCAGCCCGCCATCCTCCATCGCCGGAACCCTGAAAAACAAGAGATATCATTACAAAAGACTTTTAAGACATTTGAAGTTGCCAGAGCTTACCGTTCGTGCAGTTAACGACGGACAGCAGTCCTCTGAGGTCAAGAGGCCTGCACCCTTATCCAGTGAAGAAACTAGTTACGGCACCCTGCCCCGAGGTAGATGGAGAGTTCGGCATTCACTTACCTAAGACATCTTACTCTTCGAGTCAGACATACAGTGCACAGAGGTCCAGCCCAAAGAGCCAACCGTGTGTTACACATCACCTTTGAAGATACGGCATTCACCCAGTCAAGACCGGCGCCTCTGCGGGAATCAGGTGAGCGTTACAGGCAGACCCAACACACACCCCACCCCCACATCTCAACATACACTAAACTTTCACAAAATAACAAACATCCAGGCAAACCCGACACCCCCCAACCCCGAATCTCAACATACAATGCACTGTCACACAAAAACAAACATTCAGACAGACCCGACACACACCACACCCCGCATCTCTACATACACTGAACTCGCACACAAAACTTGCACACAAAAACAAACATTCAGGCAGACCCGACCCCCCCCACCTCACCCACCGTTGCATCGCAACATACACCGCACTTGCACACAAAAACAAACATTCAGGCAGACCCCCCCCCAGCAACATACACTGAACTTGCACACAAAAACAAACATTCAGGCAGACTCGACAAACACCCCAACCCTGCATCTCAACATACACTGAACTTGCACACAAAACTTGCACACAAATCAAACATCCAGGCAGACCTGACAACCCCCCCCACACCCGCATCGCAATATACACCGCACTTGCACTCAAAAACAAACATGCAGGCATACCCGACACCCCCCATCCCCACATCTCAGCATACACTGAAATTGCACACAAAAAAAACATTCAGGCAGACCCGACACCCCCAAATCCCGTATCTCAACATACACTGAACTTGCAGACAAAAACAAACACTCAGGCAGATCCAACACACACCCCACCCCCGCATCTCAACATACACTGAACTTGCACACAAAAACATACATTCAGGCAGACCCGACAAACACCCCAACCAGCAGCTCAACATACACTGAACTTGCACACAAAACTTGCACACAAAAACAATCATCCAGACCGACCCGGCACCCCACCACTCCCACATTGCAACATACACTGAACTTGCATACAAAACTTGCACACAAAAACAAACATTCAGGCAGACCCGACAACCCCCCCTCCACCCAACAACATATACTGAACGTGTACACAAAAACAAACATTCAGGCAGACCTGACACACACCCCACCACCACATCTCAACATACACTGAACTTGCACACAACAACAAACATCCAGGCAGACCCGACACACACCACACCCCGCATCTCTACATACACTGAACTCGCACACAAAACTTGCACACAAAAACAAACATTCAGGCAGACCCGACCCCCCCCCCCACCTCACCCACCGTTGCATCGCAACATACACCGCATTTGCACACAAAAACAAACATTCAGGCAGACCCCCCCCCCAGCAACATACACTGAACTTGCACACAAAAACAAACATTCAGGCAGACTCGACAAACACCCCAACCCTGCATCTCAACATACACTGAACTTGCACACAAAACTTGCACACAAATCAAACATCCAGGCAGACCTGACAACCCCCCCCCACACCCGCATTGCAACATACACCGCACTTGCACTCAAAAACAAACATGCAGGCATACCCGACACCCCCCATCCCCACATCTCAGCATACACTGAAACTGCACACAAAAAAAAACATTCAGGCAGACCCGACACCCCCAAATCCCGTATCTCAACATACACTGAACTTGCAGACAAAAACAAACACTCAGGCAGATCCAACACACACCCCACCCCCGCATCTCAACATACACTGAACTTGCACACAAAAACATACATTCAGGCAGACCCGACAAACACCCCAACCAGCAGCTCAACATACACTGAACTTGCACACAAAACTTGTACACAAAAACAATCATCCAGACCGACCCGACACCCCACCACTCCCACATTGCAACATACACTGAACTTGCATACAAAACTTGCACACAAAAACAAACATTCAGGCAGACCCGACAACCCCCCCTTCACCCAACAACATATACTGAACGTGTACACAAAAACAAACATTCAGGCAGACCTGACACACACCCCACCACCACATCTCAACATACACTGAACTTGCACACAACAACAAACATCCAGGCAGACCCGACACACACCCCACCCCGCATCTCAACATACACTGAACTTGTACACAAAAACAAACATTCAGGCACACCCGACCCCCCAGGCCCCCTCATCTCAACATACACTGAACTTGCACACAAAAACAAACATTCAGGCAGACTTGACACACACCCCACCCCACATTGCAACATAAACCGCACTTGCACACAAAAACAAACATTCAGGCAGACCCGACACACGCCCCAACCCTGCATCTCAACATACACTGCACTTGCACACAAAAACAAACATTCAGGCAGACCCGACACACACCCCACACCCGCATCTCAACATACTGAGAACCTGCACACAAAAACAAACATTCAGGCAGACCCGACACACAACCCAACACCGCATCTCAACATACACTGCACTTGCACACAAAAACAAACATTCAGGCAGACCCGACAACACCCCTGCATCACACCATACACTGCACTTGCACACAAAAACAAAGATTGAGGCAGACCCGACACCCCCTGACCCCAGTATCTCAACATACACTGAACTTGCACACAAAACAAACATTCAGGTAGACTCGACACACACCCCACCCCTGCATCTCAACATACACTGAACTTGCACACAAAAAGAAACATTTAGGCAGACCCGACAAACACCCCAACCCGCATCTCAGCATACACTGAACTTGCACACAAAACTTGCACACAAAAACAATCATCCAGACAGACCCGACACCCACCACCCCCGCATCGCAACATACACTGAACTTGCACACAAAACTTGCACACAAAAACAAACCTTCAGGCGGACCCGACAACCCCCCCTCCACCCAACAACATATACTGAACTTGCACACAAAAACATTCAGTCAGACCCGACACACACCCCACCCCTGCATCTAAACATACACTGAACTTGCACAAAACAACAAACATCCAGGCAGACCTGACACCCCCCCAAACCCGCATCTCAACATACACTGCACTTTCACACAAAAAAAAACATTCAGGCAGACCCGACACACACCCCACTGCGCATCTCAACATACACTGAACTTGCACCCAAAACTTGCACACAAAACCAAACACCCAGGCAGACCCGAGCCCCCCGCACCCACCCCTGCATCACAACATACACTGCACTTGCACACAAAAACAAACATTCAGGCACACCCAACACACACCCCACCCCTGCATCTCAACATACACTGAACTTGCACTCAAAACTTGCACACAAAAACAATCATCTAGACAGACCCGCCACCCCCCCACACCGCATCAAAACATACACCGCACTTGAACACAAAAAAAAACATTCAGGCAGACCCGACACACGCGCCAAACCCGCATCTCAACATGCACTGCACTTGCACACAAAAACAAACATTCAGGCAGACCCGACACACACCCCACACCCGCATCTTAACATACTGAGAACCTGCACACAAAAACAAACATTCAGGCAGACCCGACACACACCCCAACACTGCATCTCAACATACACTGCACTTGCACACAAAAACAATCATTCAGGCAGACCCGACAACCCCCCCCACCCAGCGACATACACTGAACTTGAAAACAAAAACAAACATGCAGGCAGACCCAACACCTCCACCCTCGCATCTCAGCATACACTGAACTTGCACACAACAACAAACATTCAGGCAGACCCGACAACACCCCTGCATCACACCATACACTGCACTTGCACACAAAAACAAACATTCAGGCAGACCCGACACCCCCCGACCCCAGTATCTCAACATACACTGAACTTACACACAAAACAAACATTCAGGTAGACTCGACACACACCCCACTCCCGCATCTCAACATACACCGAACTTGCACACAACAGCAAACATCCAAGCAGACCCGACACCCCTCCAACCCCGCATCTCAACATACGCTGATCTTGCACACAAAACATACATTCAGGCAGACCCGACAAACACCCCAACCCACATCTCAACATACACTGAACTTGCACACAAAACCTGCACACAAAAACAAACATCCAGGCAGACCCGACACCCCCCCATCCCCGCATCTGAACATCCACTGAACTTGCACACAAAAGCAAACTTTCAGGCAGATCCGACACACACCCCACACCGCATCTCAACATACACTGAACTTGCACACAAAACTTATACACAAATACAAACATCCAGGTTGACCAGACATCCCCCACCCCGCATTGCAACATACACTGCACTTGCACACAAAAACAAACATTCAGGCAGACCCGACACTCCCCCCACCCAGCAACATACACTGAAATTGCACACAGAAACAAACATGCAGGCAGATCCGACACCCCCACCCCCCCAACTCAGCATACACTGAACTTGAACACAACATCAAACATTCAGCAGACCCGACAAACCCCCCACCCACACATCGCAACATACACTGCACTTGCACACAAAAATAAACATTCAGGCAGACCCGACACCCCCTACCCCCTGTATCTCAACATACACTGAACTTTCACACAAAACTTGCACACAAAAGCAAACATCCAGGATGACCCGACAACACAGCACCCCTGCATAGCAACATACACCGTACTTGCACACAAAAACAATAATTCAGGCCACCCCGACAATCCACCCCACCAAGCGACATACACTGAATTTGAAAACAAAAACAAACATGCAGGCAGACCCGACATCCCCCACCCCCGCATCTCAACATACACTGAACTTGCACACAGCAACAAACATTCAGTCAGACCTGCCACCCCCCACCCCTGCACCACACCATACACCGCACTTGTACACAGAACAAACATTCAGGTAGACTAGACACACACCCAACCCCCGCATCTCAACATACACTGAATTTTCACACAACAGCATACATCCAGGCAGACCCAACACCCCCTCCACCCCACATCGCACCATACACCGCACTTGCACACAAAAACAAACATTCAGGCAGAACGGACACACATCACACCCCGCATCTCAACATAAACTGAACTTGCACACAAAAACAAATATCCAGGCAGACCCGACCCCCCCCCTCTCCCACCCCTGCATCGCAACATACACCGCACTTGCACACAAAAACAAACATTGAGGCAGACCCAACACCCCACCCACCGAGCAACATACACTGAACTTGCACACAAAAACAAACATGTAAGCAGACCCAACACCCCCACCCCCGCAGCTCAACATACACTGAACTTGCATATAAAAACAAACTTTAAGACAGACCTGACCCCCCCTGAATCTCAACATACACTGCACTTGCACATAAAAACAAACATTCAGACAGACCCAACACCACCCCCTGACCCCACACCACCCCCGCATCTCAACATACACTGCAGTTGCACACAAACACAAACATTCAGGCAGACCCGACCCCCCCACCCCCGCATCTCAACATACACTGAACTTGCACACAACAATAAACATTTAGGCAGACCCGACAACACTTCCCAGCCCTGTATCGCAACATACACAACACCTGCACATAAAAACAAACATACAGGCAGACCCAACACCCCCCAAACCCTGCATCTCAACATAAACTGAACTTGCACACAAAAACAAACATTCAGGCAGTCCCGACACACACCCCACCCCGCATCTCAACATACACTGAACTTGCACACAAAACTTGCACACTAAAACAAACATCCAGGCAGACCCAAACCCCCCCCACCACTGCATCGCAACATACACTGCACTTGCACACAAAAACAAACATTCAGGCAGACCCGACAACCCCCCCAGCCCCCACCCAGCAACATACTCTGAACTTGCACACAAAAAGAAACATTCAGGCACACCCGAAACACACCCCATCCCCGCATCTCAACATACACTGAACTTGCACACAACAACAAACATCCAGGCAGACCCGACACCTCCCCGACCCCTGCATCTCAACATACATTGATCTTGCACAAAATAACAAACATTCAGATAGACCTGACCCCCCCTGAATCTCAACATACAATGCGCTTGCACACAAAAACAAATATTAAGGCAGACCCAACACCACGCCCGACCCCACACCACCCCTGCATCTTAACATACACTGCAGTTGCACACAAAAACAAACATTCAGGCAGACCCGACACCCCCCACCCCCGCATCTCAACATACACAGAACTTGCACGCAAAAACAAACATTCAGGCAGAGCAGACATACACCCCACCCCCGCATCTCAACAAAAACTGAACTTGCACACAAAACTTGCACACAAAAACAAACATCCAGGCAGATCCGAAACCCCCCCACCACCGCATCGCAACATACACTGCACTTACACACAAAAACAAACATTCAGGCAGACCCGACAACCCCCCCAGCCCCACCAAGCAACATACAGTGAACTTGTACACAAAAAGAAACATTCAGCCACACCCGAAACACACCCCACCCCGCATCTCAACATACACTGAACTTGCACACAACAACAAACATCCAGGCAGACCCGACACCCCCCGACCCCCACATCTCAACATACATTGAACTTGCACACAAAAACAAACATTCAGACAGACCTGACACTATGCCACCGCATCTCTACATACACTGCGCTTGCACACGAAAACAAACATTAAGGCAGACCCAACACCATCCCCGACCCCACACCACCCCCACATATCAACATACACTGCATTTGCACACAAAAACAAACATTCAGGCAGACCCGACACCCCCCACCCCCGCATCTCAACATACACAGAACTTGCACACAACAATAAACATTCAGGCAGACCCGACAACCCTTCCCATCCCTGCATCGCAACATACACCACACTTGCACACAAAAACAAACATTCAGGCAGACCTGACACACGCCACCCCCACATCTCAACATACACTGAACTTGCACACAACAACAAACACCCAGGCAGACCCGCCACCCCCCAAACCCTGCATCTCAACATCCACTGAACTCGCACACAAAAACAAACATTCGGGCAGTCCCGACACACACCCCACCCCGCATCTCAACATACACTGAACTTGCACACAAAACTTGCACACAAAAACAAACATCAAGGCAGACCAGGAACCCCCACACCCCCGAATTGCATCATACACTGCACTTGCACACAAAAACAAACATTCAGGCAGACCCGACACCCACCCCAGCCCCCAGCAACATATACTGAACTTGCACACAAAAACAAACTTTCAGGCAGACCCGACACACACCCCACACCCCTGCATCTCAACATACACTGAACTTGAACACAAAAAAAAACATTCAGGCAGACTCGACACACACCCGACCCCGCATCTCAACATACACTGAACTTGCACACAAAACTTGCACACAAATCAAACATCCAGGCAGACCTGACACCCCCCCCCATACCTGCATCGCAACATACACCGCACTTGCACACAAAAACAAACATGCAGGCAGACCCGACACCCCCATCCCCACATCTCAGCATACACTGAACTTGCACACAAAAACAAACATTCAGGCAGACCCGACAATCCCCCCACCTCTGCATCGCAACATACACTGCACTTGCACACAAAAACAAACATTCAGGCAGACCTGACACACGCCACCCCCACATCTCAACATACACTGAACTTGCACACAACAACAAACACCCAGGCAGACCCGCCACCCCCCAAACCCTGCATCTCAACATCCACTGAACTCGCACACAAAAACAAACATTCGGGCAGTCCCGACACACACCCCACCCCGCATCTCAACATACACTGAACTTGCACACAAAACTTGCACACAAAAACAAACATCAAGGCAGACCCGGAACCCCCACACCCCCGAATTGCATCATACACTGCACTTGCACACAAAAACAAACATTCAGGCAGACCCGACACCCACCCCAGCCCCCAGCAACATACACTGAACTTGCACACAAAAACAAACTTTCAGGCAGACCCGACACACACCCCACACCCCTGCATCTCAACATACACTGAACTTGAACACAAAAAAAAACATTCAGGCAGACTCGACACACACCCGACCCCGCATCTCAACATACACTGAACTTGCACACAAAACTTGCACACAAATCAAACATCCAGGCAGACCTGACACCCACCCCATACCTGCATCGCAACATACACCGCACTTGCACACAAAAACAAACATGCAGGCAGACCCGACACCCCCATCCCCACATCTCAGCATACACTGAACTTGCACACAAAAACAAACATTCAGGCAGACCCGACAATCCCCCCACCTCTGCATCGCAACATACACTGCACTTGCACACAAAAACAAACATTCAGGCCGACCCGACACCCCCAAACCCCGTATCTCAACATACACTGAACTTGCAGACAAAAACAAACACTCAGGCAGATCCAACACACACCCCACCCCCGCATCTCAACATACACTGAACTTGCATACAAAAACATACATTCAGGCAGACCCGACAAACACCCCAACCAGCAGCTCAACATACACTGAACTTGCACACAAAACTTGCACACAAAAACAATCATCCAGACCGACCCGACACCCCACCACTCCCACATTGCAACATACACTGAACTTGCATACAAAACTTGCACACAAAAACAAACATTCAGGCAGGCCCGACAACCCCCCCTCCACCCAACAACATATACTGAACGTGTACACAAAAACAAACATTCAGGCAGACCTGACACACACCCCACCACCACATCTCAACATACACTGAACTTGCACACAACAACAAACATCCAGGCAGACCCGACACACACCCCACCCCGCATCTCAACATACACTGAACTTGTACACAAAAACAAACATTCAGGCACACCCGACCCCCCAGGCCCCCTCATCGCAACATACACTGAACTTGCACACAAAAACAAACATTCAGGCAGACTTGACACACACCCCACCCCACATTGCAACATAAACCGCACTTGCACACAAAAACAAACATTCAGGCAGACCCGACACACGCCCCAACCCTGCATCTCAACATACACTGCACTTGCACACAAAAACAAACATTCAGGCAGACCCGACACACACCCCACACCCGCATCTCAACATACTGAGAACCTGCACACAAAAACAAACATTCAGGCAGACCCGACACACAACCCAACACCGCATCTCAACATACACTGCACTTGCACACAAAAACAAACATTCAGGCAGACCCGACAACACCCCTGCATCACACCATACACTGCACTTGCACACAAAAACAAAGATTCAGGCAGACCCGACACTCCCTGACCCCAGTATCTCAACATACACTGAACTTGCACACAAAATAAACATTCAGGTAGACTCGACACACACCCCACCCCTGCATCTCAACATACACTGAACTTGCACACAAAAGAAACATTTAGGCAGACCCGACAAACACCCCAACCCGCATCTCAGCATACACTGAACTTGCACACAAAACTTGCACACAAAAACAAACATTCAGGCGGACCCGACAACCCCCCCTCCACCCAACAACATATACTGAACTTGCACACAAAAACATTCAGTCAGACCCGACACACACCCCACCCCTGCATCTAAACATACACTGAACTTGCACAAAACAACAAACATCCAGGCAGACCTGACACCCCCCCAAACCCGCATCTCAACATACACTGCACTTTCACACAAAAAAAAACATTCAGGCAGACCCGACACACACCCCACTGTGCATCTCAACATACACTGAACTTGCACCCAAAACTTGCACACAAAACCAAACACCCAGGCAGACCCGACCCCCCCCGCACCCACCCCTGCATCACAACATACACTGCACTTGCACACAAAAACAAACATTCAGGCACACCCAACACACACCCCACCCCTGCATCTCAACATACACTGAACTTGCACTCAAAACTTGCACACAAAAACAATCATCCAGACAGACCCGCCACCCCCCCACACCGCATCAAAACATACACCGCACTTGCACACAAAAAAAAACATTCAGGCAGACCCGACACACGCGCCAAACCCGCATCTCAACATACACTGCACTTGCACACAAAAACAAACATTCAGGCAGACCCGACACACACCCCACACCCGCATCTTAACATACTGAGAACCTGCACACAAAAACAAACATTCAGGCAGACCTGACACACACCCCAACACTGCATCTCAACATACACTGCACTTGCCCACAAAAACAATCATTCAGGCAGACCCGACAACCCCCCCCACCCAGCGACATACACTGAACTTGAAAACAAAAACAAACATGCAGGCAGACCCAACACCTCCACCCGCGCATCTCAGCATACACTGAACTTGCACACAACAACAAACATTCAGGCAGACCCGACAACACCCCTGCATCACACCATACACTGCGCTTGCACACAAAAACAAACATTCAGGCAGACCCGACACCCCCTGACCCCAGTATCTCAACATACACTGAACTTACACACAAAACAAACATTCAGGTAGACTCGACACACACCCCACTCCCACATCTCAACATACACCGAACTTGCACACAACAGCAAACATCCAAGCAGACCCGACACCCCTCCAACCCCGCATCTCAACATACGCTGATCTTGCACACAAAACATACATTCAGGCAGACCCGACAAACACCCCAACCCACATCTCAACATACACTGAACTTGCACACAAAACCTGCACACAAAAACAAACATCCAGGCAGACCCGACACCCCCCCATCCCCGCATCTCAACATCCACTGAACTTGCACACAAAAGCAAACTTTCAGGCAGATCCGACACACACCCCACACCGCATCTCAACATACACTGAACTTGCACACAAAACTTATACACAAATACAAACATCCAGGTCGACCAGACATCCCCCACCCCGCATTGCAACATACACTGCACTTGCACACAAAAACAAACATTCAGGCAGACCCGACACTCCCCCCACCCAGCAACATACACTGAAATTGCACACAGAAACAAACATGCAGGCAGATCCGACACCCCCACCCCCACAACTCAGCATACACTGAACTTGAACACAACATCAAACATTCAGCAGACCCGACAAACCCCCCACCCACACATCGCAACATACACTGCACTTGCACACAAAAATAAACATTCAGGCAGACCCGACACCCCCTACCCCCTGTATCTCAACATACACTGAACTTTCACACAAAAAAAACCCTTCAGGCAAACCCGACACACACCCCACCCCGCATCTCAACATACACTGAACTTGCACACAAAAACAAACATTCAGGCAGACCCGACACACATCCCACTCCGCATCTCAACATACAATGAACTTGCACACAACAGCAAACATCCAGGCAGACCCGACAACCCCCCCAGCCCCCACCCAGCAACATACACTGAACTTGCACACAAAAAGAAACATTCAGGCAGACCCGACGAACACCCCAACCCGCATCTCAGCATACACTGAACTTGCACACAAAACTTGCACACAAAAACAATCATCCAGACAGACCCGACACCCCCCACCCCCGCATCGCAACATACACTGAACTTGCGCACAAAACTTGCACACAAAAACAAACATTCAGGCGGACCTGACAACCCCTCCTCCACCAAACAACATATACTGAACTTGCACACAAAAACATTCAGGCAGACCCGACACACACCCCACCCCTGCATCTAAACATACACTGAACTTGCACAAAACAACAAACATCCAGGCAGACCTGACACCCCCCCAAACCCACATCTCAACATACACTGCACTTTCACACAAAACTTGCACACAAAACCAAACACCCAGGCAGACCTGACCCCCCCGCACCCACCCCTGCATCGCAACATACACTGCACTTGCACACAAAAACAAACATTCAGGCACACCCAACACACACCCCACCCCTGCATCTCAACATACACTGAACTTGCACACAAAACTTGCACACAAAAACAATCATCCAGACAGACCCGCCACCCCCCCACACCGCATCAAAACATACACCGCTCTTGCACACAAAAAAAAACATTCAGGCAGACCCGGCACACGTCCCAACCCCGCATCTCAACATACACTGCACTTGCACACAAAAACAAACATTCAGGCAGACGAGACACACACCCCACACCCGCATCTTACCATACTGAGAACCTGCACACAAAAACAAACATTCAGGCAGACCCGACACTCACCCCAACACCGCATCTCAACATAGACTGCACTTGTACACAAAAACAATCATTCAGGCAGACCCGACAACCCCCCCCACCCAGCGACATACACTGAACTTGAAAACAAAAACAAACATGCAGGCAGACCCAACACCTCCACCCTCGCATCTCAGCATACACTGAACTTGCACATAACAACAAACATTCAGGCAGACCCGACAACACCCCTGCATCACACCATACACTGCACTTGCACACAAAAACAAACATTCAGGCAGACCCGACACCCCCCGACCCCAGTATCTCAACATACACTGAACTTACACACAAAACAAACATTCAGGTAGACTCGCCACACACCCCACTCCCGCATCTCAACATACAACGAACTTGCACACAACAGCAAACATCCAAGCAGACCCGACACCCCTCCAACCCCGCATCTCAACATACGCTGATCTTGCACACAAAACATACATTCAGGCAGACCCGACAAACACCCCAACCCACATCTCAACGTACACTGAACTTGCACACAAATCCTGCACACAAAAACAAACATCCAGGCAGACCCGACACCCCCCATCCCCGCATCTCAACATCCACTGAACTTGCACACAAAAGCAAACTTTCAGGCAGATCCGACACACACCCCACACCGCATCTCAACATACACTGAACTTGCACACAAAACTTATACACAAATACAAACATCCAGGTCGACCAGACATCCCCCACCCCGCATTGCAACATACACTGCACTTGCACACAAAAACAAACATTCAGGCAGACCCGACACTCCCCCCACCCAGCAACATACACTGAAATTGCACACAGAAACAAACTTGCAGGCAGATCCGACACCCCCATCCCCACAACTCAGCATACACTGAACTTGCACACAACAACAAATATTCAGCAGACCCGACAAACCCCCCACCCACACATCGCAACATACACTGCGCTTGCACACAAAAATAAACATTCAGGCAGACCCGACACCCCCTACCCCCTGTATCGCAACATACACTGAACTTTCACACAAAAAAAACCCTTCAGGCAAACCCGACACACACCCCACCCCGCATCTCAACATACACTGAACTTGCACACAAAAACAAACATTCAGGCAGACCCGACACACACCCCACTCCGCATCTCAACATACAATGAACTTGCACACAACAGCAAACATCCAGGCAGACCCGACAACCCCCCCAGCCGCCACCCAGCAACATACACTGAACTTGCACACAAAAAGAAACATTCAGGCATACCCGACGAACACCCCAACCCGCATCTCAGCATACACTGAACTTGCACACAAAACTTGCACACAAAAACAATCATCCAGACAGACCCGACACCCCCCACCCCCGCATCGCACATACACTGAACTTGCACACAAAAACAAACATTCAGGCGGACCTGACAACCCCCCCCCTCCACCCAACAACGTATACTGAACTTGCACACAAAAACATTCAGGCAGACCTGACACACACCCCACCCCTGCATCTAAACATACACTGAACTTGCACATAACAACAAACATTCAGGCAGACTCGACAACACCCCTGCATCACACCATACACTGCGCTTGCACACAAAAACAAACATTCAGGCAGACCCGACACCCCCTGACCCCAGTATCTCAACATACACTGAACTTACACACAAAACAAACATTCAGGTAGACTCGACACACACCCCACTCCCACATCTCAACATACACCGAACTTGCACACAACAGCAAACATCCAAGCAGACCCGACACCCCTCCAACCCCGCATCTCAACATACGCTGATCTTGCACACAAAACATACATTCAGGCAGACCCGACAAACACCCCAACCCACATCTCAACATACACTGAACTTGCACACAAAACCTGCACACAAAAACAAACATCCAGGCAGACCCGACACCCCCCCATCCCCGCATCTCAACATCCACTGAACTTGCACACAAAAGCAAACTTTCAGGCAGATCCGACACACACCCCACACCGCATCTCAACATACACTGAACTTGCACACAAAACTTATACACAAATACAAACATCCAGGTCGACCAGACATCCCCCACCCCGCATTGCAACATACACTGCACTTGCACACAAAAACAAACATTCAGGCAGACCCGACACTCCCCCCACCCAGCAACATACACTGAAATTGCACACAGAAACAAACATGCAGGCAGATCTGACACCCCCACCCCCACAACTCAGCATACACTGAACTTGAACACAACATCAAACATTCAGCAGACCCGACAAACCCCCCACCCACACATCGCAACATACACTGCACTTGCACACAAAATTAAACATTCAGGCAGACCCGACACCCCCTACCCCCTGTATCTCAACATACACTGAACTTTCACACAAAAAAAAACCCTTCAGGCAAACCCGACACACACCCCACCCCGCATCTCAACATACACTGAACTTGCACACAAAAACAAACATTCAGGCAGACCCGACGAACACCCCAACCCGCATCTCAGCATACACTGAACTTGCACACAAAACTTGCACACAAAAACAATCATCCAGATAGACCCGACACCCCCCACCCCCGCATCGCAACATACACTGAACTTGCGCACAAAACTTGCACACAAAAACAAACATTCAGGCGGACCTGACAACCCCCCCTCCACCAAACAACATATACTGAACTTGCACACAAAAACATTCAGGCAGACCCGACACACACCCCACCCCTGCATCTAAACATACACTGAACTTGCACAAAACAACAAACATCCAGGCAGACCTGACACCCCCCCAAACCCACATCTCAACATACACTGCACTTTCACACAAAACTTGCACACAAAACCAAACACCCAGGCAGACCTGACCCCCCCGCACCCACCCCTGCATCGCAACATACACTGCACTTGCACACAAAAACAAACATTCAGGCACACCCAACACACACCCCACCCCTGCATCTCAACATACACTGAACTTGCACACAAAACTTGCACACAAAAACAATCATCCAGACAGACCCGCCACCCCACCACACCGCATCAAAACATACACCGCTATTGCACACAAAAAAAAACATTCAGGCAGACCCGGCACACGTCCCAACCCCGCATCTCAACATACACTGCACTTGCACACAAAAACAAACATTCAGGCAGACCCGACACACACCCCACACCCGCATCTTACCATACTGAGAACCTGCACACAAAAACAAACATTCAGGCAGACCCGACACTCACCCCAACACCGCATCTCAACATAGACTGCACTTGTACACAAAAACAATCATTCAGGCAGACCCGACAACCCCCCCACCCAGCGACATACACTGAACTTGAAAACAAAAACAAACATGCAGGCAGACCCAACACCTCCACCCTCGCATCTCAGCATACACTGAACTTGCACATAACAGCAAACATTCAGGCAGACCCGACAACACCCCTGCATCACACCATACACTGCACTTGCACACAAAAACAAACATTCAGGCAGACCCGACACCCCCCGACCCCAGTATCTCAACATACACTGAACTTACACACAAAACAAACATTCAGGTAGACTCGCCACACACCCCACTCCCGCATCTCAACATACAACGAACTTGCACACAACAGCAAACATCCAAGCAGACCCGACACCCCTCCAACCCAGCATCTCAACATACGCTGATCTTGCACACAAAACATACATTCAGGCAGACCCGACAAACACCCCAACCCACATCTCAACGTACACTGAACTTGCACACAAATCCTGCACATAAAAACAAACATCCGGGCAGACCCGACACCCCCCATCCCCGCATCTCAACATCCACTGAACTTGCACACAAAAGCAAACTTTCAGGCAGATCCGACACACACCCCACACCGCATCTCAACATACACTGAACTTGCACACAAAACCTATACACAAATACAAACATCCAGGTCGACCAGACATCCCCCACCCCGCATTGCAACATACACTGCACTTGCACACAAAAACAAACATTCAGGCAGACCCGACACTCCCCCCACCCAGCAACATACACTGAAATTGCACACAGAAATAAACTTGCAGGCAGATCCGACAACCCAATCCCCACAACTCAGCATACACTGAACTTGCACACAACAACAAATATTCAGCAGACCCGACAAACCCCCCACCCACACATCGCAACATACACTGCACTTGCACACAAAAATAAACATTCAGGCAGACCCGACACCTCCTACCCCCTGTATCTCAACATACACTGAACTTTCACACAAAAAAAACCCTTCAGGCAAACCCGACACACACCCCACCCCGCATCTCAACATACACTGAACTTGCACACAAAAACAAACATTCAGGCAGACCCGACACACACCCCACTCCGCATCTCAACATACAATGAACTTGCACACAACAGCAAACATCCAGGCAGACCCGACAACCCCCCCAGCCGCCACCCAGCAACATACACTGAACTTGCACACAAAAAGAAACATTCAGGCAGACCCGACGAACACCCCAACCCGCATCTCAGCATACACTGAACTTGCACACAAAACTTGCACACAAAAACAATCATCCAGACAGACCCGACACCCCCCACCCCCGCATCGCAACATACACTGAACTTGCACACAAAACTTGCACACAAAAACAAACATTCAGGCGGACCTGACAACCCCCCCTCCACCAAACAACATATACTGAACTTGCACACAAAAACATTCAGGCAGACCCGACACACACGCCACCCCTGCATCTAAACATACACTGAACTTGCACAAAACAACAAACATCCAGGCAGACCTGACACCCCCCCAAACCCACATCTCAACATACACTGCACTTTCACACAAAACCTGCACACAAAACCAAACACCCAGGCAGACCTGACCCCCCCGCACCCACCCCTGCATCGCAACATACACTGCACTTGCACACAAAAACAAACATTCAGGCACACCCAACACACACCCCACCCCTGCATCTCAACATACACTGAACTTGCACACAAAACTTGCACACAAAAACAATCATCCAGACAGACCCGACACCCCCCACCCCCGCATCGCAACATACACTGAACTTGCACACAAAACTTGCACACAAAAACAAACATTCAGGCGGACCTGACAACCCCCCCTCCACCAAACAACATATACTGAACTTGCACACAAAAACATTCAGGCAGACCCGACACACACCCCACCCCTGCATCTAAACATACACTGAACTTGCACAAAACAACAAACATCCAGGCAGACCTGACACCCCCCCAAACCCACATCTCAACATACACTGCACTTTCACACAAAACTTGCACACAAAACCAAACACCCAGGCAGACCTGACCCCCCCGCACCCACCCCTGCATCGCAACATACACTGCACTTGCACACAAAAACAAACATTCAGGCACACCCAACACACACCCCACCCCTGCATCTCAACATACACTGAACTTGCACACAAAACTTGCACACAAAAACAATCATCCAGACAGACCCGCCACCCCCCCACACCGCATCAAAACATACACCGCTCTTGCACACAAAAAAAAAACATTCAGGCAGACCCGGCACACGCCCCAACCCCGCATCTCAACATACACTGCACTTGCAAACAAAAACAAACATTCAGGCAGACCCGACACACACCCCACACCCGCATCTTACCATACTGAGAACCTGCACACAAAAACAAACATTCAGGCAGACCCGACACACACCCCAACACCGCATCTCAACATACACTGCACTTGCACACAAAAACAATCATTCAGGCAGACCCGACAACCCCCCCAACCTAGCGACATACACTGAACTTGAAAACAAAAACAAACATGCAGGCAGACCCAACACCTCCACCCTCGCATCTCAGCATACACTGAACTTGCACATAACAGCAAACATTCAGGCAGACCCGACAACACCCCTGCATCACACCATACACTGCACTTGCACACAAAAACAAACATTCAGGCAGACCCGACACCCCCCGACCCCAGTATCTCAACATACACTGAACTTACACACAAAACAAACATTCAGGTAGACTCGCCACACACCCCACTCCCGCATCTCAACATACAACGAACTTGCACACAACAGCAAACATCCAAGCAGACCCGACACCCCTCCAACCCCGCATCTCAACATACGCTGATCTTGCACACAAAACATACATTCAGGCAGACCCGACAAACACCCCAACCCACATCTCAACGTACACTGAACTTGCACACAAATCCTGCACACAAAAACAAACATCCAGGCAGACCCGACACCCCCCATCCCCGCATCTCAACATCCACTGAACTTGCACACAAAAGCAAACTTTCAGGCAGATCCGACACACACCCCACACTGCATCTCAACATACACTGAACTTGCACACAAAACTTATACACAAATACAAACATCCAGGTCGACCAGACATCCCCCACCCGCATTGCAACATACACTGCACTTGCACACAAAAACAAACATTCAGGCAGACCCGACACTCCCCCCACCCAGCAACATACACTGAAATTGCACACAGAAACAAACTTGCAGGCAGATCCGACAACCCAATCCCCACAACTCAGCATACACTGAACTTGCACACAACAACAAATATTCAGCAGACCCGACAAACCCCCCACCCACACATCGCAACATACACTGCACTTGCACACAAAAATAAACATTCAGGCAGACCCGACACCTCCTACCCCCTGTATCTCAACATACACTGAACTTTCACACAAAAAAAACCCTTCAGGCAAACCCGACACACACCCCACCCCGCATCTCAACATACACTGAACTTGCACACAAAAACAAACATTCAGGCAGACCCGACACACACCCCACTCCGCATCTCAACATACAATGAACTTGCACACAACAGCAAACATCCAGGCAGACCCGACAACCCCCCCAGCCGCCACCCAGCAACATACACTGAACTTGCACACAAAAAGAAACATTCAGGCAGACCCGACGAACACCCCAACCCGCATCTCAGCATACACTGAACTTGCACACAAAACTTGCACACAAAAACAATCATCCAGACAGACCCGACACCCCCCACCCCCGCATCGCAACATACACTGAACTTGCACACAAAACTTGCACACAAAAACAAACATTCAGGCGGACCTGACAACCCCCCCCTCCACCCAACAACGTATACTGAACTTGCACACAAAACATTCAGGCAGACCTGACACACACCCCACCCCTGCATCTAAACATACACTGAACTTGCACAAAACAACAAACATTCAGGCAGACCCGACACCCCACTGCGCATCTCAACATACGCTGAACTTGCACCCAAAACTTGCACACAAAACCAAACACCCAGGCAGACCCGACCCCCCCGCACCCACCCCTGCATCGCAACATACACTGCACTTGCACACAAAAACAAACATTCAGGCACACCCAACACACACCCCACCCCTGCATCTCAACATACACTGAACTTGCACACAAAACTTGCACACAAAAACAATCATCCAGACAGACCCGCCACCCCCCCACACCGCATCAAAACATACACCGCTCTTGCACACAAAAAAAAAACATTCAGGCAGACCCGGCACACGCCCCAACCCCGCATCTCAACATACACTGCACTTGCAAACAAAAACAAACATTCAGGCAGACCCGACACACACCCCACACCCGCATCTTACCATACTGAGAACCTGCACACAAAAACAAACATTCAGGCAGACCCGACACACACCCCAACACCGCATCTCAACATACACTGCACTTGCACACAAAAACAATCATTCAGGCAGACCCGACAACCCCCCCACCTAGCGACATACACTGAACTTGAAAACAAAAACAAACATGCAGGCAGACCCAATACCTCCGCCCTCGCATCTCAGCATACACTGAACTTGCACATAACAACAAACATTCAGGCAGACTCGACAACACCCCTGCATCACACCATACACTGCACTTGCACACAAAACAAACATTCAGGTAGACTCGACACACACCCCACTCCCGCATCTCAACATACACCGAACTTGCACACAACAGCAAACATCCAAGCAGACCCGACACCCCTCCAACCCCGCATCTCAACATACGCTGATCTTGCACACAAAACATACATTCAGGCAGACCCGACAAACACCCCAACCCACATCTCAACATACACTGAACTTGCACACAAAACCTGCACACAAAAACAAACATCCAGGCAGACCTGACACCCCCCCATCCCTGCATCTCAACATCCACTGAACTTGCACACAAAAGCAAACGTTCAGGCAGATCCGACACACACCCCACACCGCATCTCAACATACACTGAACTTGCACACAAAACTTATACACAAATACAAACATCCAGGTCGACCAGACATCCCCCACCCCGCATTGCAACATACACTGCACTTGCACACAAAAACAAATATTCAGGCAGACCCGACATTCCCCCCACCCAGCAACATACACTGAAATTGCACACAAAAACAAACATGCAGGCAGATCCGACACCCCCACCCCCGCAACTCAGCATACACTGAACTTGCACACAATAACAAACATTCAGCAGACCCGACAAACCCCCCACCCACACATCGCAACATACACTGCACTTGCACACAAAAATAAACATTCAGGCAGACCCGACACCCCCTACCCCCTGTATCTCAACATACACTGAACTTTCACACAAAAAAAACCCTTCAGGCAAACCCGACACACACCCCACCCCGCATCTCAACATACACTGAACTTGCACACAAAAACAAACATTCAGGCAGACCCGACACACACCCCACTCCGCATCTCAACATACACTGAACCTGCACACAAAACTTGCACACAAAAACAATCATTCAGCCAGACCCAACACTCCCCTCACCCCCGCATCGCAACATACACCGCATTTGCACACAAAAAAAAAACATTCAGGCAGTCCCCACAACCCCCCTCCCCCCACCCAGCAACATACACGGAACTTGCACACAACAACAAACATCCAGGCAGACCCAACTCCTGCCTTATCCCCGCATCCCAACATCCACTGAACTTGCACACAAAACTTGCACACAAAAGCAAACATCCAGGATGACCCGACAACACAGCACCCCTGCATCGCAACATACACCGTACTTGCACACAAAAACAATAATTCAGGCCACCCCGACAATCCACCCCACCAAGCGACATACACTGAATTTGAAAACAAAAACAAACATGCAGGCAGACCCGACATCCCCCACCCCCGCATCTCAACATACACTGAAATTGCACACAACAACAAACATTCAGTCAGACCTGCCACCCCCCCACCCCTGCACCACACCATACACCGCACTTGTACACAGAACAAACATTCAGGTAGACTAGACACACACCCAACCCCCGCATCTCAACATACACTGAATTTTCACACAACAGCATACATCCAGGCAGACCCAACACCCCCTCCACCCCACATCGCACCATACACCGCACTTGCACACAAAAACAAACATTCAGGCAGAACGGACACACATCACACCCCGCATCTCAACATAAACTGAACTTGCACACAAAAACAAATATCCAGGCAGACCCGACCCCAGCATCGCAACATACACCGCACTTGCACACAAAAACAAACATTGAGGCAGACCCAACACCCCACCCACCGAGCAACATACACTGAACTTGCACACAAAAACAAACATGTAAGCAGACCCAACACCCCCACCCCCGCAGCTCAACATACACTGAACTTGCACATAAAAACAAACTTTAAGACAGACCTGACCCCCCCTGAATCTCAACATACACTGCACTTGCACATAAAAACAAACATTCAGACAGACCCAACACCACCCCCTGACCCCACACCACCCCCGCATCTCAACATACACTGCAGTTGCACACAAACACAAACATTCAGGCAGACCCAACCCCCCCACCCCCGCATTTCAACATACACTGAACTTGCACACAACAATAAACATTCAGGCAGACCCGACAACACTTCCCAGCCCTGTATCGCAACATACACAACACCTGCACATAAAAACAAACATACAGGCAGACCCAACACCCCCCAAACCCTGCATCTCAACATAAACTGAACTTGCACACAAAAACAAACATTCAGGCAGTCCCGACACACACCCCACCCCGCATCTCAACATACACTGAACTTGCACACAAAACTTGCACACAAAAACAAACATCCAGGCAGACCCAAACCCCCCCCACCACTGCATCGCAACATACACTGCACTTGCACACAAAAACAAACATTCAGGCAGACCCGACAACCCCCCCAGCCCCCACCCAGCAACATACTCTGAACTTGCACACAAAAAGAAACATTCAGGCACACCCGAAACACACCCCATCCCCGCATCTCAACAAAAACTGAACTTGCACACAAAACTTACACACAAAAACAAACATTCAGGCAGACCCGACAACCCCCCCAGCCCCACCAAGCAACATACAGTGAACTTGTACACAAAAAGAAACATTCAGGCACACCCGAAACACACCCCACCCCGCATCTCAACATACACTGAACTTGCACACAACAACAAACATCCAGGCAGACCCGACACCCCCCGACCCCCACATCTCAACATACATTGAACTTGCACACAAAAACAAACATTCAGACAGACCTGACACTATGCAGCCGCATCTCTACATACACTGCGCTTGCACACGAAAACAAACATTAAGGCAGACCCAACACCATCCCCGACCCCACACCACCCCCACATATCAACATACACTGCATTTGCACACAAAAACAAACATTCAGGCAGACCCGACACCCCCCACCCCCGCATCTCAACATACACAGAACTTGCACACAACAATAAACATTCAGGCAGACCCGACAACCCTTCCCACCCCTGCATCGCAACATACACCACACTTGCACACAAAAACAAACATTCAGGCAGACCCGACACACGCCACCCCCACATCTCAACATACACTGAACTTGCACACAACAACAAACACCCAGGCAGACCCGCCACCCCCCAAACCCTGCATCTCAACATCCACTGAACTCGCACACAAGAACAAACATTCGGGCAGTCCCGACACACACCCCACCCCGCATATCAACATACACTGAACTTGCACACAAAACCTGCACACAAAAACAAACATCAAGGCAGACCCGGAACCCCTACACCCCCGCATTGCATCATACACTGCACTTGCACACAAAAACAAACATTCAGGCAGACCCGACACCCCCCCCCAGCCCCAGCAACATACACTGAACTTGCACACAAAAACAAACTTTCAGGCAGACCCGACACACACCCCACACCCCTGCATCTCAACATACACTGAACTTGAACACAAAAACAAACATTCAGGCAGACTCGACACACACCCGACCCCGCATCGCAACATACACTGAACTTGCACACAAAACTTGCACACAAATCAAACATCCAGGCAGACCTGACACCCCCCCCATACCTGCATCGCAACATACACCGCACTTGCACACAAAAACAAACATGCAGGCAGACCCGACACCCCCCTCCCCACATCTCAGCATACACTGAACTTGCACACAAAAACAAACATTCAGGCAGACCCGACAATCCCCCCACCTCTGCATCGCAACATACACTGCACTTGCACACAAAAACAAACATTCAGGCAGACCCGACACCCCCAAACCCCGTATCTCAACATACACTGAACTTGCAGACAAAAACAAACACTCAGGCAGATCCAACACACACCCCACCCCCGCATCTCAACATACACTGAACCTGCACACAAAAACATACATTCAGGCAGACCCGACAAACACCCCAACCAGCAGCTCAACATACACTGAACTTGCACACAAAACTTGCACACAAAAACAATCATCCAGACCGACCCGACACCCCACCACTCCCACATTGCAACATACACTGAACTTGCATACAAAACTTGCACACAAAAACAAACATTCAGGCAGACCCGACAACCCCCCCTCCACCCAACAACATATACTGAACGTGTACACAAAAACAAACATTCAGGCAGACCTGACACACACCCCACCACCACATCTCAACATACACTGAACTTGCACACAACAACAAACATCCAGGCAGACCCGACACACACCCCACCCCGCATCTCAACATACACTGAACTTGTACACAAAAACAAACATTCAGGCACACCCGACCCCCCAGGCCCCCTCATCGCAACATACACTGAACTTGCACACAAAAACAAACATTCAGGCAGACTTGACACACACCCCACCCCACATTGCAACATAAACCGGACTTGCACACAAAAACAAACATTCAGGCAGACCCGACACACGCCCCAACCCTGCATCTCAACATACACTGCACTTGCACACAAAAACAAACATTCAGGCAGACCCGACACACACCCCACACCCGCATCTCAACATACTGAGAACCTGCACACAAAAACAAACATTCAGGCAGACCCGACACACAACCCAACACCGCATCTCAACATACACTGCATTTGCACACAAAAACAAACATTCAGGCAGACCCGACAACACCCCTGCATCACACCATACACTGCACTTGCACACAAAAACAAAGATTCAGGCAGACCCGACACCCCCTGACCCCAGTATCTCAACATACACTGAACTTGCACACAAAATAAACATTCAGGTAGACTCGACACACACCCCACCCCTGCATCTCAACATACACTGAACTTGCACACAAAAAGAAACATTTAGGCAGACCCGACAAACACCCCAACCCGCATCTCAGCATACACTGAACTTGCACACAAAACTTGCACACAAAAACAATCATCCAGACAGACCGGACACCCACCACCCCCGCATCGCAACATACACTGAACTTGCACACAAAACTTGCACACAAAAACAAACATTCAGGCGGACCCGACAACCCCCCCTCCACCCAACAACATATACTGAACTTGCACACAAAAACATTCAGTCAGACCCGACACACACCCCACCCCTGCATCTAAACATACACTGAACTTGCACAAAACAACAAACATCCAGGCAGACCTGACACCCCCCCCAAACCCACATCTCAACATACACTGCACTTTCACACAAAAAAAAACATTCAGGCAGACCCGACACACACCCCACTGCGCATCTCAACATACACTGAACTTGCACCCAAAACTTGCACACAAAACCAAACACCCAGGCAGACCCGACCCCCCCGCACCCACCCCTGCATCACAACATACACTGCACTTGCACACAAAAACAAACATTCAGGCACACCCAACACACACCCCACCCCTGCATCTCAACATACACTGAACTTGCACTCAAAACTTGCACACAAAAACAATCATCCAGACAGACCCGCCACCCCCCCACACCGCATCAAAACATACACCGCACTTGCACACAAAAAAAAACATTCAGGCAGACCCGACACACGTGCCAAACTTGCATCTCAACATACACTGCACTTGCACACAAAAACAAACATTCAGGCAGACCCGACACACACCCCACACCCGCATCTTAACATACTGAGAACCTGCACACAACAACAAGCATTCAGGCAGACCCGACAACACCCCTGCATCACACCATACACTGCACTTGCACACAAAAACAAACATTCAGGCAGACCCGACACCCCCTGACCCCAGTATCTCAACATACACTGAACTTACACACAAAACAAACATTCAGGTAGACTCGACACACACCCCACTCCCACATCTCAACATACACCGAACTTGCACACAACAGCAAACATCCAAGCAGACCCGACACCCCTCCAACCCCGCATCTCAACATACGCTGATCTTGCACACAAAACATACATTCAGGCAGACCCGACAAACACCCCAACCCACATCTCAACATACACTGAACTTGCACACAAAACCTGCACACAAAAACAAACATCCAGGCAGACCCGACACCCCCCCTGCCCGCATCTCAACATCCACTGAACTTGCACACAAAAGCAAACTTTCAGGCAGATCCGACACACACCCCACACCGCATCTCAACATACACTGAACTTGCACACAAAACTTATACACAAATACAAACATCCAGGTCGACCAGACACCCCCCACCCCGCATTGCAACATACACTGCACTTGCACACAAAAACAAACATTCAGGCAGACCCGACACTCCCCCCACCCAGCAACATACACTGAAATTGCACACAGAAACAAACATGCAGGCAGATCCGACACCCCCACCCCCACAACTCAGCATACACTGAACTTGAACACAACATCAAACATTCAGCAGACCCGACAAACCCCCCACCCACACATCGCAACATACACTGCACTTGCACACAAAAATAAACATTCAGGCAGACCCGACACCCCCTACCCCCTGTATCTCAACATACACTGAACTTTCACACAAAAAAAAACCCTTCAGGCAAACCCGACACACACCCCACCCCGCATCTCAACATACATTGAACTTGCACACAAAAACAAACATTCAGGCAGACCCGACACACACCCCACTCTGCATCTCAACATACAATGAACTTGCACACAACAGCAAACATCCAGGCAGACCCGACAACCCCCCCAGCCCCCACCCAGCAACATACACTGAACTTGCACACAAAAAGAAACATTCAGGCAGACCCGACGAACACCCCAACCTGCATCTCAGCATACACTGAACTTGCACACAAAACTTGCACACAAAAACAATCATCCAGACAGACCCGACACCCCCCACCCCCGCATCGCAACATACACTGAACTTGCGCACAAAACTTGCACACAAAACCAAAACCCAGGCAGACCCGACCCCCCCGCACCCACCCCTGCATCGCAACATACACTGCACTTGCACACAAAAACAAACATTCAGGCACACCCAACACACACCCCACCCCTGCATCTCAACATACACTGAACTTGCACACAAAACTTGCACACAAAAACAATCATCCAGACAGGCCCGCCACCCCCCCACACCGCATCAAAACATACACCGCTCTTGCACACAAAAAAAAACATTCAGGCAGACCCGGCACACGCCCCAACCCCGCATCTCAACATACACTGCACTTGCACACAAAAACAAACATTCAGGCAGACCCGACACACACCCCACACCCGCATCTTACCATACTGAGAACCTGCACACAAAAACAAACATTCAGGCAGACCCGACACACACCACAACACCGCATCTCAACATACACTGCACTTGCACACAAAAACAATCATTCAGGCAGACCCGACAACCCCCCCCACCTAGCGACATAAACTGAACTTGAAAACAAAAACAAACATGCAGGCAGACCCAACACCTCCACCCTCGCATCTCAGCATACACTGAACTTGCACATAACAACAAACATTCAGGCAGACCCGACAACACCCCTGCATCACACCATACACTGCACTTGCACACAAAAACAAACATTCAGGCAGACCCGACACCCCCCGACCCCAGTATCTCAACATACACTGAACTTACACACAAAACAAACATTCAGGTAGACTCGACACACACCCCACTCCCGCATCTCAACATACACCGAACTTGCACACAACAGCAAACATCCAAGCAGAACCGACACCCCTCCAACCCCGCATCTCAACATACGCTGATCTTGCACACAAAACATACATTCAGGCAGACCCGACAAACACCCCAACCCACATCTCAACATACACTGAACTTGCACACAAAACCTGCACACAAAAACAAACATCCAGGCAGACCCGACACCCCCCCATCCCCGCATCTCAACATCCACTGAACTTGCACACAAAAGCAAACTTTCAGGCAGATCCGACACACACCCCACACCGCATCTCAACATACACTGAACTTGCACACAAAACTTATACACAAATACAAACATCCAGGTCGACCAGACATCCCCCACCCCGCATTGCAACATACACTGCACTTGCACACAAAAACAAACATTCAGGCAGACCCGACATTCCCCCCACCCAGCAACATACACTGAAATTGCACACAAAAACAAACATGCAGGCAGATCCGACACCCCCACCCCCGCAACTCAGCATACACTGAACTTGCACACAACAACAAACATTCAGCAGACCCGACAAACCCCCCACCCACACATCGCAACATACACTGCACTTGCACACAAAAATAAACATTCAGGCTGACCCGACACCCCCTACCCCCTGTATCTCAACATACACTGAACTTTCACACAAAAAAACCCTTCAGGCAAACCCGACACACACCCCACCCCGCATCTCAACATACACTGAACTTGCACACAAAAAGAAACATTTAGGCAGACCCGACAAACACCCCAACCCGCATCTCAGCATACACTGAACTTGCACACAAAACTTGCACACAAAAACAATCATCCAGACAGACCCGACACCCACCACCCCCGCATCGCAACATACACTGAACTTGCACACAAAACTTGCACACAAAAACAAACATTCAGGCGGACCCGACAACCCCCCCTCCACCCAACAACATATACTGAACTTGCACACAAAAACATTCAGTCAGACCCGACACACACCCCACCCCTGCATCTAAACATACACTGAACTTGCACAAAACAACAAACATCCAGGCAGACCTGACACCCCCCCAAACCCGCATCTCAACATACACTGCACTTTCACACAAAAAAAAACATTCAGGCAGACCCGACACACACCCCACTGCGCATCTCAACATACACTGAACTTGCACCCAAAACTTGCACACAAAACCAAACACCCAGGCAGACCCGACCCCCCCGCACCCACCCCTGCATCACAACATACACTGCACTTGCACACAAAAACAAACATTCAGGCACACCCAACACACACCCCACCCCTGCATCTCAACATACACTGAACTTGCACTCAAAACTTGCACACAAAAACAATCATCCAGACAGACCCGCCACCCCCCCACACCGCATCAAAACATACACCGCACTTGCACACAAAAATAAACATTCAGGCAGACCCGACACCCCCTACCCCCTGTATCTCAACATACACTGAACTTTCACACAAAAAAAAACCCTTCAGGCAAACCCGACACACACCCCACCCCGCATCTCAACATACATTGAACTTGCACACAAAAACAAACATTCAGGCAGACCCGACACACACCCCACTCTGCATCTCAACATACAATGAACTTGCACACAACAGCAAACATCCAGGCAGACCCGACAACCCCCCCAGCCCCCACCCAGCAACATACACTGAACTTGCACACAAAAAGAAACATTCAGGCAGACCCGACGAACACCCCAACCTGCATCTCAGCATACACTGAACTTGCACACAAAACTTGCACACAAAAACAATCATCCAGACAGACCCGACACCCCCCACCCCCGCATCGCAACATACACTGAACTTGCGCACAAAACTTGCACACAAAACCAAAACCCAGGCAGACCCGACCCCCCCGCACCCACCCCTGCATCGCAACATACACTGCACTTGCACACAAAAACAAACATTCAGGCACACCCAACACACACCCCACCCCTGCATCTCAACATACACTGAACTTGCACACAAAACTTGCACACAAAAACAATCATCCAGACAGGCCCGCCACCCCCCCACACCGCATCAAAACATACACCGCTCTTGCACACAAAAAAAAACATTCAGGCAGACCCGGCACACGCCCCAACCCCGCATCTCAACATACACTGCACTTGCACACAAAAACAAACATTCAGGCAGACCCGACACACACCCCACACCCGCATCTTACCATACTGAGAACCTGCACACAAAAACAAACATTCAGGCAGACCCGACACACACCACAACACCGCATCTCAACATACACTGCACTTGCACACAAAAACAATCATTCAGGCAGACCCGACAACCCCCCCCACCTAGCGACATAAACTGAACTTGAAAACAAAAACAAACATGCAGGCAGACCCAACACCTCCACCCTCGCATCTCAGCATACACTGAACTTGCACATAACAACAAACATTCAGGCAGACCCGACAACACCCCTGCATCACACCATACACTGCACTTGCACACAAAAACAAACATTCAGGCAGACCCGACACCCCCCGACCCCAGTATCTCAACATACACTGAACTTACACACAAAACAAACATTCAGGTAGACTCGACACACACCCCACTCCCGCATCTCAACATACACCGAACTTGCACACAACAGCAAACATCCAAGCAGAACCGACACCCCTCCAACCCCGCATCTCAACATACGCTGATCTTGCACACAAAACATACATTCAGGCAGACCCGACAAACACCCCAACCCACATCTCAACATACACTGAACTTGCACACAAAACCTGCACACAAAAACAAACATCCAGGCAGACCCGACACCCCCCCATCCCCGCATCTCAACATCCACTGAACTTGCACACAAAAGCAAACTTTCAGGCAGATCCGACACACACCCCACACCGCATCTCAACATACACTGAACTTGCACACAAAACTTATACACAAATACAAACATCCAGGTCGACCAGACATCCCCCACCCCGCATTGCAACATACACTGCACTTGCACACAAAAACAAACATTCAGGCAGACCCGACATTCCCCCCACCCAGCAACATACACTGAAATTGCACACAAAAACAAACATGCAGGCAGATCCGACACCCCCACCCCCGCAACTCAGCATACACTGAACTTGCACACAACAACAAACATTCAGCAGACCCGACAAACCCCCCACCCACACATCGCAACATACACTGCACTTGCACACAAAAATAAACATTCAGGCTGACCCGACAACCCCTACCCCCTGTATCTCAACATACACTGAACTTTCACACAAAAAAACCCTTCAGGCAAACCCGACACACACCCCACCCCGCATCTCAACATACACTGAACTTGCACACAAAAAGAAACATTTAGGCAGACCCGACAAACACCCCAACCCGCATCTCAGCATACACTGAACTTGCACACAAAACTTGCACACAAAAACAATCATCCAGACAGACCCGACACCCACCACCCCCGCATCGCAACATACACTGAACTTGCACACAAAACTTGCACACAAAAACAAACATTCAGGCGGACCCGACAACCCCCCCTCCTCCCAACAACATATACTGAACTTGCACACAAAAACATTCAGTCAGACCCGACACACACCCCACCCCTGCATCTAAACATACACTGAACTTGCACAAAACAACAAACATCCAGGCAGACCTGACACCCCCCCAAACCCGCATCTCAACATACACTGCACTTTCACACAAAAAAAAAACATTCAGGCAGACCCGACACACACCCCACTGCGCATCTCAACATACACTGAACTTGCACCCAAAACTTGCACACAAAACCAAACACCCAGGCAGACCCGACCCCCCCGCACCCACCCCTGCATCACAACATACACTGCACTTGCACACAAAAACAAACATTCAGGCACACCCAACACACACCCCACCCCTGCATCTCAACATACACTGAACTTGCACTCAAAACTTGCACACAAAAACAATCATCCAGACAGACCCGCCACCCCCCCACACCGCATCAAAACATACACCGCACTTGCACACAAAAAAAAACATTCAGGCAGACCCGACACACGTGCCAAACCCGCATCTCAACATACACTGCACTTGCACACAAAAACAAACATTCAGGCAGACCCGACACACACCCCACACCCGCATCTTAACATACTGAGAACCTGCACACAAAAACAAACATTCAGGCAGACCCGACACACACCCCAACACTGCATCTCAACATACACTGCACTTGCACACAAAAACAATCATTCAGGCAGACCCGACAACCCCCCCCACCCAGCGACATACACTGAACTTGAAAACAAAAACAAACATGCAGGCAGACCCAACACCTCCACCCTCGCATCTCAGCATACACTGAACTTGCACACAACAACAAACATTCAGGCAGACCCGACAACACCCCTGCATCACACCATACACTGCACTTGCACACAAAAACAAACATTCAGGCAGACCCGACACCCCCTGACCCCAGTATCTCAACATACACTGAACTTACACACAAAACAAACATTCAGGTAGACTCGACACACACCCCACTCCCACATCTCAACATACACCGAACTTGCACACAACAGCAAACATCCAAGCAGACCCGACACCCCTCCAACCCCGCATCTCAACATACGCTGATCTTGCACACAAAACATACATTCAGGCAGACCCGACAAACACCCCAACCCACATCTCAACATACACTGAACTTGCACACAAAACCTGCACACAAAAACAAACATCCAGGCAGACCCGACACCCCCCCATCCCCGCATCTCAACATCCACTGAACTTGCACACAAAAGCAAACTTTCAGGCAGATCCGACACACACCCCACACCGCATCTCAACATACACTGAACTTGCACACAAAACTTATACACAAATACAAACATCCAGGTCGACCAGACATCCCCCACCCCGCATTGCAACATACACTGCACTTGCACACAAAAACAAACATTCAGGCAGACCCGACATTCCCCCCACCCAGCAACATACACTGAAATTGCACACAAAAACAAACATGCAGGCAGATCCGACACCCCCACCCCCGCAACTCAGCATACACTGAACTTGCACACAACAACAAACATTCAGCAGACCCGACAAACCCCCCACCCACACATTGCAGCATACACTGCACTTGCACACAAAAATAAACATTCAGGCAGACCCGACACCCCCTACCCCCTGTATCTCAACATACACTGAACTTTCACACAAAAAAAACCCTTCAGGCAAACCCGACACACACCCCACCCCGCATCTCAACATACACTGAACTTGCACACAAAAACAAACATTCAGGCAGACCCGACACACACCCCACTCCGCATCTCAACATACACTGAACCTGCACACAAAACTTGCACACAAAAACAATCATTCAGCCAGACCCAACACTCCCCTCACCCCCGCATCGCAACATACACCGCATTTGCACACAAAAAAAAAACATTCAGGCAGTCCCGACAACCCCCCTCCCCCCACCCAGCAACATACACGGAACTTGCACAAAACAACAAACATCCAGGCAGACCCAACTCCTGCCTCATCCCCGCATCCCAACATCCACTGAACTTGCACACAAAACTTGCACACAAAAGCAAACATCCAGGATGACCCGACAACACAGCACCCCTGCATCGCAACATACACCGTACTTGCACACAAAAACAATAATTCAGGCCACCCCGACAATCCACCCCACCAAGCGACATACACTGAATTTGAAAACAAAAACAAACATGCAGGCAGACCCGACATCCCCCACCCCCGCATCTCAACATACACTGAACTTGCACACAACAACAAACATTCAGTCAGACCTGCCACCCCCCCACCCCTGCACCACACCATACACCGCACTTGTACACAGAACAAAGATTCAGGTAGACTAGACACACACCAAACCACCGCATCTCAACATACACTGAATTTTCACACAACAGCATACATCCAGGCAGACCCAACACCCCCTCCACCCCACATCGCACCATACACCGCACTTGCACACAAAAACAAACATTCAGGCAGAACGGACACACATCACACCCCGCATCTCAACATAAACTGAACTTGCACACAAAAACAAATATCCAGGCAGACCCGACCCCCCACCCCACCCACCCCTGCATCGCAACATACACCGCACTTGCACACAAAAACAAACATTGAGGCAGACCCAACACACCACCCACCGAGCAACATACACTGAACTTGCACACAAAAACAAACATGTAAGCAGACCCAACACCCCCACCCCCGCAGCTCAACATACACTGAACTTGCACATAAAAACAAACTTTAAGACAGACCTGACCCCACCTGAATCTCAACATACACTGCACTTGCACTTAAAAACAAACATTCAGACAGCCCCAACACCACCCCCTGACCCCACACCACCCCCGCATCTCAACATACACTGCAGTTGCACAAAAACACAAACATTCAGGCAGACCCGACCCCCCCACCACCGCATCTCAACATACACTGAACTTGCACACAACAATAAACATTCAGGCAGACCCGACAACACTTCCCAGCCCTGTATCGCAACATACACAACACCTGCACATAAAAACAAACATACAGGCAGACCCAACACCCCCCAAACCCTGCATCTCAACATAAACTGAACTTGCACACAAAAACAAACATTCAGACAGTCCCGACACACACCCCACCCCGCATCTCAACATACACTGAACTTGCACACAAAACCTGCATACAAAAACAAACATCCAGGCAGACCCAAACCCCCCCCACCACTGCATTGCAACATACACTGCACTTGCACACAAAAACAAACATTCAGGCAGACCCGACAACCCCCCCAGCCCCCACCCAGCAACATACTCTGAACTTGCACACAAAAAGAAACATTCAGGCACACCCGAAACACACCCCATCCCCGCATCTCAACATACGCTGAACTTGCACACAACAACAAACATCCAGGCAGACCCGACACCTCCCCGACCCCTGCATCTCAACATACATTGATCTTGCACAAAATAACAAACATTCAGATAGACCTGACCCCCCCTGAATCTCAACATACAATGCGCTTGCACACAAAAACAAATATTAAGGCAGACCCAACACCACGCCCGACCCCACACCCCCCCGCTTCTCAACATACACCGCAGTTGCACACAAAAACAAACATTCAGGCAGACCCGACACCCCCCACCCCCGCATCTCAACATACACAGAACTTGCACCCAAAACTTGCACACAAAACCAAAACCCAGGCAGACCCGACCCTCCCGCACCCACCCCTGCATCGCAACATACACTGCACTTGCACACAAAAACAAACATTCAGGCACACCCAACACACACCCCACCCCTGCATCTCAACATACACTGAACTTGCACACAAAACTTGCACACAAAAACAATCATCCAGACAGACCCGCCACCCCCCCACACCGCATCAAAACATACACCGCTCTTGCACACAAAAATAAACATTCAGGCAGACCCGGCACACGTCCCAACCCCGCATCTCAACATACACTGCACTTGCACACAAAAAAAAACATTCAGGCAGACCCGACACACACCCCACACCCGCATCTTACCGTACTGAGAACCTGCACACAAAAACAAACATTCAGGCAGACCCGACACTCACCCCAACACTGCATCTCAACATACACTGCACTTGTACACAAAAACAATCATTCAGGCAGACCCGACAACCCCCCCCACCCAGCGACATACACTGAACTTGAAAACAAAAACAAACATGCAGGCAGACCCAACACCTCCACCCTCGCATCTCAGCATACACTGAACTTGCACACAACAACAAACATTCAGGCAGACCCGACACCCCCCGACCCCAGTATCTCAACATACACTGAACTTACACACAAAACAAACATTCAGATAGACTCGACACACACCCCACTCCCGCATCTCAACATACAACGAACTTGCACACAACAGCAAACATCCAAGCAGACCCGACACCCCTCCAACCCCGCATCTCAACATACGCTGATCTTGCACACAAAACATACATTCAGGCAGACCCGACAAACACCCCAACCCACATCTCAACGTACACTGAACTTGCACACAAAACCTGCACACAAAAACAAACATCCAGGCAGACCCGACACCCACCATCCCCGCATCTCAACATCCACTGAACTTGCACACAAAAGCAAACTTTCAGGCAGATCCGACACACACCCCACACCGCATCTCAACGTACACTGAACTTGCACACAAAACCTGTACACAAAAACAAACATTCAGGCAGACCCGACACTCCCCCCACCCAGCAACATACACTGAAATTGCACACAAAAACAAACTTGCAGGCAGATCTGACACCCCCATCCCCACAACTCAGCATACACTGAACTTGCACACAACAACAAATATTCAGCAGACCCGACAAACCCCCCACCCACACATCGCAACATACACTGCACTTGCACACAAAAATAAACATTCAGGCAGACCCCCTGAATCTCAACATAAACTGAACTTTCACACAAAAAAAACCCTTCAGGCAAACCCGACACACACCCCACCCCGCATCTCAACATACACTGAACTTGCACACAAAAACAAACATTCAGGCAGACCCGACACACACCCCACTCCGCATCTCAACATACAATGAACTTGCACACAACAGCAAACATCCAGGCAGACCCGACAACCCCCCCCAGCCGTCACCCAGCAACATACACTGAACTTGCACACAAAAAGAAACATTCAGGCAGACCCGACGAACACCCCAACCCGCATCTCAGCATACACTGAACTTGCACACAAAACTTGCACACAAAAACAATCATCCAGACAGATCCGACACCCCCCACCCCCGCATCGCAACATACACTGAACTTGCACACAAAACTTGCACACAAAAACAATCATCCAGACAGACCCGCCACCCCCCCACACCGCATCAAAACATACACCGCTCTTGCACACAAAACAAAACATTCAGGCAGACCCGGCACACGCCCCAACCCCGCATCTCAACATACACTGCACTTGCACACAAAAACAAACATTCAGGTAGACCCGACACACACCCCAACACCGCATCTCAACATACACTGCACTTGCACACAAAAACAATCATTCAGGCAGACCCGACAACCCCCCCCACCTAGCGACATACACTGAACTTGAAAACAAAAGCAAACATGCAGGCAGACCCAACACCTCCACCCTCGCATCTCAGCATACACTGAACTTGCACATAACAACAAACATTCAGGCAGACCCGACAACACCCCTGCATCACACCATACACTGCACTTGCACACAAAAACAAACATTCAGGCAGACCCGACACCCCCCGACCCCAGTATCTCAACATACACTGAACTTACACACAAAACAAACATTCAGGTAGACTCGACACACACCCCACGCCCGCATCTCAACATACACCGAACTTGCACACAACAGCAAACATCCAAGCAGACCCGACACCCCTCCAACCCCGCATCTCAACATACGCTGATCTTGCACACAAAACATACATTCAGGCAGACCCGACAAACACCCCAACCCACATCTCAACATACACTGAACTTGCACACAAAACCTGCACACAAAAACAAACATCCAGGCAGACCCGACACCCCCCCATCCCCGCATCTCAACATCCACTGAACTTGCACACAAAAGCAAACTTTCAGGCAGATCCGACACACACCCCACACCGCATCTCAACATACACTGAACTTGCACACAAAACTTATACACAAATACAAACATCCAGGTCGACCAGACATCCCCCACCCCGCATTGCAACATCCACTGAACTTGCACACAAAAACAAACATTCAGGCAGACCCGACATTCCCCCCACCCAGCAACATACACTGAAATTGCACACAAAAACAAACATGCAGGCAGATCCGACACCCCCACCCCCGCAACTCAGCATACACTGAACTTGCACACAACAACAAACATTCAGCAGACCCGACAAACCCCCCACCCACACATCGCAACATACACTGCACTTGCACACAAAAATAAACATTCAGGCAGACCCGACACCCCCTACCCCCTGTATCTCAACATACACTGAACTTTCACACAAAAAAAACCCTTCAGGCAAACCCGACACACACCCCACCCCGCATCTCAACATACATTGAACTTGCACACAAAAACAAACATTCAGGCAGACCCGACACACACCCCACTCCGCATCTCAACATACACTGAACCTGCACACAAAACTTGCACACAAAAACAATCATTCAGCCAGACCCAACACTCCCCTCACCCCCGCATCGCAACATACACTGCATTTGCACACAAAAAAAAAACATTCAGGCAGTCCCGACAACCCCCCTCCCCCCACCCAGCAACATACACGGAACTTGCATACAACAACAAACATCCAGGCAGACCCAACTCCTGCCTCATCCCCGCATCCCAACATCCACTGAACTTGCACACAAAACTTGCACACAAAAGCAAACATCCAGGATGACCCGACAACACAGCACCCCTGCATCGCAACATACACCGTACTTGCACACAAAAACAATAATTCAGGCCACCCCGACAATCCACCCCACCAAGCGACATACACTGAATTTGAAAACAAAAACAAACATGCAGGCAGACCCGACATCCCCCACCCCCACATCTCAACATACACTGAACTTGCACACAACAACAAACATTCAGTCAGACCTGCCACCCCCCCACCCCTGCACCACACCATACACCGCACTTGTACACAGAACAAACATTCAGGTAGACTAGACACACACCCAACCCCCGCATCTCAACATACACTGAATTTTCACACAACAGCATACATCCAGGCAGACCCAACACCCCCTCCACCCCACATCGCACCATACACCGCACTTGCACACAAAAACAAACATTCAGGCAGAACGGACACACATCACACCCCGCATCTCAACATAAACTGAACTTGCACACAAAAACAAATATCCAGGCAGACCCGACCCCCCCCCACCCACCCCTGCATCGCAACATACACCGCACTTGCACACAAAAACAAACATTGAGGCAGACCCAACACCCCACCCACCGAGCAACATACACTGAACTTGCACACAAAAACAAACATGTAAGCAGACCCAACACCCCCACCCCCGCAGCTCAACATACACTGAACTTGCACATAAAAACAAACTTTAAGTCAGACCTGACCCCCCTGAATCTCAACGTACACTGCACTTGCACATAAAAACACACATTCAGACCGACCCAACACCACCCCCTGACCGCACACCACCCCCGCATCTCAACATACACTGCAGTTGCACAAAATCACAAACATTCAGGCAGACCCGACCCCCCCACCAACGCATCTCAACATACACTGAACTTGCACACAACAATAAACATTCAGGCAGACCCGACAACACTTCCCAGCCCTGTATCGCAACATACACAACACCTGCACATAAAAACAAACATACAGGCAGACCCAACACCCCCCAAACCCTGCATCTCAACATAAACTGAACTTGCACACAAAAACAAACATTCAGGCAGTCCCGACACACACCCCACCCCGCATCTCAACATACACTGAACTTGCACACAAAACTTGCACACAAAAACAAACATCCAGGCAGACCCAAACCCCCCCACCACTGCATTGCAACATACACTGCACTTGCACACAAAAACAAACATTCAGGCAGACCCGACAACCCCCCCAGCCCCCACCCAGCAACATACTCTGAACTTGCACACAAAAAGAAACATTCAGGCACACCCGAAACACACCCCATCCCCGCATCTCAACATACACTGAACTTGCACACAACAACAAACATCCAGGCAGACCCGACACCTCCCCGACCCCTGCATCTCAACATACATTGATCTTGCACAAAATAACAAACATTCAGATAGACCTGACCCCTCCTGAATCTCAACATACAATGCGCTTGCACACAAAAACAAATATTAAGGCAGACCCAACACCAGGCCCGACCCCACACCACCCCCGCATCTCAACATACACTGCAGTTGCACACAAAAACAAACATTCAGGCAGACCCGACACCCCCCACCCCCGCATCTCAACATACACAGAACTTGCACGCAAAAACAAACATTCAGGCAGAGCAGACATACACCCCACCCCCGCATCTCAACAAAAACTGAACTTGCACACAAAACTTGCACACAAAAACAAACATCCAGGCAGATCCGAAACCCCCCCACCACCGCATCGCAACATACACTGCACTTACACACAAAAACAAACATTCAGGCAGACCCGACAACCCCCCCAGCCCCACCAAGCAACATACAGTGAACTTGTACACAAAAAGAAACATTCAGGCACACCCGAAACACACCCCACCCCGCATCTCAACATACACTGAACTTGCACACAACAACAAACATCCAGGCAGACCCGACACCCCCCGACCCCCGCATCTCAACATACATTGAACTTGCACACAAAAACAAACATTCAGACAGACCTGACACTATGCCGCCGCATCTCTACATACACTGCGCTTGCACACGAAAACAAACATTAAGGCAGACCCAACACCATCCCCGACCCCACACCACCCCCACATATCAACATACACTGCATTTGCACACAAAAACAAACATTCAGGCAGACCCGACACCCCCCGTCCCCGCATCTCAACATACACAGAACTTGCACACAACAATAAACATTCAGGCAGACCCGACAACCCTTCCCACCCCTGCATCGCAACATACACCACACTTGCACACAAAAACAAACATTCAGGCAGACCCGACACACGCCACCCCCACATCTCAACATGAACTGAACTTGCACACAACAACAAACACCCAGGCAGACCCGCCACCCCCCAAACCCTGCATCTCAACATCCACTGAACTCGCACACAAAAACAAACATTCGGGCAGTCCCGACACACACCCCACCCCGCATCTCAACATACACTGAACTTGCACACAAAACTTGCACACAAAAACAAACATCAAGGCAGACCCGGAACCCCCCCACCCCCGCATTGCATCATACACTGCACTTGCACACAAAAACAAACATTCAGGCAGACCCGACACCCCCCCTAGCCCCCAGCAACATACACTGAACTTGCACACAAAAACAAACTTTCAGGCAGACCCGACACACACCCCACACCCCTGCATCTCAACATACACTGAACTTGAATACAAAAACAAACATTCAGGCAGACTCGACACACACCCGACCCCGCATCTCAACATACACTGAACTTGCACACAAAACTTGCACACAAATCAAACAGCCAGGCAGACCTGACCCCCCCCCCATACCTGCATCGCAACATACACCGCACTTGCACACAAAAACAAACATGCAGGCAGACCCGACACCCCCATCCCCACATCTCAGCATACACTGAACTTGCACACAAAAACAAACATTCAGGCAGACCCGACAATCCCCCCACCTCTGCATCGCAACATACACTGCACTTGCACACAAAAACAAACATTCAGGCAGACTCGACACACACCCGACCCCGCATCTCAACATACACTGAACTTGCAGACAAAAACAAACATTCAGGCAAATCCAACACACACCCCACCCCCGCATCTCAACATACACTGAACTTGCACACAACAGCAAACATCCAGGCAGACCCGACACCCCCCCATCCCCACATCTCAACATACGCTGAACTTGCACACAAAAACATACATTCAGGCAGACCCGGCAAACACCCCAACCAGCCGCTCAACATACACTGCACTTGCACACAAAAACAAACATTCAGGCAGACCCGACACCACCAAACCCTGTATCTCAACATACACTGAACTTGCAGACAAAAACAAACATTCAGGCAGATCCAACACACACCCCCATCCCCACATCTCAGCATACACTGAACTTGCACACAACAGCAAACATCCAGGCAGACCCGACACCCCCCCAACCCCGCATCTCAACATACGCTGAACTTGCAAACAAAAACATACATTCAGGCAGACCCGACAAACACCCCAACCAGCAGCTCAACATACACTGAACTTGCACACAAAACTTGCACACAAAAACAATCATCCAGACAGACCCGACACCCCACCACCCCCACAGCGCAACATACACTGAAATTGCACACAAAACTTGCACACAAAAACAAACATTCAGGTAGACCCGACAAACCCCCCTCCACCCAACAACATATACTGAACTTGCACACACAAACAAACCTTCAGGCAGACCTGAAACACACCCCACCCCCACATCTCAACATACACTGAACTTGCACACAACAACAAACATCCAGGCAGACCCGACACACACCCCACCCCGCATCTCAACATACACTGAACTTGTACACAAAACTTGCACACAAAAACAAACATCCAGGCAGACCTGACATCCCCCATCCCCGCATTGCAGCATACACCGCACTTGCACACAAAAACAAATATTCAGGCAGACCCGACACCCCCCCATACACACATCGCAACATACATTGCACTTGCACACTAAAACAAACATTCACGCAGACCCGACACCCTCACCCCCGCATCTCAGCAGACACTGAACTTGCACACAACAACAAACATTCAGATGACCCGACAACCCCCCCACACACACATCGCAACATACACTGCACTTGCACACAAAAACAAACATTCAGGCAGACCCGACACCCCCTACCCCCGTATCTCAACATACACTGAACTTGCACTCAAAAACAAACATTCAGGCAAACCCGACACACACCACCCCGCATCTCAACATACACTGAACTTTCACACAAAAACAAACATCCAGGCAGACTCGACATCTGCCCCATCCCCGCATCCCAACATCCACTGAACTTGAACACAAAAACAAACATTCAAGCAGACCTGACACACACCCCACCCTCATCTCAGCATACACTGACGTTGCAGACAAAACTTGCACACAAAAACAAACATCCAGGCAGACCTGACACACACCCCACCACCAAATCGCAACATACACTGAACTTGCACACAACAACAAACATCCAGGCAGACACGACACACACCCCACCCCGCATCTCAACATACACTGAACTTGTACACAAAACTTGCACACAAAAACACATCGCAACATACACTGAACTTGCACACAAAAACAAACATTCACACAGACCCGAAACCCCCACCCCCGCATCTCAACATACACTGTACTTGCACACAACAACAAACATTCAGATGACCAGACAACACCGCACCCCCGCATCGCAACATACACCGTACATACCTGACAACCCCCCCACTCCTGCATCACAACATACACTGCACTTGCACACAAAAACAAACATTCTGGCAGACCTGACACTCCCCGACCCCTGTATCTCAACATACACTAAACTTGCACACAGAACAAACATTCAGGTAGACTAGACACACACCCAACCCCAGCATTTAAACATACACTGAATTTGCACACAACAACAAACATCCAGGCAGACCCGACACACACCCCACCCCGCATCTCAACATACACTGAACTTGTACACAAAACTTGCACACAAAAACAAACATCCATGCAGACCCGACACACCCCCATACACACATCGCAACATACACTGAACTTGCACACAAAAACAAACATTCAAACAGACCTGACACACACCCCACCCGCATCTCAGCATACACTGAAGTTGCAGACAAAACTTGCACACAAAAACAAACATCCAGGCAGACCGACAACACTGCACCCCCGCATCGCAACATACACCGTACTTGCACACAAAAACAATCATTCAGGCCGCCCCGACAAACCCTCCCCACCTAGCGACATACACTGAACTTGAACACAAAAACAAACATGCAGGCAGACCCGACACCCTCCACCCCTGCATCTCAACATACACTGAACTTGCACAAAACAACATACATCCAGGCAGACCTGACAACCCCCCCACTCCTCCATCACAACATACACTGAACTTGCACACAAAAACAAACATTCTGGCAGACCTGACACTCCCTGACCCCCGTATCTCAACATACACTGAATTTGCACATAACAACATACATCCAGGCAGACCCAACACCCCCCCACTCCACATCGCAACATACACAGCACTTGCACACAAAAACAAACATTCAGGCAGACCTGACACACACCCCACCCCCACATCTCAACATACACTAAACTTGCACAAAATAACAAACATCCAGGCAGACCCGACACCCCCCAGCGCCAAATCTCAACATACACTGCACTGTCACACAAAAAGAAACATTCAGGCAGACACGACACACACCACACCCCGCATCTCTACATACACTGAACTTGCACACAAAAACAAACATTCAGGCCCACCCACCGCTGCATCGCAACATACACCGCACTTGCACACAAAAACAAACATTCAGGCAGACCCCCCCACCCAGCAACATACACTGAACTTGCACACAAAAACAAACATTCAGGCAGACCCGACAAACACCCCAACCCTGCATCTCAACATACACTGAACTTGCACACAAAACTTGCACACAAATCGAACATCCAGGCAGACCTGAAAGCCCCCCCACACCCGCATCGCAACATACACCGCACTTGCACACAAAAACAAACATGTAGGCAGACCCGACACCCCCCATCCCCACATCTCAGCATACACTGAACTTGCACACAAAAGCAAACATTCAGGCAGACCCGACACCCCCAAACCCCATATCTCAACATACACTGAACTTGCAGACAAAAACAAACATTCAGGCAGATCCAACACACACCCCACCCCTGCATCTCAACATACACTGAACTTGTACACAAAACTTGCACACAAAAACACATCCAGGCAGACCTGACACCCCCCCCACACCCGCATCGCAACATACACCGCACTTGCACTCAAAAACAAACATGCAGGCAGAGCCGACACCCCCCATCCCCACATCTCAGCATACACTGAAATTGCACACAAAAACAAACATTCAGGCAGACCCGACAATCCCCCCACCTCTGCATCGCAACATACACTGCACTTGCACACAAAAACAAACATTCAGGCAGACCCGACACCCCCAAATCCCGTATCTCAACATACACTGAACTTGCAGACAAAAACAAAAACTCAGGCAGATCCAACAGACACCCCACCCCCGCATCTCAACATACACTGAACTTGCACACAAAAACATACATTCAGGCAGACCCGACAAACACCCCAACCAGCAGCTCAACATACACTGAACTTGCACACAAAACTTGCACACAAAAACAATCATCCAGACCGACCCGACACCTCACCACTCCCACATTGCAACATACACTGAACTTGCACACAAAACTTGCACACAAAAACAAACATTCAGGCAGACCCGACAACCCCCCCTTCACCCAACAACATATACTGAACGTGTACACAAAAACAAACATTCAGGCAGACCTGACACACACCCCACCACCACATCTCAACATACACTGAACTTGCACACAACAACAAACATCCAGGCAGACCCGACACACACCCCACCCCGCATCTCAACATACACTGAACATGTACACAAAACTTGCACACAAAAACAAACATCCAGGCAGACCCGACACCCCCCCATACACACATCGCAACATACACTTAACTTGCAATCAAAAACAAACATTCACGCAGACCCGAAACCCCCACCCCCGCATCTCAGCATACACAAAACTTGCACACAAAAACAAACATCCAGGCAGACCTGACATCCCCCCATCCTTGCATCGCAGCATACACAGCACTTGCACGCAAAACAAACATTCACACAGACCCGACACCCCCACCCCCGCATCTCAGCATACACTGAACTTTAACAAAATATCAAACATCCAGGCAGACCCGACACCCCCCAACCCCGAATCTCAACATACAATGCACTGTCACACAAAAACTAACATTCAGGCAGACCCGACACACACGACACCCCGCATCTCTACATACACTGAACTCGCACACAAAACTTGCACACAAAAACAAACATTCAGGCAGACCCGACCCCCCCCACCTCACCCACCGTTGCATCGCAACATACACCGCACTTGCACACAAAAACAAACATTCAGGCAGACCCCCCCCACCCAGCAACATACACTGAACTTGCACACAAAAACAAACATTCAGGCAGACCCGACAAACACCCCAACTCTGCATCTCAACATACACTGAACTTGCACACAAAACTTGCACACAAATCAAACATCCAGGCAGACCTGACACCCCCCCCCACACCCGCATCGCAACATACACCGCACTTGCACTCAAAAACAAACATGCAGGCAGACCCGACACCCCCCATCCCCACATCTCAGCATACACTGAAATTGCACACAAAAACAAACATTCAGGCAGACCCGACAACCCCCCACCTCTGCATCGCAACATACACTGCACTTGCACAGAAAAACAAACATTCAGGCGACTCGACACCCCCAAATCCCGTATCTCAACATACACTGAACTTACAGACAAAAACAAACTCTCAGGCAGATCCAACACACACCCCACGCCCGCATCTCAACATACACTGAACTTGCACACAAAACCATACATTCAGGCAGACCCGACAAACACCCCAACCAGCAGCTCAACATACACTGAACTTGCACACAAAACTTGCACACAAAAACAATCATCCAGACCGATCCGACAACCCCCCCTCCACCCAACAACATATACTGAACGTGTACACAAAAACAAACATTCAGGCAGACCTGACACACACCCCACCACCACATCTCAACATACACTGAACTTGCACACAACAACAAACATCCAGGCAGACCCGACACACACCCCACCCCGCATCTCAACATACACTGAACTTGTACACAAAACTTGCACACAAATACAAACATCCAGGCAGACCTGACATCCCCCCATCCCCGCATCGCAGCATACACCGCACTTGCACACAAAAACAAACATTCAGGCAGACCCGACCCCCCCCATACACACATCGCAACATACACTGCACTTGCACACAAAAACAAACATTCATGCAGACCCGACACCTCCACCCCCGCATCTCAGCATACACTGAACTTGCACACAACAACAAACATTCAGATGACCCGACAACCCCCCCACACACACATCGCAACATACACTGCACTTGCACACAAAAACAAACATTCAGGCAGGCCCGACACCCCCTACCCCCGTATCTCAACATACACTGAACTTGCACTCAAAAACAAACATTCAGGCAAACCCGACACACCCCACCCCGCATCTCAACATACCTGAAATTGCACACAAAAAAAACATTCAGGCAGACCCGACACACACCCCACCCCGCATCTCAACATACACTGAACCTGCACACAAAACGTGCACATAAAAACAATCATTAAGCCAGACCCAACACCCCCCCGACCCCCGCATCGCAACATATACTGAACTTGCACACAAGAACATTCAGGCAGCCCCAACACACACCCCACCCCCGCATCTCAACATACACTGAACTTGCACACAAAAACAAACATCCAGACAGACTCGACACCTGCCCCATCCCCGCATCCCAACATCCACTGAACATGCACACAAAAACAAACATTCAAGCAGGCCTTACACACACCCCACCCGCATCTCAGCATACACTGAAGTTTCAGACAAAACTTGCACACAAAAACAAACATCCAGGCAGACCGGACAAAACTGCACCCCCGCATCGCAACATACACCGTACTTGCACACAAAAACAATCATTCAGGCCGCCCCGACAAACCCTCCACACCCAGCGACATACACTGAACTTGAACACAAAAGCAAACATTCAGGCAGACCCGACACCCCCAAACCCCATATCTCAACATACACTGAACTTGCAGACAAAAACAAACATTCAGGCAGATCCAACACACACCCCACCCCTGCATCTCAACATACACTGAACTTGTACACAAAACTTGCACACAAAAACACATCCAGGCAGACCTGACACCCCCCCCACACCCGCATCGCAACATACACCGCACTTGCACTCAAAAACAAACATGCAGGCAGAGCCGACACCCCCCATCCCCACATCTCAGCATACACTGAAATTGCACACAAAAACAAACATTCAGGCAGACCCGACAATCCCCCCACCTCTGCATCGCAACATACACTGCACTTGCACACAAAAACAAACATTCAGGCAGACCCGACACCCCCAAATCCCGTATCTCAACATACACTGAACTTGCAGACAAAAACAAAAACTCAGGCAGATCCAACAGACACCCCACCCCCGCATCTCAACATACACTGAACTTGCACACAAAAACATACATTCAGGCAGACCCGACAAACACCCCAACCAGCAGCTCAACATACACTGAACTTGCACACAAAACTTGCACACAAAAACAATCATCCAGACCGACCCGACACCTCACCACTCCCACATTGCAACATACACTGAACTTGCACACAAAACTTGCACACAAAAACAAACATTCAGGCAGACCCGACAACCCCCCCTTCACCCAACAACATATACTGAACGTGTACACAAAAACAAACATTCAGGCAGACCTGACACACACCCCACCACCACATCTCAACATACACTGAACTTGCACACAACAAAAAACATCCAGGCAGACCCGACACACACCCCACCCCGCATCTCAACATACACTGAACTTGTACACAAAACTTGCACACAAAAACAAACATCCAGGCAGACCCGACACCCCCCCATACACACATCGCAACATACACTTAACTTGCAATCAAAAACAAACATTCACGCAGACCCGAAACCCCCACCCCCGCATCTCAGCATACACAAAACTTGCACACAAAAACAAACATCCAGGCAGACCTGACATCCCCCCATCCTTGCATCGCAGCATACACAGCACTTGCACGCAAAACAAACATTCACACAGACCCGACACCCCCACCCCCGCATCTCAGCATACACTGAACTTTAACAAAATATCAAACATCCAGGCAGACCCGACACCCCCCAACCCCGAATCTCAACATACAATGCACTGTCACACAAAAACTAACATTCAGGCAGACCCGACACACACGACACCCCGCATCTCTACATACACTGAACTCGCACACAAAACTTGCACACAAAAACAAACATTCAGGCAGACCCGACCCCCCCCACCTCACCCACCGTTGCATCGCAACATACACCGCACTTGCACACAAAAACAAACATTCAGGCAGACCCCCCCCCACCCAGCAACATACACTGAACTTGCACACAAAAACAAACATTCAGGCAGACCCGACAAACACCCCAACTCTGCATCTCAACATACACTGAACTTGCACACAAAACTTGCACACAAATCAAACATCCAGGCAGACCTGACACCCCCCCCCACACCCGCATCGCAACATACACCGCACTTGCACTCAAAAACAAACATGCAGGCAGACCCGACACCCCCCATCCCCACATCTCAGCATACACTGAAATTGCACACAAAAACAAACATTCAGGCAGACCCGACAACCCCCCACCTCTGCATCGCAACATACACTGCACTTGCACAGAAAAACAAACATTCAGGCGACTCGACACCCCAAATCCCGTATCTCAACATACACTGAACTTACAGACAAAAACAAACTCTCAGGCAGATCCAACACACACCCCACGCCCGCATCTCAACATACACTGAACTTGCACACAAAACCATACATTCAGGCAGACCCGACAAACACCCCAACCAGCAGCTCAACATACACTGAACTTGCACACAAAACTTGCACACAAAAACAATCATCCAGACCGATCCGACAACCCCCCCTCCACCCAACAACATATACTGAACGTGTACACAAAAACAAACATTCAGGCAGACCTGACACACACCCCACCACCACATCTCAACATACACTGAACTTGCACACAACAACAAACATCCAGGCAGACCCGACACACACCCCACCCCGCATCTCAACATACACTGAACTTGTACACAAAACTTGCACACAAAAACAAACATCCAGGCAGACCCGACACCCCCCCATACACACATCGCAACATACGCTGAACTTGCACACAAAAACAAATCTTCACGCAGACCCGAAACCCCCACCCCCGCATCTCAGCATACACTGTACTTGCACACAACAACAAACATTCAGATGACCCGACACCCCCTACCCCCGTATCTCAACATACACTGAACTTGCACTCAAAAACAAACATTCAGGCAAACCCGACACACCCCACCCCGCATCTCAACATACCTGAACTTGCACACAAAAAAAAACATTCAGGCAGACCCAACACACACCCCACCCCGCATCTCAACATAAACTGAACCTGCACACAAAACTTGCACATAAAACTATCATTAAGCCAGACCCAACACCCCCCCCGACCCCTGCATCGCAACACATACTGAACTTGCACACAAGAACATTCAGGCAGACCCGACACACACCCCACCCCCGCATCTCAACATACAGTGAACTTGCACACAAAAACAAACATCCAGGCAGACTCGACACCTGCCCCATCCCCGCATCCCAACATCCACTGAACGTGCACACAAAAACAAACATTCAAGCAGGCCTGACACACACCCCAACCGCATATCAGCATACACTGATGTTGCAGACAAAACTTGCACACAAAAACAAACATCCAGGCAGACCCGACAACACCGCACCCCCGCATTGCAACATACACCGTACTGCACACAAAAACAATCATTCAGGCCGCCCCGACAAACCCTCCCCACCCAGCGACATACACTGAACTTGAACACAAAAACAAACATGTAGGCAGACCCGACACCCCCCACCCCCGCATCTCAACATACACTGAACTTGCACAAAACAACAAACATTCAGGCAGACCTGACAACCCCCCCCCACTCCTGCATCACATCATACACTGCACTTGCACACAAAAACAAACATTCTGGCAGACCTGACACTCTCCGACCCCCGTATCTCAACATACACTGAACTTGCACACAGAACAAACATTCAGGTAGACTAGACACACACCAAACCCCAGCATTTAAACATACACTGAATTTGCACATAACAGCATACATCCAGGCAGACCCAACACCCCCCCACTCCACATCCCAACATACACCGCACTTGCACACAAAGACAAACATTCAGTTAGACCCGACACACACCTCACCCCCACATCTCAACATACACTAAACTTGCACAAAATAACAAACATCCAGGCAGACCCGACACCCCCCAACCCCGAATCTCAACATACACTGCACTGTCACACAAAAACAAACATTCAGGCAGACCTGACCCCCCCCTCACCCACTGCTGCATCGCAATATACACCGCACTTGCACACAAAAACAAATATTCAGGCAGACCCCCCCACCCAGTAACATACACTGAACTTGCACACAAAAACAAACATTCAGGCAGACCCGACAAACACCCCAACCCTGCATCTCAACATACACTGAACTTGCACACAAAACTTGCACACAAAACAATCATCCAGACAGACCCGACATCCCCCACCCCTGCATTGCAACACACTCCACTCTTGCACACAAAAACAAACATGTAGGCAGACCCGACACCACTCATCCCCACATCTCAGCATACACTGAACTTAAAAACAAACATTCAGGCAGACCCGACAATCCCCCCACCTCTGCATCGCAACATACACTGCACTTGCAAACAAAAACAAACATTCAGGCAGACCCGACACCCCCAAGCGCCATATCTCAACATACACTGAACATGCAGACAAAAACATACATTAGGCAGATCCAACACACACCCCACCCCCGCATCTCAACATACACTGAACTTGCACACAAAAACATACATTCAGGCAGATCCGACAAACACCCCAACCAGCAGCTCAACAGACACTGAACTTGCACACAAAACTTGCACACAAAAATAAACATTCAGGCAGACCCGACAACTCCCCCTCCACCCAACAACATATACTGAACTTGCACACAAAAACAAACATTCAGGCAGACCTGACACACACCCCACCCCCACATCTCAGCATACACTGAACTTGCACACAACAACAAACATCCAGGACGACCCGACACACACCCCACCTCGCATCTCAACATACACTGAACTTGTACACAAAACTTGCACACAGAAACAAACATCCAGGCTGACCTGACATCCCTCCATCCCCGCATCGCAGGATACACCGCACTTGCACACAAAAACAAACATTCAGGCAGACCCGACACCCCCCATACACACATCGCAACATACACTGCACTTGCACACAAAACAAACATTCACGCAGACCCGACACCCTCACCCCCGCATCTCAGCATACACTGAACTTGCATACAACAACAAACATTCAGATGACCCGATAACCCCCCCACACACACATCGCAACATACACTGCACTTGCACACAAAAAACAAACATTCAGGCAGACCTGACACCCCCTACCCCTGTATCTCAACATACACTGAACTTGCACTGAAAAACAAACATTCAGGCAAACCTGACAAACCCCACCCCGCATCTCAACATACCTGAAATTGCACACAAAAAAAACATTCAGGCAGACCCGACACACACCCCACCCCGCATCTCAACATACACTGAACCTGCACACAAAACTTGCACATAAAAACAATCATTAAGCCAGACTCAACACCCCCCGATCCCCGCATCGCAACATATACTGAACTTGCACACAAAAACAAACATCCAGGCAGACTCGACACCTGCCCCATCCCCGCATCCCAACATCCACTGAACTTGCACACAAAAACAAACATTCAAGCAGACCTGACACACACCCCACACGCATCTCAGCATACATTGAAGTTGCAGACAAAACTTGCACACAAAAACAAACATCCAGGCAGACCCGACAACACTGCACCCCCGCATCGCAACATACACCGTATTTGCACACAAAAACAAACATTCACGCAGACCCGAAAACCCCATCCCCGCATCTCAGCATACACTGTACTTGCACACAACAACAAACATTCAGATGACCCGACAACCCCCCCACACATATATCGCAACATACACTGCACTTGCACTAAAAAACAAACATTCAGGCAGACCCGACACCCCCTACCCCCGTATCTCAACATACACTGAACTTGCACTCAAAAACAAACATTCAGGCAAACCCGACACACCCCACCCCGCATCTCAAAATACCTGAACTTGCACACATAAAAAACATTCAGGCAGACCCGACACACAACCCACCCCGCATCTCAACATACACTGAACCTGCACACAAAACTTGCACATAAAAACAATCATTAAGCCAGACCCAACACCCCCCCCGACTCCCACATCGCAACATATACTGAACTTGCACACAAAAACATTCAGGCAGACCCGACACACACCCCACCCCCGCATCTCAACATACACTGAACTTGCACACAAAAACAAACATGCAGGCAGACTCGACACCTGCCCCATCCCCGCACCCCAACATCCACTGAACTTGCACACAAAAACAAACATTCAAGCAGGCCTGACACACACCCCACCCGCATCTCAGCATACACTGATGTTGCAGACAAAACTTGCACACAAAAACAAACAACCTGGCAGATCCGACAACACCGCACCCCCGCATCGCAACATACACCGTACTTGCACACAAAAACAATCATTCAGGCCGCCCCGACAAACCCTCCCCTCCCAGCGACATACACTGAACTTGAACACAAAAACAAACATGCAGGCAGACCCACACCCTCCACCCCCGCATCTCAACATACACTGAACTTGCACAAAACAACAAACATTCAGGCAGACCTGACAACCCCCCCCCCAACTCCTGCATCACAACATACACTGCACTTGCACACAAAAACAAACATTCTGGCAGACCTGACACTCCCCGACCCCCGTATCTCAACATACACTGAACTTGCACACAGAACAAACATTCAGGTAGACTAGACACACACCCAACCCCAGCATTTAAACATACACTGAATTTGCACATAACAGCATACATCCAGGCAGACCCAACACCCCCCCACTCCACATCCCAACATACACCGCACTTGCACACAAAGACAAACATTCAGTTAGACCCGACACACACCTCACCCCCACATCTCAACATACACTAAACTTGCACAAAATAACAAACATCCAGGCAGACCCGACACCCCACAACCCCGAATCTCAACATACGCTGCACTGTCACACAAAAACAAACATTCAGGCAGACCCGATCCCCCCCCTCACCCACTGCTGTATCGCAACATACACCGCACTTGCACACAAAAACAAACATTCAGGCAGACCCCCCCACCCAGTAACATACACTGAACTTGCACACAAAAACAAACATTCAGGAAGACCCAACAAACACCCCAACCCTGCATCTCAACATACACTGAACTTGCACACGAAACTTGGACACAAAACAATCATCCAGACAGACCCGACATCCCCCACCCCTGCATCGCAAACCACTCCACACTTGCACACAAAAACAAACATGCAGGCAGACCCGACACCCCTCATCCCCACATCTCAGCATACACTGAACTTGCACACAAAAACAAACATTCAGGCAGACCCGACTATCCCCCCACCTCTGCATCGCAACATACACTGCACTTGCACACAAAAACAAACATTCAGGCAGCCCCGACACCCCCAAACCCCGTATCTCAACATACACTGAACTTGCAGACAAAAACAAACATTCAGGCAGATCCAACACACACCCCACCCCATCATCTCAACATACACTGAACTTGCACACAAAAACATACATTCAGGCAGACCCGACAAACACCCCAACCAGCAGCTCAACATACACTGAACTTGCACACAAAACTTGCACACAAAAACAATCATCCAGACAGACCCGACACCCCACCACCCCCACATCGCAACATACACTGAACTTGCACACAAAACTTGCACACAAAAACAAACATTCAGGCAGACCTGACAAACCCCCCTCCACCCAACAACATATACTGAACTTGCACACAAAAACAAACATTCAGGCAGACCTGACATACACCCCACATATCAACATACAATGAAATTGCACACAACAACAAACATCCAGGCAGAACCGACACACACCCCACCCCGCATCTCAACATACACTGAACTTGTACACAAAACTTGCACACAGAAACAAACATCCAGGCTGACCTGACATCCCCCCATCCCCGCATCGCAGCATACACTGCACTTGCACACAAAAACAAACATTCAGGCAGACCCGACACCCCCCATACACACATCGCAACATACACTGCACTTGCACACAAAACAAACATTCACGCAGACCCGACACCCCCACTCCCGCATCTCAGCATACACTGAACTTGCACACAACAACAAACATTCAGATGACCCGACAACCCCCCCACACACACATCGCAACATACACTGCACTTGCACACAAAAAACAAACATTCAGGCAGACCTGACACCCCCTACCCCTGTATCTCAACATACACTGAACTTGCACTCAAAAACAAACATTCAGGCAAACCTGACACACCCCACCCCGCATCTCAACATACCTGAAATTGCACACAAAAAAAAACATTCAGGCAGACCCGACACACACCCCACCCCGCATCTCAACATACACTGAACCTGCACACAAAACTTGCACACAAAAACAAACATCCAGGCAGACCCGACAACACTGCACCCCCGCATCGCAACATACACCGTACTTGCACACAAAAACAATCATTCAGGCCGCCCCGACAAACCCTCCGACCCAGAGACATACACTGAACTTGAACACAAAAACAAACATGCAGGCAGACCCGACATCCCCCACCCCCCCATCTCAACATACACTGAACTTGCACAAAACAACAAACATTCAGGCAGACCTGACAACCCCCCCACTCCTGCATCACAACATTCACCGCACTTGCACACAAAAACAAACATTCTGGCAGACCTGAAACTCCCCGACCCCCGTATCTCATCATACACTGAACTTGCACACAGAACAAACATTCAGGTAGACTAGACACACACCCAACCCCAGCATTTAAACATACACTGAATTTGCACATAACAGCATACATCCAGGAAGACCCAACACCCCCGCACTCCACATCGCAACATACACCGCACTTGCACACAAAAACAAACATTCAGGCAGACCCAACACACACCCCAACCCCACATCTCAACATACACTAAACTTGCACAAAATAACAAACATCCAGGCAGACCCGACACCCCCCAACCCCGAATCTCAACATACAATGCACTGTCACACAAAAAGAAACATTCAGGCAGACCCGGCACACACTACACCCCGCATCTCTACATACACTGAACCTGCACACAAAACTTGCACACAAAAACAAACATTCAGGCAGACCCGACCCCCCCCCCTTCACCCACCACTGCATCGCAACATACACTGCACTTGCACACAAAAACAAACATTCAGGCAGACCCTCCCCACCCAGCAACATACACTGAACTTGCACACAAAAACAAACATTCAGGCAGACCCGACAAACACCCCAACCCTGCATCTCAACATACACTGAACTTGCACACAAAACTTGCACACAAATCAAATATCCAGGCAGACCTGACACCCCCCCACACCCGCATCGCAACATACACCGCACTTGCACACAAAAACAAACATTCAGGCAGACCCGACAATCCCCCCACCTCTGCATCGCAACATACACTGCACTTGCACACAAAAACAAACATTCAGGCAGACCCGAGACCCCCAAACCCTGTATCTCAACATACACTGAACTTGCAGACAAAAACAAACATTCAGGAAGATCCTAACACACACCCCACCCCGCATCTCAACATACCTGAAATTGCACACAAAAAAAACATTCAGGCAGACCCGAAACACACCCCACCCCGCATCTCAACATACACTGAACCTGCACACAAAACGTGCACATAAAAACAATCATTAAGCCAGACCCAACACCTCCCCTGACCCCCGCATCGCAACATATACTGAACTTGCACACAAGAACATTCAGGCAGACCCAACACACACCCCACCCCCGCATCTCAACATACACTGAACTTGCACACAAAAACATACATTCAGGCAGACCCGACAAAAGCCCCAACCAGCAGCTCAACATACACTGAACTTGCACACAAAATGTGCACACAAAAACAATCATCCAGACAGACCCGACACCCCACCACCCCCACATCGCAACATACACTGAACTTGCACACAAAACTTGCACACAAAAACAAACATTCAGGCAGACCCGACAACCCCCCCTCCACCCAACAAAATATACTGAACTTGCACACAAAAACAAACATTCAGGCAGACCTGACACACACCCCACTCCCACATCTCAACATACACTGAACTTGCACACAACAACAAACATCCAGGCAGACCCGACACACACCCCACCCCGCATCTCAACATACACTGAACTTGTACACAAAACTTGCACACAAATACAAACATCCAGGCAGACCTGACATCCCCCCATCCCCGCATCGCAGCATACACCGCACTTGCACACAAAAACAAACATTCAGGCAGACCCGACCCCCCCCATACACACATCGCAACATACACTGCACTTGCACACAAAAACAAACATTCATGCAGACCCGACACCTCCACCCCCGCATCTCAGCATACACTGAACTTGCACACAACAACAAACATTCAGATGACCCGACAACCCCCCCACACACACATCGCAACATACACTGCACTTGCACACAAAAACAAACATTCAGGCAGGCCCGACACCCCCTACCCCCGTATCTCAACATACACTGAACTTGCACTCAAAAACAAACATTCAGGCAAACCCGACACACCCCACCCCGCATCTCAACATACCTGAAATTGCACACAAAAAAAACATTCAGGCAGACCCGACACACACCCCACCCCGCATCTCAACATACACTGAACCTGCACACAAAACGTGCACATAAAAACAATCATTAAGCCAGACCCAACACCCCCCCGACCCCCGCATCGCAACATATACTGAACTTGCACACAAGAACATTCAGGCAGCCCCAACACACACCCCACCCCCGCATCTCAACATACACTGAACTTGCACACAAAAACAAACATCCAGACAGACTCGACACCTGCCCCATCCCCGCATCCCAACATCCACTGAACATGCACACAAAAACAAACATTCAAGCAGGCCTTACACACACCCCACCCGCATCTCAGCATACACTGAAGTTTCAGACAAAACTTGCACACAAAAACAAACATCCAGGCAGACCCGACAAAACTGCACCCCCGCATCGCAACATACACCGTACTTGCACACAAAAACAATCATTCAGGCCGCCCCGACAAACCCTCCACACCCAGCGACATACACTGAACTTGAACACAAAAACAAACATGCAGGCAGACCCGACACCCCCCACCCCCGCATCTCAACATACACTGAACTTGCACAAAACAACAAACATTCAGGCAGACCTGACAACCCCCCCCACTCCTGCATCACAACATACACTGCACTTGCACACAGAACAAACATTCAGGTAGACTAGACACACACCCAACCCCAGCATTTAAACATACACTGAATTTGCACATAACAGCATACATCCAGGCAGACCCAACACCCCCCCACTCCACATCGTAACATACACCGCACTTGTACACAAAAACAAACATTCAGTTAGACCCGACACACACCTCACCCCCACATCTCAACATACACTAAACTTGCACAAAATAACAAACATCCAGGCAGACCCGACACCCCCCCAACCCCGAATCTCAACATACACTGCACTGTCACACAAAAACAAACATTCAGACAGACCCGACCCCCCCCTCACCCACCGCTGCATCGCAACATACACAGCACTTGCACACAAAAACAAACATTCAGGCAGACCCCCCCACCCAGTAACATACACTGAACTTGCACACAAAAACAAACATTCTGGCAGACCTGACAAACACCCCAACCCTGCATCTCAACATACACTGAACTTGCACACAAAACTTGCACACAAAACAATCATCCAGACACACCCGACATCCCCCACCCCTGCATCGCAACATACTCCGCACTTGCACACAAAAACAAACATTCTGGCCGACCCGATAAACCACCCACCCCCACCCAGCGACATACATTGAACTTGAACACAAAAACAAACATGCAGGCAGACCCGACACCGCCCACCCACGCATCTCAGCATACACTGAACTTGCACACAACAACAAACATTCAGGTAGACCCGACAACCCTCCCCACCCCTACATCACAACATACACCACAATTGCACGAAAAAACAAACATTCAGGCAGACCCGACACCCCCGAGCTCCGTAATCTCAACATACACTGAACTTGCACACAAAACAAACATTCAGGTAGACTTGACACACACCCCACCGCCACATCTCAACATACACTGAATTTGCAAACAACAGCATACATCCAGGCAGACCCAACACCCCCCTCACCACATCACAACATACACCGCACTTGCACAGAAAAAACAAACATGCAGGCAGACCCGACACCCCCACCCCCACATCTCAGCATATACTAAACTTGCACACAACAACAAACATTCAGGCAGACCCGACAACCCCCCCTCCCCTGCATCACAACATACACTGCACTTGCACACAAAAACAAACATTCTGGCAGACCCGACACCCCTGACCCCCATATCTCAACATACACTTAACTTGCACACAAAACAAACATTCAGGTAGACTCGACACACACCCAACCCCCGCCTCTCAACATACACTGAATTTGCACACAACAGCATACGTCCAGGCAGACCCAAGAACCCCCAACCCCACATCGCAACATACACTGTACTTTCACACAAAAACAAACATTCAGGCAGACCCGACACACACCCCACCCCGCATCTAAACATACACTGAACTTGCACAAAACACCAAACATCCAGGCAGACCTGACACCCCCCAAACCCACATCTCAACATACACTGCACTTTCACACAAAAACAAACATTCAGGCAGAGCCGACACACACCCCACTGCGCATCTCAACATACACTGAACTTGCACACAAAACTTGCACACAAAAACAAACATCCAGGCAGACCCGACCCCAGCCCTGCATCGCAACATACACCGCACTTGCACACAAAAACAAACATTTAGGCAGACCCGACACACACCCCATTCCTGCATCTCAACATACACTGAACTTGCACACAAAACTTGCACACAAAAATAATCATCCAGACAGACCCGACACCCTCCCACCCTGCATCGCAACATACACCGCACTTGCACACATAAAAAAACATTCAGGCCGACCCGACAAACCCCCCCCCACCCAGCGACATACACTGAACTTGAACACAAAAACAAACATGCAGGCAGACCCAGCACCACCCAACCCCGCTTCTCAGCATACACTGAACTTGCACACACCAACAAACATTCAGGCTGACCCGACAACCCCCCACCCCTGCATCACAACATACACCGCACTTGCACACAAAAACAAACATTCAGGCAGACCCGACACCCCCCAACCCCGTATCTCAACATACACTGAATTTGCACACAACAGCATACATCCAGGCAGACCCAACACCCCCTCACCCCACATCGCAACATACACCGCACTTGCACACAAAAACAAACATTCAGGAAGACCCGACACACACCCCAACCCGCAACTCAACATACACTGCACTTGCACACAAAAACAAACATTCAGGGAGACCCGACACACACCCCACGCCCGCATCTCAACATACTCTGAACTTGCACACAAAAAAAAACATTCAAGCAGACCCGACACACACCCCAATCCCGCATCTCAACATACACTGCACTTCCACACAAAAACAAACATTCAGGCAGACCAGACACACACCCCACACCCGCATCTCAAAATATTCTGAACTTGCGCACAAAAACAATCATCCAGACAAACCCGACACCCCCCACCCCTGCATCGCGACCTACACTACATTTGCACACAAAAACAAACATTCAGGCAGACCCGACACCCCCACCCTCGCATCTCAGCATACACTGAACTTGCACACAACAACAAACATTCAGGCAGACCCGACACCCCCCACCCCCGCATCTCAACATACACTGAACTTGCACAAAACAACAAACATTCAGGCAGACCTGACAACCCCCCCCCACTCCTGCATCACAACATACACTGCTCTTGCACACAAAAACAAACATTCAGGCAGACCCGACACCCCCGACCCCGTATCTCAACATACACTGAACTTGCGCACAAAACAAACATTCAGGTACAGTCGACACCCCCGACCCCGTATCTCAACATACACTGAACTTGCGCACAAAACAAACATTCAGGTACAGTCGACACACACCCCACCCCTGCATCTCAACATACACTGAATTTGCACACAACAGCATACATCCAGGCAGACCCAACACCCCCCCGACGCCACATCGCAACATACACTGCACTTGCACACAAAAACAAACATTCAGGCAGACAAGACACACACCGCAACCCCGCATCTCAACATACACGTCACTTGCACACAAAAACAAACATTCAGGCAGACCCGACCTACACCCCACCCCTGCATCTCAACATACTCTGAACTTGCACACAAAAAACAAACATTCAGGCAGACCCGACTCACACCCCACCCCTGCATCTCAACATACACTGAACTTGCACAAAACACCAAACATCCAGGCAGACCTGACACCCCCCAAACCCACATCTCAACATACACTGCACTTTCACACAAAAACAAACATTCAGGCAGAGCCGACACACACCCCACTGCGCATCTCAACATACACTGAACTTGCACACAAAACTTGCACACAAAAACAAACATCCAGGCAGACCCGACCCCAGCCCTGCATCGCAACATACACCGCACTTGCACACAAAAACAAACATTTAGGCAGACCCGACACACACCCCATTCCTGCATCTCAACATACACTGAACTTGCACACAAAACTTGCACACAAAAATAATCATCCAGACAGACCCGACACCCTCCCACCCTGCATCGCAACATACACCGCACTTGCACACATAAAAAAACATTCAGGCCGACCCGACAAACCCCCCCCCCACCCAGCGACATACACTGAACTTGAACACAAAAACAAACATGCAGGCAGACCCAGCACCACCCAACCCCGCTTCTCAGCATACACTGAACTTGCACACACCAACAAACATTCAGGCTGACCCGACAACCCCCCACCCCTGCATCACAACATACACCGCACTTGCACACAAAAACAAACATTCAGGCAGACCCGACACCCCCCAACCCCGTATCTCAACATACACTGAATTTGCACACAACAGCATACATCCAGGCAGACCCAACACCCCCTCACCCCACATCGCAACATACACCGCACTTGCACACAAAAACAAACATTCAGGAAGACCCGACACACACCCCAACCTGCAACTCAACATACACTGCACTTGCACACAAAAACAAACATTCAGGGAGACCCGACACACACCCCACGCCCGCATCTCAACATACTCTGAACTTGCACACAAAAAAAAACATTCAAGCAGACCCGACACACACCCCAATCCCGCATCTCAACATACACTGCACTTCCACACAAAAACAAACATTCAGGCAGACCAGACACACACCCCACACCCGCATCTCAAAATATTCTGAACTTGCGCACAAAAACAATCATCCAGACAAACCCGACACCCCCCACCCCTGCATCGCGACCTACACTACATTTGCACACAAAAACAAACATTCAGGCAGACCCGACACCCCCACCCTCGCATCTCAGCATACACTGAACTTGCACACAACAACAAACATTCAGGCAGACCCGACACCCCCCACCCCCGCATCTCAACATACACTGAACTTGCACAAAACAACAAACATTCAGGCAGACCTGACAACCCCCCCCACTCCTGCATCACAACATACACTGCTCTTGCACACAAAAACAAACATTCAGGCAGACCCGACACCCCCGACCCCGTATCTCAACATACACTGAACTTGCGCACAAAACAAACATTCAGGTACAGTCGACACCCCCGACCCCGTATCTCAACATACACTGAACTTGCGCACAAAACAAACATTCAGGTACAGTCGACACACACCCCACCCCTGCATCTCAACATACACTGAATTTGCACACAACAGCATACATCCAGGCAGACCCAACACCCCCCCGACGCCACATCGCAACATACACTGCACTTGCACACAAAAACAAACATTCAGGCAGACAAGACACACACCGCAACCCCGCATCTCAACATACACGTCACTTGCACACAAAAACAAACATTCAGGCAGACCCGACCTACACCCCACCCCTGCATCTCAACATACTCTGAACTTGCACACAAAAAACAAACATTCAGGCAGACCCGACTCACACCCCACCCCTGCATCTCAACATACACTGAACTTGCACACAAAAACAAACATTCAGGCAGACCCGACACACGCCCCACCCACCGCATCTCAACATACACTGAACTTACACACAACAACAAACATCCAGGCAGACCCGACCCACTCCCCCCCCCGCATCGCCACATACACCGCACTTGCACACAAAGACAAACATTCAGGCAGACCCGACCCCCCCCACCCAGTAACATACACTGAACTTGCACACAAAAACAAACATGCAACCAGACTTGACACACACCCCACCCCCACATCTCATCATGCACTGAACATGCAGACAACAACAAACATTCAGGCAGACCCCTCCCCTCCACCCCGCACCGCAAAATCCACCGCACTTGCACACAAAAACAAACTTTCAGGCAGACCCAACACCACCCTCCCCACCCAACAACATACACTGAACTTGCACACAAAAACAAACATGCAGACAAACCCGACACACACCCCACCCCCACATCTCATCATACACTGAACTTGCACACAACAACAAACATTCAGGCAGACTCGACACCCCCCACCCCCGCATCGCAACATACATCCCACTTGCACACAAAAACAAACATGCAGGCAGACCCAACACATCTCCACCACCCCCGCATCTCAACATACAAGCAGGACAAAGACCCGACACACACACACACACACACACACACACACAAACAAACAGCCCCCCCCAAAACAAATCTGTACTTACCGGATGTGCTGGAAGGCAGCCTAGCTGGAACGCTGAAAGGGTTTCTGGTACTACGGCTGGCGTGGCAAGGCTGAAATGCCTTCTGGCATCAAGCCTAATTGACCATTGCAGCCGTAGTGCTGGCCCTCCATTGGTGGAGCACACATGCAGTACATGACTCGTAGGAGCTGTGTGGTGCTTGTGCACTGAGCCAAAGAGGGCCAGTGTTTTGTCCGGCCCGGAAGACGAACAAAGACTTTCCTAATGGAGGGCAGCCGATGCTGCTTGTGGGCCGCACTCCATTAGGAAAGTCTTTGTTGCTGGCGGGCCGGACAAAACAGCACCGCGGGCTGCAACTGGCCCGCAGGCCATAGGTTGTGCACCCATGGTATAGAGTAATACTGGGTCAACATGTTAAATGATTTGGTGAATCACCCGAATTGTGGTTGTTTGTCTTTCCTGCAAGCATTCAGAACTTTTCTGGGGATTAATTCGGGAAGTCCGGGGTCACTCAAGTGTACAAATTGTGGCACTACATAGAAGGGCAGTTTGCTACTGTTGATCACATGGACATATAAAATGCCCTACTACCCTAGTGGGGTCTTACAGGGGTATGTTTATAATTAGTTTTCTATTTCCCATGCTTTTAGAGAAAACAAAAAGATAATTTCAAAGTGCTGATCTGGGTGCAGGGGTGAAAGCCATGAATAGTTTTGTTCGGTTTAGAGATGTTGTGTCCTGGACCCAGGGCTCATGGTCCAGGTACAGCTTTGCTGGGGGCACCGCGCAGACACACTTAGATGCAGGGATCAATTTGCGGGACCGTGAGCACACAGTTGGATTGTGGCCTCAGGCACCCAGGCCATTGCGCACATTGACGCAGAGTTGCCCAGCAGGGGCTCTGCCAATCACAATGGGGGGCAGCATTGCCATTCAGGGGCACTGCCCTGGTGGGTTGCTCTGCAAGAGCAGGCCCGCTGCCTGTTATGCAGTGCCAGCACCGCGCTGCAGAAAGAACGACACAGCAGGCAGGAGTCAGTTGGTATCGACTGACGAGCCAGAAACAGCTCATCCTTTTTATCTGCATGAGTCACATGGTCACATGATGTGACCTTAGCACAAGCCCTGGGAGGGACCATTACATCAAAAGGGGTGACACAACACAAGAGAGGGGAGTAAGTTGGGTTTATTTTAAACCAATGTAGTCTCTCATGCGTATATGGGAGGAATATCACGTTTGGTGTGTGTCTTAAAAATATTCGTGGGACACATTTGGGGGACTTCATCTAGCCCCAGTTTACAGAAAGACTGCATCAACCCCTGCTTGGCAGATCACATGGGATGAGCAGAAGTTCATATTTGAGAATCTCAGCCAACATTTTGAAGAATCTCCTGGAAGCCAAAATTCCCATGACAGATTTGAAGTGCAGAATTTCCTTTGGTGGACCAATCAGCACCACTAAGCATCCAAGAGAGCATCAACAAACTCCATACATTTGTGCCCTGCTGCATCAGTAGCCTGACCTGCAGAACCCACACAGCTCATGGCGCAGAGCAGGTTCAGAGGTCATAAGATGCCCACTCGACGGGCATAGTGACAGCAAAATCACTGCAGCACAGGGACAACATTTAAGCTATGTCCCCTGTACCCAAACTATGATGATCCTGAGTACCTCAGGCTGGTTGCAGGGTAATCTCTAAGAATAAGCTATGCCTGAGTTTATGCATAGTAGTTGACGATATCTATGATAATGGATGCCACATCCCAATTGATATTGCACATGTGTCAGCCCCTGTGAGTGAGCTCTGCTGTGGAAGGGAATGGGTATTCGAGTCAGACAGACTGGTACTGCCACACGGCAGGACAGAAAACCTGAGGACCCAGCCTCTCTTTAAATCTTTCTGTGAGGGCTGGTAACACCCTGCCCCAGAGACAGTCACACTGGATGCTTCTGTCCTGGGCCCAGGAATCAAAGGAGCACACCCATTAAGGAGGAGGAGATTCACACCAGAGTGCTGAATATCCAAAAGTTCTTTATTGTTAATAATAGGGAAGGGGGAAAGGAGTAGGAAGGCAGAAGTGTACTGGACACTGGAAGAAGCCGTCCACCATTGTGTTTCTCACTGTCACTCATTCCCTTTATTTCTCCTCCACTTCCTCTGAAGCAAAGCACTTTGGGTGCAAGATCAAGAGGGGAATGTCCACTCCAGCCAGGAGCAGAGTTTGGTCCCCTAAATCAGTCTAGCTTTAGACCAATCAGTTGAAGACTTGTGCCTTTAAAGGAAAGAATCTCCTCAGATCCTCAAGGACTTCCTTTAGGACATTTGCACTGTCCAAAGCCCTCCACCGGATTTGAAGGAGCCATCGAAGACAGAAGCAAGATCTGTCCCCTAACCACTGCAAGGGAACATGGGGAGTGACCAGTGCTGTGGACCAGCACCAACAATTCTGCAATGGATGTTCTGCACTAGAAGAGCAGACCCTGAAATGGAGTATCCTGTCCTTGAGTCCTTTGCAAAGGCCTCACAACAACAGCAAGGCCAGACTAGCCGAAGCTCCCGGTTCTATCATACCAAACCGGTCACTCTGTGTTTCCCACATCCTGAACAATAGGGAAGGTGCTGATGCTGGTGTCTGTGTTCCTCCAACCAGCCAAATTATTTCCCTGCATCGTGTCATCGTGAAGCACGTCATCTGTTAGGCCCAAAGCGTCTGCTCAGTGCTAGATCTGAACTGAATCTCTGGAGGGTCACTCAACAACTCTAACTGGGGGGTTAATGCCACAGCTCGGCCCAGCTAGCCTGCAAACCACCGCCTCATTGATAGCAAATCGATGCACCCTCATTCACCACTTCAACGACCGCTGCCCGCCGACTCAAACCACTGGAGCATCACTCGCCGACTTCTTCCAGCAGCTGAAGCCCAAATCAGCCTGGCCACTGGGAGAGTTCTTGGGACTACCCCAACCTGCATCATTGAACGGCCACCATTCAACCACAGAGAGCACCCGCCTTCCACCCCTACTCAAAGCCTGCTTGCTGCCAGGGCCTCCACGATCCTACATGCCTGACTAAGCCTGAAAAGCTCACATTAACTTTCAAACCCGGGTCTGTTGCGTCAAACCACCAAGAACTGAATCCGGGTACTGTGACACTGAACTGCCCCACCGTCCACTTGTGCTCTATAGATTGGTTAGGTTGGGGTCACTTCAGTTTTCAACCTATTATCCATTTTATGGCACCACCCCTGGAACTACACTTAGGGTGCTACTTTCTCCAGTCTATTGCATCTTCTCAGTTCTTTCCTTTGGGGTGGGTTTTTGTATAGTAATCTCTTTTCGTTATACTTGCAGATGGTGTGTTTTAGTAAAGTGTTTATATTTTTGTAGAACCTTGATTGGACATTACTTTTATTTTGGACTGTGATACTGTGTTGTTTGGGTCACTATTGGTTCACCTTCACACCCCTTTTGAAATTATAGCCTTCCCTTGGCCGGTGTTACCACAAAAGGCAAAAGAGGTATATCTCTCGGTTGTCCCTGTTTTATCTATATGCTTGCATTGTGCTTTGGTTTGCAGACGTGTAAGGGCTGAGTGGGCCATTTTACCCCTATTCATCGAGACAAAATCCAATTCATCACAGTTTATACATTCATTTTCCAACTCATATCTCCACGTGAAGTGCATGAGGCTAAAAGTCAGCCAAGTAGACATGTTGGAGGCTATTGGTCCCAGATTGGCTATCATACCTGCAGATCATACCTGCAGATTGTGCTAGACGGCCTAGATCCAGACTGACTAACATCTATTGTGCACATGCAAGGTACTATCAGGAGACAGAGATAATGGGCCTCATTATAATTTTGCCGGTGTGGGAAAAAAGTGCTGGTAAAAATGTTTACCAGCACTTTTCTAGACCGGCAGACTACAAGGCATTACACAGCCAGTATTTCTGCCAATGGTATTACCGGTGTCGGAAATACCAGCAGTTCTCCCCCTGGATGAGACTGCTTTGTTATGGGGAATTTCTGGTATTTTCGCTGCTTATAATATACCAGTAATATCTGGATATCAGGCAGCAGAAACTGTAATACTGTTGGATGGTGTCATGCATGAATTATCGGCGGGATAGCACCAAACTTAGAATGACCCCCTATAGGGCCTTAGCTGCAGCTGGAGCCAAAAGTGGCCCAAGTCTAGTCATGTGGCGAATGATGATGGAGGGAAATTACATTTGTCTAATTTTCCAACTGACTAAATTTTGAGGGAACATAAAAACCCTACTTGTTGGTACTAAAATAACCTACTAACTGAGAGGTTGGACATATGTAGAGTAGATTTTCTTCAGACATAATTGTATGTTGATGCATTCATTATGATATTCTGTCGGTGTATTATAATAAATACATGAATAAAATAATATTATGAAGCAGGTAATTATATATCTGAAAGTGACATCTGCAAATCATATCCCACCTTCATAATGATTAATGCCAAAAAGCATAATGCAATCATGTACCTTGCTGGGATCATCTCTTGACATCCCCAGCAACTGCCCTGCAGTGGCAGCAGGGCAGAGTTAAGGTTACCAGCGTGTTCCTGGACACCAACATTCCAATAGTTAGAGGTGTTTTTTTTAATGAGCTGCACCTCTGATTTAAGATTCCGTCAGAAGGGCTAAGAGCTAACAGAGGGGTTGCTGTTGGTACTCTTGTTCAGAGGAGAAATGCCTAGCATTTTGGTGCTGGACTGCCCCAGGGCAGGACAAAGACTGATATGTTTGGGATATTTCTTCTCTGTGAAAGATAGTGAGCTAAAGACTCTGGGTAAGTCTCTCGTAACCAGGACTAATGTCTGTCAGAGGGACTCCCAGGACCCCCCCTTGTTAATCAGGCAGGAGGTCAGCAGGGGAGTGGAGGAGAAAAAGCAGAAGCAAAGAGAAAGGTTTTGAGGTGCTTCCAGAACCGGAGATGATTCTCCTCAAGTTTCAGGGAGGCTGTTCCAGAGGGAGGCCCCAGCCGAGGAAAGAGATCTACCACCAACTTGTTGCTTGGAGACGCGACTGACATTGAGGGAGTTGGAGGCGGATGAGCGAAGATCTCAAGAAGGAAGATATTTAGGAAGATAGAGATGGAGGTATTGAGGCCCCAGGCCCCAGAAGGCCTTGTGGACAATGCAGAGGGTTTTGAACGTAATCCTTGCAGCCACTGGGAGCCAGTGCAGAGTTTCAGTCCTGGAGAGATACGATCCCTGGGCTTGAGGCCAACGACAAGTCTGGCAGTCCTCTTCTGGATGAGTTGCAGAGGGAGGGGAGTAGAAGCAGGCAGATTTAGAAAGAGGCTGTTGCAGTAGTCTAGCCTGGAGAGAAGCAGAAATCTGGAGAAAATGATCTTCTGGGGGAAGGAGAGGAAATGAAGAATACCTCTGAGGAGGTGCAGCTGGTAGTGTGACTTCTTAGAGACGTCAGATATGTGAGGAGAGAAGGAGAGTGTGGAGTCGAAGATGACCCTGAGATTTTTAGCCTCACAGGTGGGAGAAGGAAGAGGGCCAAGAGAGGCTGGCCAGAGAGTGACAGGAAAGGAGGGATTGGGTGTGCCGATGAGGAGAATCTCAGTCTTACTGGCATTAAGGCATAGATCATTGGAGAAGAGGTGGCTGAGGGTAGCCTGAAAATTAGCTGAGTATCAACCGCATAGCACTGGAAGTTAGGGCAGAGCACGGCAATACGGTAGACAAGAAGTGCCAGGTATTGGTTGAACAGCCAGGGAGAGAGGTTAGACCCCTGGGGAACACCACAGGTAGACATAGAGATAGAGGAGAGGAAGGACCCAAGTTGAACCTCACAGGGTCGGTCACAACAAAGAAAACATTTTCTTACCCATACTTTGTCATAGAAATCACTCTGATACAATATATGAACAAGACATTTAATATTGCTTAAAGAAAAATGCAAGAAGTCCAGTACAATTAAAACCTCCTTTTAAGCAGGAAATGGTAGAAAAGCCAATTAAATGAAAAGGGGGAAGGGCAGAAGCCAGCATCGAGGAAAGAGAAGACCCAGTGAGAACATCAAACAAGAAGAAAAGAAAAAATTACAGTCGAAGGCTAAAAAACAAGGTGAATACTCTTAACAGTTAATATTTCTAGAGAAACTAACACATGAATTGATCATCAAATATTTATGGACACTTCATAAATGATTATATAAATTCCTAGGTTTTGCAGACATAACAATTTTTAAAACATAATAATTTTGGCAGTGATTGTCACAAGTGAAAACATACCATGAATACAGTAATGAATCAAATCTATTTCATCACCAATTTGACTAATGGGGCATAATTACTTCCAACTTATATCATTTCCATCCCTTCAAAATCTGAAGGGGTTTCTCTGAACTGAAGAACCATTGGGTCTACCTACGTGACAATAAAGGGAAACTTACTCCGGGCTGGGGTAGGTGTGTCTTGAACAAAGTTTTAAAGGGCCCCCAGTCTGGGTCACGTTTCGGCGGCATTCAGCTGTGCACAGCCACCTTCTTCAGTGCGTGGCTTAAAAGAACCCTGGGAAACAAGGCTCCAAATCTCCGATTCCGGGTGACTTGGGCACACTGTCAATGGTTTGTGGTAGGGACATCCAACTGAAATGAACAGTGCCAAACGCCTAGTTCGCACGTGAGTGCATCTGGGCAGTGGGTCAGAGAGCCTCCTATCTTAAAATTGTGGAAGATCATGGTAGTAAGGCTTGATATCTGGCCAGCAGGATACATAAAATGGTCAATGGACCATCGTGTATAGAGGGCCTTCAATGTCGGCGTTGCTGTGTTGGAGGTACTGCATCAGCGGCCGTGGCATACTGGAGCCGCATCAAGACTCACACAGAGTATGCTGTGTGTGTCTTAATAAACTGTGAAATGTTTCCGCTAAACTAAACTCTTTTACATGAGCCCCCCTGTCTACAAATCCCAGGTGTCCAATTTTTCTGAAATCTGCTTCTCTGTGTTTTTGCTTACAGTGGTGGGCTAGTAGTATTTTTATTAGTTGTGTTAGTTTTTTTTTAGTTTAATTAAAGTTCCTTTTTTTAGGAAACCTTGGTGGGACATTCTTTTATTATGGTACAACCATACTCTTGTTGTTTGAGTTGTTTCTGTACTACCACACTAGCCTCATGAAGAGAAGTGAGCGGGTATACCCCCCGGTATACCTGTCGGGCTGTGCATGTTTCACATTTCGTTTCTTAGTGTATGCCATTTTACATTTCTATGAAGTTATTGTAGTTTTAGTGACTACAGTTTTATTTTCCATTATACTTTCAGGATGGCAAGTACCAGAAGTGCCATTTCTATATCTTCTGCTGTAAATTCTTTTATAGACACACTCCAAAATTCGAATTCTTACCCCTCTGTCTACTTCACCATACTAAACCACTGTATCCTCTATGGGTCACTCAGTGTGAAGTAGAATCATTAAGGACTACAAGCAGGTAAATATTGACCTCCCATCATCCATCATCCATCATCCATCATCCATCATCCATCATCTATAAAGCATGCATATGGACAGAGCCCACAGGTGTTATGTTTCTGCATATCTATCAAGCAGCAATGTGGGCCACAGCTCATACATTTATTTGCCAGTTTTGTACATTTTGATTTGGCAAGAGATTGCCAAGTGGGCTTGGCAGTTCTGATTTAAGAAAAGACTGTAAGAGTCTCATGTGAGATAAGTGAAAATTAAAGTGGGTGCACAGTCTGTCCTGCGTGCCTTCTTAATGTGATATTATTTGCAATTCATTTGTGTGGTCATCTGTGAGTATTGCGATGAAGCTGAGGGACTGGTTGTGCGGGCAGGGTGATCCTAGCCTAATTGGTTCCCTCTCCATCTTAACAGCTCACACCGCACGCACCTGGTGGAGGGGGGCTGGCACAGTGAAAAGACTGACATACAAATCAATCCATTTTACACAAGTTGGCAATTTAACGGTATGTGTGATTTGAATACAAGGTGCTGCACAACTTAGAAGTAGATCTTCACATGTCAAATGAGCCAACATCTTGCAAAGGTCCTTGCTGCTTTGTGCAGTTTAAAAAGGGCCTTTATTTTTTTTTGTGATTCTGATGTCCTCTTTGAAGCAATTTAGGGGCTGATTCATGGAATTTGTGCGCCGAAAAACGGGGATTTGTGCGCCATTCTGCCCGCAAATCTCCATTTGTTAAACAGGGATTTGCGGGCAGCATGTCGCACAAATCCCCATTTTTCGGCGCACAAATTCCATGAATCAGCCCCTTAGTGTTTATGGTGGTGTTATATATTTCAAATTATGATATAGCTATACAGCACCAATGTCCCAAGCATTAATATGTCCCTTGAGGATTTAAGGTTTGTCAGAATATATTGTCACTATCTCGTACAATTCTCCACTGACTGCTATCCAAAGCAGCTCATGACTAATAAAAGATTTGCAGGTAACTGATCCACTACTCAAAACAAACAATGGGACCTGCCAATAGAAAAGTATATTGCACCTCTTTAAGACACCCTTCTGAGCGCTGGTGAAGGAGGATAGGTCAGGTGACAAAAATAATATGATGCAATGGTCTGTATTAAACATGTAAGCAGGGTGTAATACAGATACCTAATCCAAGCCGGGGCTGGGCTTCAACAAGCATCATAAAGGTTGATATCAGTTTTCATGGTCCCAATGAGATAACACAACTAACACTACTTTAGTACTCAGTCCGACGGATATAACTCACAGCTTGCTTCTTGAATATTCAGAATCAGGAATATAGTTCCCATCTCGCAGCATCATCTGGATAAAGCCTCCTAGAGATGCCTACTCCCTCCACTGGGTGGTCAGCCACTTAAGGAAATGTGCCATTTTCTCTCTGCCTGGTTGATGGGGCATCCCAGAGATATGGCACCTTAGGAACACTGTTAGGTGGACCGGGCAAATGAGTGATAAAGGGCTCTGCCAGGTTGAAAGACCTCCAAGAAATATTCCAGCCTTCTATAAGGAGGTAGACCTCCAAGGTATAGAGAACCCTTCCTGTTCTGCTAGGTGATCAACCATGCCTAGAATTATATAGTGCCTTGATCACTCTGAAGTTTCTTTCTGACTGCCTCTATCACTACACTGCTCCTCTCTTACTGTTCTGGGTCCTCTATAAGGGCTCAGTAATGTGAGACTCATGACTGTATTGAGTTTTCTCAGGATTTTCCAATTTATTAAATAAGAGTTAATAAAAGAAACCCTAAATATATCTACTCTACCAGTGGATTCCCTAACTATTCTAAGATATGTGGGAAAATCTCCTTCACAAAACCTACCCTACCATAAACAATATAACGTTGACACAACAAACATACAACATAAATAAAAGGTTACCAACCACCCAGTGCCTTGGATGACTTCTTATGGTCCTGGGCAGATCTTGCTCCCCCAAGAATGTCCCAAAGTCAATGGGCCTCATTACGACCCAGGCGGTAAGTTACCGCCTGGGCCGTGACTTTACCACCATGGCGTAAACTATGTTTACGCCATGGTGGTTGGCGGACTTACCGCCCCATTCCGACCTTGGCGGGGCGGTAAGTCCCCAATCCCCATTTACCCTTCCCCATTCCCATTTTTGCCCCATGGGGCATAATGGGAGTGGGGAAGGCGTTAATTACGCCACCGTAAATTACGGTGGCGTAATTAACTCCATGGTCCCTTAGCGCCATGGATTTTAACACCTGCTAAAAGCAGGTGTTAAAAGCACCATGGCGCTAGGGGACCTCGTAATTGGCGGTAAGGGGTCGGCGCAGCTAACGCTGGCGTAAACCCCTTACCGCCAGGGTCGTAATGAGGCGGAATGTTCTCCAAGTGACAAGTCTTGAACAGTTCCAAAGAAACAAAAAGTCCACGCAAATAAAATTCACTGGTGAAAGTCTTTTCCTTGTTTGGTGAAAGATTTCCTTCTTTAAAGTTCCACAAAGAATTAACAGCACTTTTGGAGTTTCTTGGACAACTACCTTCAAAGAATGAATAGATGACGTTGACAAAAGTATCTTCTCCCACTTTGACAACAACTTCTTAACTTCTAGATTCAGGGGTGCCTTATGTACAATTGTAAGGATGTTCTTGCTTCCTTCTGAAATGTAACTGTGCAGAACTCTGTGGTCCCACAGGTAACTTCAACAGTACTGACAGCCACAGTTTTGCTACTGCTACTACAACTTCTACTGCTTCAAAACGTGCTGCTACAACAGCAACTTTATAAATGTGTATTACTACAAGACATCATCTTCTACCTCCACAGGCTGGCAAGGCACTCTTCTTTCTATATCCTGAGAAAGGGCAGTCTCTTTGCCTGTCTTGTAACTACCATAGACTCTGCTTCGGTCGTCTAGACTACTTCTTAACTTCCAGATAGTCTTTGCCATGCAAAAATAAAAGAACCTTGGTGAACAAGTACCCAGCTCCCTTCCCTAGCTTTATATGCACCTGCTATTCAGTAGTTACCTCAAAGTGGTTGTGCCACTCTCCCAACTATGAATGAAGACTCTTGGGTGCCCACACATTCATCAACTTCGTAAATCACCAGTGCACAGTTCTTATATGCTTGGGATTTGGCTTTCATAAGGATCCCTCTATTAGCTTGGGCAATGCTTGTTTTAGCTTTGACTTCTACCAGTTATTTCTTCTGCTGCTTCAACCTTTGATGTGTTGCAAGTTATGTATCTTTAATGGAACTATAAATTAGACACACGCGACTGCATTTGAATATTAAACTGCCACTTCAATGGGAGACATGTTTGTGCTTTTCGGTCAGCACTCAGCCTCCAAGGCCTCATGAAACATTGTCTTATGCTCACGGTCCCTTTAAGAACACTTGCAAATCTTCAGGAAAGTCAGTTTCACTTTGCTTCTGCTACCGGCAGTGTTCGTGGTAATTTGGCAACAAAGTATTATTGCTCTTCAGGAAATAAAGGCTTTTCATCGCACACAAGCATTTCAGGTAAGTGCGTGGCACTTTCCCATTAGTAAAGAGACTTCTCACTTCTATGGTTGATATTCACTCGCTCATAACTACACGCGAGTATAATTAAAAGCCGGCTACAGTTACCGGCAAGGAACTTCTGCTTCTCAGGAGTATGGTGCTTCCTTTTCCGACTTCTAAGTATAAAGATTGCAGGCTGTGGTGGCTTCTCAAGTTTGCTGCTTCGCCTGATACTACTGTGGGCACACCTGGGATCCACACCCCTCTGCTGCATGAGTGTCTCTGATCCGGCCTTGTTAAGGGAGAGCTTCCCACTCTCCAGTATTCCTCAGCTTGACTCTGCACACGGGCCCTATGAACAACTGCAACTTCAGCTCTGCATATATAGCAATGAGGGGTACCTGGAAAGACTACCTGCTGCTTTCTTTTCTCTCCAGTGCCCTACAGCTATTCAACGTTTGTGAGCACAGGACAAACTCAGAGTTTGCAATTGGAATTTGCCTCTCTACTCTGGCGTCTCTGTTGTGGTCACAGTTCCTCGTGGTCTGCTGGCTAAATGTCTGCTTCCTTTGCTTCCACGACTTCCAACCTTTCAACTCCTGCCCCAGCTTATCTCTACTGCTTCTATCTCAGACAGCCTTTTAGGCCCCTCAGGTCGGCTGATTAGGTTCAGGTACAAGCCCTTAGCTTAATTGCCTGACCTAGTTTAAAGTCATTAGGCGTGTCTGCCTTACCTGGACTCCTGCATGCCCCTTTAACCCTCTTCAGCCCTCTTCATAGTCACAGTCCCTGAGGGATTCTGGGACTTGTAGTTTGAGTTACAAACATTCAATTTCCCTACTTCTTCAAAGGATGTAAAAATGTTTTTTATTCCCCAGGTTTTATTAAGGGAAGAATAATAATGTTTAAACCTTTTAGAGCCCAAAGGGATCTTAAAGGTCACATTATCATGTTCGTATTGCAGTATCTTTGATATTAGAGAGGAGATGGAGTTTTAAGTGTACAAAAGAATGGCTCTGGGACTTCGATATTTTTACTAGATTGACATTCATCTGAATGACAAGAAGCTATAATTTCTTTAGGAAAGGTTCTATTATCAGCCCTGAAAACAAACAATATCTCATCCTGCGATATTCCCCCACTTTCCTGGGCCTGATCGCCACCCAGATGATCCTCCCACAGTACACCACCCCCAGAATTGTGATCGGAAAGCATCTGCACTCTCCTGGGCATCTGGGAGGAGATTCTAGGTAGAGTTTAAGTGGGGGATCCGCAGGATTTTCCGAAACTCCAATTCCCAAACAATCAATTCAGGAGAGATGTTTTCCTTTTGAAGCCCCTTTCATTCCCTTAATTCGATCATGTGCATCGATTGTCTTGGGGGGTACCATCTTGGAGTAAGATGAAACTAGTACCTATGGCATGACTCTCAACCACCATCCTTTTCACTCTTCTGCACTTCCCAGCGGCCAGATATGCCGGTCCTCCTCTAATTTGGCACAATGGTTTCAGGTTTTCCAGCTGATCTGTTTTGCTTCCATACATCCTCTTAATTGGGAGCTCTCCTCAGGGTTGCCCCATGCAGTGCACATTTTCACAACCTCAGTCCATGCAGCCTGGTGTGGTGCGGTTTGGCAGAAGCTCCATTCTGGAATTTGAGCTGATCGGTCTTTGCATAGAGCAGGAAAATCCTACAGTGTGCACATTTACTGGGGAGAGAGGGTTGACGGTGTTGAGAGATGTGTGGACTGCTTGTTCCTCTTCCATGAAGGTCAGGCAATTGGTGTCAGTTACATGAATTTGCTGGTCCACAGGACCCCTAAACTAGCTTCCACTGTGATAGCTTTTCTCTCTTTTCAAAGGGTATTCCGCTTCTCTTCATCAGTCAAGGAATTCCTGAACCTCACACCTCAGTCGGGATAATGGTGGTCTCAGTCCATTCCCTAACAACAGCCGGCAAACTCTATCCACTTCCCCAATCTCTCCATATGCGCCCAAGTGCTGTGTTTCCTATTTAAAGTGTGTCCCCTTAGTGACACTTTGATACTTTTCTATTGCACAACAGCCTTACGCCCTAATTTTGTGTTTTGCATATGCAGGTAAAAATGACCAAAAATGAATTTTGAGTTTTGTTATAACACATCCGCCATTGTAGCAGGCCACGGTGGTCTGGCAGTGTCTCTCTGCCTGGAAACCTTCAACGAGCGTAGTTACACCCCATACCCATACCTGACCAATGAGCATTCATGCTCATTTGTAGACAGTCAAACATCATGATTTTGTTTTTCCCCTGGGATATTGGCCTCCTTCCCTTCCCGCGGAATCATCCTTGGAAACAATTTCTGGGCCATGTTTTCGGAGGTGAGGGTAGCACATTGCGTGTATGCAAATGATTCCACACATACATGTAGTGCAACTATGGAAGGGGTCCTTGGCAGCAGGGCACCAGGCTCACTGTTTGAGGGGCCGCTGGCTGTGAAGGCAAACATTTTAGGAGCTAAATCAAATTCATAATAGACACTTTCTATAAAAAGTTTGCAAATTCAAACTCTAGCTACAAGAATGCAAGAAACATAAATTCCTAATATCACAGACCCAGTTAATAGTAAGAGGTGCCTGACTATTTCCTTGATCTCCAAGGTTCTACAATATAATCACAAAAGTGTTCCGGGCGATTTTAAGGATAGATCACATAAAGTATGGATCTCACTCCTACACTCCTTTCATTACAAACATATATTCTTCTGTATTGAATCAATACATTTGTTAAAAATATATATTCCAGACATCACAAAGTAGACATCACCTCTTATTCAGAGGTCAACAATACATATACATATGAAAACCACCCACAGTTTGAAAATGTCTTTCATTTGTCCCAGTACAATTCTGTAGACACAGGAATGTGATAGACAACAATTATATCTGTTGACCCTCACTCATCACAATTACAAATCTTACTTTGTCTCCCCCTTCTCACCAGGGATAATCCCAATACACCCTCATTCGTGTGTCTACAAAATTGTGTGGGCACATATGAAAAAACCGTATGGCAAATCGGAAAATAGCCCTGGCTATTTTTTGGATTATGTTATATCACAGACCTACAGAAAGGAGGTGTTTACTCACTTTTTGTGCAATCTGATAGTGCTCGGTCAAGCTTTGAAGACTGTGTTTTTCCAGACTAAGTCCTTGCTTGTTTTTCAGGCAGATTCCTGTTCTAGTGGGACACATTTTCCACATCAGGGAAACACACATGGATCAATAAACACATTCACTAAAGTTATCAAGGAGAATAACCACATTAAGGACTCTGGACTACAAATATGTGAAAGGTTGTTCTGTCACAAACCAACGTTCATGCTCACTATTTGATAGCCAAACCACTGTTGTTGCCCACTGATAGGTTGCCACTGCAATTAAGGCCATTCCCTTTACTTACCTGTAGAAATTCGTTGCCTAGCAGTCAGTTATGGGTAAAATGTCCTGAAGAAGGACTCTCACCCCTGAATCTTACAGAGTTGTCTAGTTGCACAACTTGGATTTAATTGTGTTTTGAGCAGAAAATCCTCTCTCGCATCTGATATTGGCAGAACAAGGACCATTTTACTAAACGCAGGATCATTTTGTAATTAGTATAAAATGGTTATTTTCTTAGCATGACTATAATCCAAGCAACAATTTAATAATTAACTGGCCCATGACCATCTCTTCAAGCATTCCCCATGCCTGTTGCATTGCATTAAGATTGCAGGCTTCTTTTTTCCATGAACTGGAATACACCAGTGAGCTAAGCTCTTCATTGTCCAAATCCATCAGCAAAAGGTTGCAAAGTACTTATTGGTTGTTGATTCTTCAGTAGCGACAGAAAGCATAATTATGTATCCACACCTCTTTTTCAAATTGCTAAACTATACTTTTGTTCTGATTCTTACTTTAAAACCTTTGAGAACATGTCATGACTTCTGTGTCTCATTAGGGAAACATTCTGAAACACAATAGTTATACAAGGGTGTGTGCCCCCACAGCCTGTGCCTAGCTACCCAGTGCATTATGGGCCCGGTTCTGGCTGGTAATCCAGGTCTTGCAGAAAGCTGCCCTGTTCTAATTCATTATTGGCCTTGTCTTCTTTCTATTCACTGCCTGACAGAATTCTCAACTGCAGCAAAAGATCACAAAAGACTACTCTTACTGTTTTATGAGCATTACTCTAAGGTTTCACTCCACTAAGATGAGGGTATGCAGAACATGATAGCACCCTGATATTTATTGTCTCCATTTTTTGAGCAACGTGTTTTTCGATCCCTTTAACGGCCGCATGTTTTGGAAGAACTGGGGCAGGGTGCTAAACGATATCCAACCATGTTTTGATCATGATCTAATTCAGCTTGCCAAAAACCATTCAATTTCCCAAAATATGTGAGACGTCCAGCAGAAGGTGTCATAATTGTACAGCCTATCTCAAAGTCAGGTTCTTTCCACCCAGGTTTACTTTTGTGACAGAAATGGTATGTCTAAATACCACCTGCAGAAGATCTTATAACTTTTTGTTGAATTTGACTGACCTTTGTGTGGGTAACATTGCCATCTCTAGCTTCCCAGGCAAGCCTAAATCTCTTGCATATCTATCTGCTGGTGGAATTGCAACCAGATCACTACATGGTGGTGATAATATGCTGACATGTTTGTAGTATGAAGTACGGAGAGGAAACGATTGTATGAATATATTTAAAGATTTATTTGTGAATAGGTTACATTAAGTATTAAATATAGGCATATATAATGGGGAAAAAGGAAGGAGTCTCTGGAGGGAGCTGCTTATCTGTCTCCAACCGTCCTCTGAGTCCCGGCATTCCACCTCCACATTCTCCTTCTGGAATCCTTGTGGGTTCCACATCAGTGTAGCACAAGATGCACCATGCTACACATCCCCTTTCTTTCCAAGCACATCTTCACTCTCCATATTTCATTAATCATTCCGGTCTTCGGTATCTTCTCCCGAACCTTGACATCGGAAAATGTGTCCCATTCAATGCATTTATGGAGTTTATTGATAAGGAACATTTCTGATTCTCTCTTGTGTCACCAATATCACTTTTGTCACCACTCTTGTTTGCACCTTCACCATCATGCTCACCAATCACTCCCATAATTCTTCCATTATTCCATACCCTCCAATCACTTGTTCTAATGGCATGTTTAAACACCTGAATAACTTGAATGGGATCAGACCACTTAATGCCTCTTACCCTCAAAACTTCAGGAAGCTTCACTCTGACTAAACTCCCTATGTTAAATGTTTCATTACACCTGAATCTCTTCTTGTCTTCATACTCTGCTTTGTTTCTGCATTGCCTCTGCTTAATCCTATCTATAGCATTACTAGATCTAACTTCCATATTTATCACTTCACCCATCCATCCAGGACAGAGCTTGGTGATTGCCTTTCTACCCCTGCTCAATTCAAAAGGTGATATACATGTTGAACTGTGCGGCGTAAATCTGTGTGCCATTATGACATTCCTAACTGCTTCTTTCCAGCCTATACCATTGGCCCATGCCCACCTAATGGCATCCTTAAGAATCCTATTGTACCTTTCAACCACTCCATTGGTTTATGGGTGATAAATCGCACTGGTCACATGTTTAATCGATCTCTTTCCTAAATAGTCTTCCATTTCTTTCGAGACAAATTGAGCGCCATTATCAGATAATATGACTCCAGGATATCCTTCCCTGCTACATACCTCTTCATTGAAATTAATCATGTTTTTAGTAGTGGCACTCGGCATCATTTTTACTTCTGCCCATTTTGTTAATATATCAATCATAACCACACAAAACATCTAGCTGCCTTCACTCCATATGGGACCCATAATATAAATTCCCACTTTCAACCATGGGCTGCTCGGCACATCAGTCATAACCATCGGGTACTCGTTACTCACACAACCCTTATCAGATTTGTTACAAAGGATACAGTTTCTTGTGACTCTCTCGATCTCTGCATCACATCCCGGCCACCAGTATGTGTTTCTTATTCTGGATTTGGTCTTGGAAATCCCTTGATGGCCTTCATGGCCTAGGTCAATTATTTTCTTCCGTAGATCTTCAGGTGGAATTAATCTATCCCCTCTGAGCAACTATCCATCTTGTACACTCAATTCATCCCTGACACTCCACAGTCCTTGCACATCTGCCTCCTTGATCTTGTTGAGCGGAACTTGTCTTATGTTTATATTTTCCATCAGAAATTGTAGTTTGGCATCCTTACACATTCCTTCTAACCATTCCTCCTTAGCAACAGCTGTGTCCTGTACCACACATATAATTTCCTGTTGATCCTCTTCACCATCACTTTTGTTATCTTCCTGGGTATTCGTAAGCCTACATAAACAGTCTGCAGCATAATTCCTCACTCCTGGAATATACTTGACCACCACATCGAACTCCTGCATTCTATGTACCCATCTCTTACCGATACTTTGTCCAAACCTTTGTTCCTGAATAGCTCCACAAGTGGCTTGTGATCTGTATTTACCTCAAATTGCGTTCCCCAGACAAAACTCCTGAATTTATCCACAGCCTACATGATGGCTAGAGCCTCCTTTTCAATAGTCGCATATGACTTTTCTGCTCCTTTTAATAGCCTAGAGGCAAACGCAATTATCTTCTCTTCTCCATTATGTAGCTGTGCTAACACCGCACCTAGACCCACATTACTGGCATCTGTCGTGATTACTTTTCGCTGTCCCCTTGTAAAATTCTTCACTGCAGGTACAGTTGTGAGGGCACTCTTTATGTACTTGAAATCTTCTTCACAATTCTCATTTCACTCATATTTAACATTCATCCTGGTGAGATCCCTCAACGCAGCCGTATGATCAGCAAACTTCTTAACATACTTAGAGCAATACTCAGCCATTCCTAAGAAGGTTCTTAGTTCTTCTTTGTTGCCGGGCTGAGCCATATCATTGATTGCAGACAATAAATCCGGCTTGGGTGTAATTCCTTGCTCCGATATTACATGGCCTAAATACTCAATTTGCTCCCTGTAAATCTTTGATTTCTCTCTACTCAATGTCATGCCCATCTTATGCAATTTCCTCAACGCTCCATCCAAAATCTTATCATGCTCTTTTTGATCTCCGGCAAATATAAGAATATCATCTTGAAAAAATATAATACTCTTATCACCATCAAATATGTGATGCATGGTCTTCTGAAATACAGAGGCTGCAGATATAAGACCAAACAGCATTCTCTTATATTGGTATAAGCCTTCTGGAGTTATGAACGCCGTCAACTGTCTTGAGTCTCTGGGCAAACAAATTTGATGATATGCTGAAGTGAGGTCAAGGGTTGAAAATGCTTTCGCAGGCCCCATTGTAGATAACAATTCCTGAATGTTAGGAAGAGGATGTCTCTCAGGGATGATACACTTGTTCAGTTCTCTGAGATCGATGCATACTCTTACCTTCCCCGAGCTCTTCCGCACCACAACCAATGGTGATACCCACTCTGAAGCATCCATTTTTTCAATTATACCTTGTTCCTCCAATTTTTTCAATTCACTTTTGACCTCATCTCTCATTGCCAACGGCACATTTCTCAGCTTCTGTGCAACTGGAACAAAATCCTTTTTGAGCTGTATTTTATGCGTAATCCCTTTTGCACAGCCTATTTCATCTCTGAATACCGCTTTCTTCAGTGCCTCAGTAGATGTTTCACTGGATTCAATCATATAGACCGAATCTTCAGCACTAGCATCCAATTTGACTTTCAACCATGCCTGATGCATCCAGCTGAGTAGAGGCGTTTCTCCTCTACTTGATACATAAACTTTCACTTTGGCAACCCTATCCTTGAAAGCTAACTCTGCATCAAACCATCCAAGAATGTCTATCTTCACTCCTCCATAAGCGTTTGGCTTGATGTCAGGCTCATTCAGCCATCTCAGACCAATTTTCCTCCAGATTCTTTCAGGTAATAGCGTGTACTTTGCTCCCGAATCGGTCATAATTTTAACTGGATTACCATTTATCTTGATGATGGCCTTCGGACTCTCCAGTTCCATTCCATCTACTGTGCTACTGATGGCGAATACACATTCTTCCTCTTCATTTTCTTCCTCACCACCAATCCAGTTCATGTTTGTTTTATCCATTCTACAACATTTGGCCAAATGGCCTTTGCCATTACAGTTCTTGCAAATGATGTGGATAGCTGGACACTCAGGACTGTTAGCCCAGTGCATGGGACTGTCACACCTGAAGCACGTCCTGATTCTTCCTCTACCTCGCTGACTTATCTGAGGGCGTCTATTATTCACAAAACGTCCTCTGTTGTAGCTTCCATATCCACGCGCAAATCCTCTGCTTCTCATATCACTGTTACTTCTCAAGTCACTTCCATGTTTATACATGCCTTGTGCTCTAGTATCTTCTTTTTGTCTCACCACAACATTCTGACTATTGGATTCATCAGATTTTGCCATTTGGATTGCATTAATAGAACTTTCTGACTTTACTGTAGTATTTTTTACTCTTTCCTCTAGTGTCTTGACACAATTCTCCATATGCTCCACCTCCTTGGCTATGCGTAGTACTGTATCCAGATCGGGATCGTCTTCTCCCCATAGTCTTTCCCTGATCTTGGTACTATTGCACTCCTACATAAATTGATCCCTAAGTCTCTCATCAAGTTGTGGTCCAAATATGCAATTATTTGCCAGTTTCCTCAGGACAGTAATGAACTGCTCCACACTCTCTCCACTTTCTTGTGTCCCCTTGCCGAATCTATATCTTTCCAAAATCGTGCTTAGTTTCTTTTCATAGCGTTTATTCAATTTTGCGATGCACTTTTCATATTCATTCATATCCCCTTCATCATCAAGTAAATTCGGCAAATCCTCATACTTTTCCTGTCCTGCTGGCCCCAGACAGTGGAGCAACAATGATTTCTTTCTTTCTACACTATAGTTTGTTCCACAAACCACAGAAGCATAATGCTCAAATGATTTCAACCATCTCTTCCATGGCAAATTGGGTTCCCCTGCCTCCAGCAGAAACATGGCAGGTGGCAGCTTGAACTCGGTCACCTGCTCCTCTCTCACCAATGGTTGCCACAGAAACCCTAACAGAAATACTGTATAGTTCTCAAATGTACTCCTGTGATCCGCATCTGACTCACTCCATTGTTCATGTGATATACTAAGTGATATTGCTATTTGTACAACACTAAAAAAAAAATCAGAGTAAAAGTACTGCGACGAGTAGGAGCATGAGTACAACAAAAGCAATATATATATTTTTTTTTACTTTAAATAATTCAACATACGCGTAATTATAAGCGCTGTCACATTAAACAATGTCCGTTTATTTATTCTCCTTTATTCATCCCTTTCGATAAAGAATTGTAGGCACTACGAGCACCGTAACTGTAACTGCAACTCTCACTCAATCCAACCCAAAATGGCCGCCCCAATGTGACATGCGTCACAACGTCGAAGGTCCTTTCCTCTATAGTGCTAGCCCTGCATTGCGGGCTCGCGATGGGCTCAGGAGCACTGCTTACATTTGCGCGCAGCTCGGGATGCTCGCGCGTGTTATGAAACGAAATTGTAAGTCTATCGAGCATATATTCTATTACAATTGGTGGCCAGCAGCAGAGTCGTCCACCAAAGTTCTTAAATCTCTATGGGGGGCAGGGTTCCTTTAAGCTCACCTGAAGGCTTCAGTAATCAGTCTTCTCACTCTTCCAGGTGATCGAAGCTATTAACTTCCTCGTCGCCAATTGTAGTATGAAGCACAGAGAGGAAATGAGTGTATGAATATATTTAAAGGTTTATTTGTGAATAGGTTACATTAAGTATTAAATATAGGCATATACAATGGGGAGAAAGGGAGGAGTCTCTGGAGGGAGCTGCCTCTCTATCTCCAACTGTCCTCTGAGTCCCGGCATTCCACCTCCACATTCTCCTTCTGGAATCCTTGTGGGTTCCACATCAGTGTAGCACAAGATGCACCATGCTACAATGTTCAAGTCACACACTCTCTTTCATTTTACCAGAATGCTAGCAGGCCTTTATGCAACTTACATTTTCTACCCTATTGGTTTCACTTTTTGAAGATCTCCACCAAATTCCTTAGTTTTGCTCCCCTCCACCCAGACCCTTTCTTGCCTATCCCCACTGAGCTATGCCTCACTCCTATTTACCCTCCCCCACCTCAACTTACTTAGCCTCCCCAATGCCGATAGGAACCACCGGTCACTGCTGCACTTCTTCCAGATCTTTACTTTGTACAGTACACCACAAAGTGCTTGCATTTCTGTTATAGTCACATGCACCATGTCATTGGCAACACGCTGGCTTTTTGTCACGCAGATGCCTTCCTGCCAACCTTTAGACATTGGGCATCACTATAGGTTGGGCGAAGCAGAAAAAATGCAGCGGTAATGCTATTACAGCCCATTACCGCTCCAGCCAATCCCGAGTTTGGGGGAAACTCAGAGGATTCACGTTTACAGCTGCAGTAATTGCACCAAAAATTACCCATTGAGTCCTATGAACTAGACAAAATGGAAGTTACACCACCACCGCAACTTATGATCCAGCGCTAATAGGGCCGGACCAAATCGCAGTAAAGCTAATTGAGTTGGGTGGCATCCCAGAGGATTTACCAGCACGATACCGCCCAATTTATAGTGAAGCCTATAGTATGATGAAAATGTATTCTGTCTAATCGCAGCAATTATGGGAGCGTTGGTGTCATCCAGTTCCCCCCATATTGAAACTGACACGATCTACCTTACACGCTGAAAGTTTACCTTTCCACCACTCTAGTTATCCTTTAACACCATTTGTTAGTAGATTCTTAGTAGTATTTATAAGGCTATAGAGCTATACCGAGTAGGCGATTCACTGGCATCCCTGCACAAATGTGGCTACAGAGCACCTCAAATTATCTGCCCTGTTACATCCGCTGTGGGGAATTGCTGTTTATTATGCACTACAAACCAGTCGGCGAATGACTGTTAACTAATCCAGGAATAGCAGCAATGCACTTTGCAAAGGAATTATCAAATGTCTTGAATGCATCCAAACGGTTGCTTCTCATCAGTTCAATGTGCCTGCTTATCTTGGTAAATGACAGCACCTCAACAACAATCATGTACTCCGCATTAAACGTGTGGTTTAGTTCAGCGAACTTGCCTTTCATCAAGCATTTTTGACGCATGACTCAGTGATTTGGCTATTCATGTTTGGGGTGGAGTATATTTTGCAATTACACTGTCCCTGGAATCCAAATGCTTTCTAATATCGGTGTGCTTCCTGATTTTCTATTTTATGAAATTGTCTATTTCCACAAATACATGTGCTGTTCATGAAGCCAGTAGGCCACATTTAGTGCGAAGGTCACATGAGCCGCTTCAGATTATCGACCCTTCGGCAATCATTCTGCAACCTTTTCAACCTCACTGTTTTTGCTGCTGCAGATGCAGCTGTAGATAGGAGGGGAGCGGTAGGATGAGAACAAATTAAAATATTTTTCTAACCATTATGAGCAGGATATCATGCTAGTTTAGCGGATACTATTGCATATTTCACAGACCGCCAGACTATCACATTGGAGCTCATTTTCAATGGGGGCATAACGTTAATGGAAGGCATAAAAGCCTTGCGTAAGGCTTGTATGCCTTCCATTAATGCTACCCTCCATTTTCATTCATTTGTATGGCGGAGAGGAAGGGCGGAACAAAACATGTGCTCCTACCATCTAACTTGCACCATACAAATACTATAGCATTTGCATTGGCATGGTTATTCATGCTGGTGCAAATGCTGGAGATCCCAATGGGGTCTTCCATCTTTATGTACCAGCAATTAAGCAGGTGGACCCCATAGGGATCCATTGTAAAAGCTGCCCAACATGATCACATGTCAGGCAGCATTTATTTGTAATTGTGAACACTGCTTACCATACGAGCATGGTGATCAGTGCTCTCAATGAAATGCCAGCATGCCACACAGCGTTTACTCACTTTGCATGGAGGAGTGCAAAAGTGCAGGACAAAACACAGCATACACATGTGTACACAGCCTTTTCCCTGCACTTTTGCACTCTGCTATGCAAATTATGAAAAATTGGTGGCATGGTGCCACCTACATTTATGTCAACACGTAACGACTCCGCACTGACAAATTACTCATTTGTCTAAAATGAGCTCCATTAATTCACAGCAAAATACCTTGTTGGGACGTTTGGGTAGCTGCTTGTGCTCTAATGCTACCAGTGAATTATTTATCTCATGGCAAAAAGGTATCCCTAGCAGAGTATCAAATCACTGTGCACAAATATTTTAAAATAAAAATTAATTGTGACCGCAAACACCTCTGTAAGGGAGCAGTATTGCTTTTCTAAATTACCACTAGTCAATGTTTTGCCGCCCAGCAAAATAGTTGGTACTAACCTGGGAAAACTGTTATGGGGTACATTTTCCACTGGGTGGAGTGCTAAATGGAAGTGTAAAATCACCTGTATGCTTTCATTTTGCTCTCCATCTCATTTCAATGCCTCACCAAGGTACAAGAGGGCAGAAAAGCGAAGTATGCATCTCCACTTTGCTCTCCTCATCCATCTTGGAAGAGCACCCAGTTTTACGGCCTGCATAAGATTTTCAAGCAGGTGTAAAAATTAATTACAAACATGGCGGTTCGGGAACTATGGTACCGGTAAGCATGTCGGTACCGCAGTTCCCGGACCGCCATACTACGTGTTGTGGTCGTGGGAGCCTGTCTGCAGGCAGACCGGCACCAGCGAGCAGAGCACGTCGGATGCACCGGCAGCACTCTGAATGCGCCGGTGCATCTGACGTCTCCCTCCCCATTAAACCCTATGGGGCCAAATGGGGATGGGGAGGCCCTTGTTGCCAGCAGCCACAAATGGGCAATTACCGGGTGCGCCGAACTCGGCATGACCAGGTTCTTGCAACTCCGGCGGCATTTTACTGGCACGGCTACCGCCAGAGTTGTAATGAGGCCCAATGAATTCCAATGAAATCTGCATATCATGTACACCTGGTAAATAGGTGGATTTGATTGGAATCCATAGTTAAATGCTCCCTGCAAACTGTAATTTGTGGCCATTGTTTTCTTTCTCTCAAAGCAGAGAGTACAATTCAATAGTGTTCACAATTGTATGAAGGGAACTAGAAGCACATAATTTATTGTACTGTACTAATTTTGAATTTTTGTCCAGTACTGGCCCTCCTGAGTGGGTCTAGGAGCACCTTACATGGTCCAAAGGTTGTAAAGGTGTGAGGTGAAACAGAAGTTACAACATTTTTCCAGAATTGGATAGGATGATTAGGATAGGCAAATGCTGGTGTCAAAGGGCAGGATTATGTGTGGGGAAATAGGTATGTTTTGAGTGTCTTTCTAAAAACGGTGATGGACGGTGCATTTCTGTTGTGAAGAGGTATGGTGTAATGCAAAACCAAAAGTGAATGGCTGGAAGGTTTTCAATCAATGATATCCACATTCACAGCTCTGGGAAACCGTCCAAGCCATTGTTCTTCAGCCTGCCATGCCATTACAGAAGGGGAAAGACCATACGCAAATCAGGCTAAGTCCCATCCCAAAAAGGTCACATCCACTCTGCACGACACCACAAGTATCCCCAGACATGCTTTGGCCTCAAGGTATACCATGTTATAGGTTCCCAATGTGTACATTTCGTTGGTGTGAATGTCATTTTGCAGAGTGGAATGTGTAGAGGATGCTGGTTGGCTGGCTGTGGTGGATTACTGTCTCCAGTTTAAAGGCAGCTAGTGGAGCTGGACAGGAGCTGAGGTGATGTGTGAATGTTTGGGTAGGTGGATTGCATCTCTGGCTGCTGTGTTTTGCATGGCTTGCTGAGGAGCAAGTGTGATGTTAGGGAGTCCACTGAGGGGACACTGCCGTAGTCCAGCCTGCACAGAATAACTGTTTGGACTGCAGTGCAGAAGTCATCAACACGAAGGAAGTGTCTGATCTTGCTTACGAGATGTAGGTGTAGATTGCATGTTTTGGTGACAGCTATGTGGTGTGTGTAGGCAAGGTGGGGGGATCAATGGTGAAGCCAGAGGATTTGACAGGTGTGGAGAGGGATAGTTGTGGGTTGTCTGTGGTGAGTTCTTTGATCCAGGGGTGAAGTCTTGTTTGTGCCTGGGGAGAGGGTGAAATGCAGAGATATTCTGTTTTGTGAGGTTTGAGCTTGGGGAAGTGGGTGGCCATCCAGTTGGTGATGGCAGAGAGAAAGGTTTTGAGGGTGTGGAGTTGTGAACTAGATGAGATTTGGAAGTATATTTGCATGTCGTCTGCATATTGGTGGAAATTGACTTTGTGTTTGCTAAGGATCTTTCCAACAGATTTCATATATAGATTAAAGAAGAGAGGAGACAGAGAGGAGCCTTGTAGGACCCCATGTTTGACAAGGCTGGGGTCTGATTGATTAGTGGGCATGGAGAACATTATGTGCTGTCAGTGAGGAAGGAGGTGAAATAGTGGAGGATGGTGCCTGAGAAGTTCATCTTGTGGGGCAGGATATTGAGTATAATGGTGTGATCAATGATGTTGAAAGCTTGAAAGAAGTTGAGGAATACAAATAGTGCTGTGTGTCCTGTGTCTGTGATGTTGTGGATGTCATCAATGATATGAAATGTGGTGGTCTGTGTGCTGTTTCCAGGTCAACAGCCAGATTGGAATGGGTTGATGATGCGGTGTGTGGTAATGTGTTATTGTAGTAGGGGAGTGATGAAGTGTTTCATGATACTGGCAAGGTATGACAGGATAGTAACTGGGTAGTATATTTTGGAAGCGTTTAGTTGAGAGATGTTTTTTTGTGGAAGGGCGATACTTGTGCAGATGGAATAGTACCACGTGAGAGGCATGAGTTGATGACATAATGGCTTCTGTTTGGCTGGGGCATAGAGGTGAGTAGTGAATAACCCACCTACTCAGCCCTCACACCTCTATAAACCAATAGTGATACCAATCATAAAGGTAAAAGATACACTGCTAAGAGATACACCTCCTTCGCCTTTTGTTGTGACATGGTCCGAATGAAGGCTTTACTCTCGAGATGTGTGTGAGTGTGATTCAGTTGCAACCAAAACAGCAAAGCATAAAAGTAAAAAATAAAGGGAATGTCCTCAAGGTTCTATACAAATATACATACTTTAATATGAACACACCATCTGCAAGAAAACTAAATAGAAAACAGTGTACAAACCGCCCGCCCCCTGTGGAAAGAACAGAGCATATGCAAGATAAGAGAGAATGCAGCACTCTGGGCCAGATTACAGGAATGAAAGGCAATTTTAATTGCCACATTGTTCTTTTAAAAGGACATATCTGGGGAAAAAAGGTGACCAATAGACCAACCAGTCTCTAAGGTGCAGAATTACACAAGGGGACAGTTAATGGGTCAAAAGTACTTAATTGGCCTGTTGTGGTTTGAAGGCCATGCTTGAAGAAGGGCACATTTTGAGGGCCACCACTGTCAGTTTGTCAGTTGATTTGACTGTGAAGATGCTGGTGACTGGATCCACTGCTCTATAGGATCAGTTTGATGAAGTGTTGATGGGGCTGCAGAACGTGAGGGACACCAGGGTCAGTTTGGCAGTCAAGTAGACAACAGACATGCTGGAGACTGAATGCACAGTTTTTTTTTCAAGTGGTTCAATGCAGCGTCTGATGGTCAGAGCTCGATAATCCACTAGCGTTGAGTCAACTGGTGATGAATATTGGCAGTGAAGATGCTGGCAGGACAAACGGCTGTTTGAAGGTGACAGATGCAACAAAAAGCGAGTGATTAGTTCTGGGGCAGCAATGTCTTTGAACATGCAGTTCAAGTTCAAATAGCTTGGTGAGTGCTAAAGGAAACTCCAGTAGGTCCTGATGGTTCGATGCAGTTGAACAGGCGTGAATCGAGGTTTACAGAAGTTTGATGGCAGAAACTGCAGGAATCCTGGCTGTCATGGCTGTTATGTGCTGTGGGTCCTTCTCAAGGATTTCAGAGACAATTGTACTCCATGTTGTCATGTCAGGCTCACAAAGCAAGGGAGGCTACTGCACACTTTCAGGCGTATTTCACCACAATGAGGATCTGTGCAATATTGTGACTAGCAGAGAAGCAGGTCTTGTTCCAGCAGCAGGTTCACCCCCAATGTTCCCTGAAGATGGGGAAGGAACAGAGCTTGCCTTTGCCACTCAGCCTTCACCACGTTGGTGGAAGGCTTTGGAAAGTCAACTCTTCCAACAAAGGTCCAACAAAGGTCCAACAACCTAGTTTTTTCCAAAGTGAATCTGGGAAGGAGTGGGAGACCACTTATTTTTAAAGGCAAAAGTCTACAAGTGATTGGACAAAAGCAAACCTGCCTTAAGGGGTGAAGCCATGTCCTTGGAACAAGTGGAATTTCTCTTCTGGCATCACACCCACAGTGGTTTGTGCTACAAGATGAAGGGACAGAAAGGGAAGATAGATGCAGAGAGAAACAAGATGATAGAACCTTGCTCCAGCTGTGAGGTATTCCCTCTGTCTACACTAACCCCACACCCCTTCCCTTCTCAATAGGATTAAAGGACCCATTGGTATGTAGCACCCTCATTCAAGGCAACTCCCTTTGTGAATGGTTTGCCCTTTGATCCAGTTCCCAGGACTAATTCCTTTGGATTGGCTGTATCTCCGGGGAGGGACTTGCCTGCCCTCACAAAGGAACAAAAAGAGGCAGCTCCTAAGGCTACAACCATGCTGGCATCTCCAACAGACAGCCTAGCTGAGGGAATACACATAACCCTTTCGAAGCTGAGCTGGTCTCACAGAACTGAAACACATGTGATATCAAACTGATGTAGCTTAGAAGATTGTGAGATATGCTGGCTGTAAATATACTTCAAACTTAGGTTTTGCTTATATTTACAGTTTAACTTGCCACCAGGACTGCAATCACATAGTTATGTAGGTTTGGGAATTTGAGTGCAAGTCTAAAATGCAGCCCCTGCGTTGCAGAGACTTGGCTGTCAATACAGCTGACAAATGGGCAACTGTGTCCTCTGAACCTGCTCTGTGCAACTGGTAGAGCAAGTGCTGCAGATCAGGCTACTGATCCAGCAGGACACAGCGGTACACAATGCTTTTGGAATGGAGCTTCTGAAAGGGGAATCTGATTAGCAGATTACTCTTTCCAAGATCTAAATGGCTGCATCATTTAATTACTATATTACATGTTAAAAAAGCCAGGTCTTCTACACTCTTGCCAAAGTCACCATTGAGCCAGTGCAATGTAATGGTAGTGATGCAGTTAGATGTGGCCTGAGATGGGCATGCATTATCCAGGAAGTGTCCAGGTATTGTTTTGGCAGTAAGCCGATTAGGGTGTCTGTGTTGAAGGGGTTGAAGGTGGCCCATGTGGAATGTTTGACTGTGTGGTAGAAGGGGGAGCGGTGAGGGGAGGTCTTGCCTGATGTGTATATTAGAGTTGAAGTAGTACATGCAGGAGTTCCATAGTGCAGTGGATGGAGTTGTGTAAGGTGTGGATGGTGGTTTGAAGTAGTATTCGATGATGTTGAAAGGTTTCTGTTTATGAATGGTGGTGGATTGGAGTTCTTGTAGATAGTGGGTGGCTTTGGCTTTTCCGTGTGGCTGTTTTGTATTTGTTGCAGTAGTGTCTGAGAGGTATCCTGGTTCTGGAGCATGGGTTCTTTCGGCAGGCTCTTTCTAGGCATCTGGCTTCCTGCTACAAAGAGAGGAGAGAAATGTTGAACCATGGTTTATGGTGGTTGTTTTGGGTTTTTGTGATTTTAGTGGTTCGGGGGTTTGTCAAGGGCCTGTGTGATCAAGTTATTTTATTTGCTGAGGAGAATGGAGGGATATGTGTTTGGAGAGGAGGCAAGTGGTTTGATTGGTGCTAAAGCTACATATGTAATATATTTGGTTTGTATTGCTGGGGATTAAGGGGGTGTTTGGCAGGTGGGGGATGTTGTGTGGTAGAGTCAGCATGAAGGAGATTGCAAAGTTGTCAGACCACAACATTCAGGCTTGAAGTTCCACAGAGATAAAAGGTCCACAATGTTGCCAGCTATGTGAGTGGGGTAGGTGATAAGTTGTATGAGGTCATAGGCGGGGAGTGTAGTGAGGATACTCTTAAGTATGGGATTGCTGCTTGGTTACCAGGGTCAACGTTGCCATGGTAGATATTGAGTCAGTTCTGTGTGTAAGTTAGGATTGTGTGTTCGTGGGGAGTCAATGAGGCGGATGAAGATGAGGTGTAGATGTGATGGAGGAGAGCCAATAAGAGAGTACACTTCAGAATCACTGTATGGGGGAATGTGGGGGAGTCTGAGTGGATGTTTCCAAATTATGACAATGCCACTTTGCTTGTGTAGGTGGTTTTGGTGTTGTATATGATGATAGTGTGATGAAAGCCTATCAGGCATAATTTTTGTGTGGTGGGGTTTGAACCATTTCTCTGTTGTAAAGACTATGGGGGCCATTACGACTTGGGCGGAAAGGGATACTGGGCACCGGTAAGGAGACCGGTGCCGGTATTCCCTTACCGCCCTATTCCAAGGTCCCTTGGCGGGGACCGTAAGGAACGTGTGGTCTGACCACATGCCCTTATGGGTCCCGCTAAGGGACCAGGGCGCTAATAACGGGCTTGCAAGTCGCGAGCCCATTATTAGCGCCCTCTCCATTCCCATTGAGCTCTAAGGGGGCTCAAATGAGAATGGGGAATGGTTTGTTCAATGGAGACTTACCGGTCGCGCCAGGGTCGGACTGCATTGGTAAGTCCCCATTGAACAAGACCAGTGCCGGTGCCGGTATTAGAGGCAGCCATGGCGCAAATAGCGCCATGGCTACCTCCAATTTCGGAATGAGGCCCTATGTCTGAGGAGTGTGTGCTAATGATTTAATTGATTTCATGTTTGAGCAAGTGCAGAATTCAGGTGTATACTATTAGATATTTCTTTGGTGCCCTGTGTTGGAGTTTAATTTGTATGCTGTTTGTGAGCTTTGCGTTTGCTATATTTTTCACTGTAGCAAACAGGAGCTGACAGGGAACAAGTGTTGAAACAGGAAAGGGATAGTTGCAAGAGCCCTTGGCTCTGCAAACCCTTTGCTCTGGAAACCTGGGTGAATATACACACTAAGGAAAGTGCCTCAAATCCCAAAGTAACTCTTAAGATGTCCCCTGGAAACAGATGTAAAAAATAAAAACAAATGCAGTCCTCTTTTGGACAGTGAAAGCAGCAACAGCAGGATCACACATAAGTGTAAGCGCTGGTGGTCTCCTGCATGCAATTAGCAAACATGACCTCTTTATTGCTGACAATGGAATAAATGTGAAATATTTCTTCCCATAGCAATACATTGGAAATCTGATAGGGACAGCTGCTGATGAGGACTGTGGGCAGCTTCACAGTCCCTGCTTTCTTGCAGGCTCAATCGCCATCCTACACACCAGATTGAGCGACTACAGAACTCCTCATAAATTACATGGAGGGGAACGATCATGTTAATACTTTTGCATAAGCATGTCCCCTCTGCTTAATTCTCCACTTTTGCATGGCGGAGAGGAAAAGTATTGTGTAAAAAGGTGGCGCCACCCGTTTTCACTCTACTGTGCAAAATTAATAAACGCTGCCTGCTCTTTATGGATGGCAGTCATTTCAATGGAATCCACAGCATTTGTGCCAGCATGCAATGTATGTTGGCACACATGCGGGAGTATTTGCATGACGTAGAGCAGGCTTGTCCAACCTTTCTGAATGTGGGGCCGAAGCATTAACTGTTTGTCACCGAGTGGGCCAGCGAGACAAAAGTCAACAACCTCACCCAAAGCAGCATATTAAAAAGCGATATTGTGTGACCTTTGACACAATAGCATCACAGGCAGTGATAGCCATGCAGTCCCAAAGATAGCTTTTGGTGTCATGGGCAGTGATCAAAGGTTAGTTGCTTGTGATTTCTTTCAGTGTCTATGTGTTAATACTTTTCTGGAATAGTGGGGGCGACCGAGCGTAGCGAGGGAGCTATAAGGTTCTAGGGAGGGTTTGGGGCGGTTTTCTCCCCCAATAATTTTTTTCAAATATGAGGTTGAAATGGTGCATTTTACAGCAGAAAAGGTGACCAAAAAGCCATAAGTTTACAATCAGTTCTAAAGGGGAACATGAAAATTCCATGTCACCAACAGCAGAAAAGAACATTTTACAACAAAACACATTTTAATGATCAATGTGTCCACAGTGTAAGACAGCACTGTCACTGATGTAACACATTGTCATGTTGATTATACCCAAAATATGCCTCTGTAGCAACATGTCTATGCTGGTTGTTCCCAATCTAGGCCAGCATTGTCCTGTACAAAGCATGATTGATGCTGCCTGAGCATGTGCAGTGCGCCCAATACATATGGTAGCGTATCTCTGAAATACACATTACTTCTGTGTTGATGAAAGAAGCATAATTCAATTCAACAGATAAAATGTGGAAAAGCGATCACCCAAAGGTGAACCTAATTGAAGAAATGCAATGTGAGCACAATAATAAAGTATGCAACCTGGCAGGCCTAGTGCGCACTTCACCTTTTCTTTCACCAATAAATCGGGGGAGAGCACGAATGCAGTCCCCCGCTACCAGAAATAATGCAGTTGTGTATCCCGCATTTGGGAACATAGCGGGGGTCAGCAAATCCGATGTGCAATAGGTAAGCCTCACCCTGTGAGATCTGCCCTTGAGATCAGATTCTCCCCTGCCAGCTAAGTATGAGTTGCATGCAAGAGGGCAGGGGTTGGGTCAGTTCTGGGAAGCCCTGCTAAGCGAGGGTGAGAAGGCAGGCCATGACCCAGCCCCAACCCCCCACCTCCCGGAAGCTCTGAGCGTCTGCAGAGCTGCCTGTCCCATTGGTAGGGAGAAGCTCCAGCAGACAGAGCCCAGCAGAAGAGAAGATTGTAGCGCAGTTCCTTTCTCCCATCAGGCCCTGCTCGGCCCGAGATTTGTAAGGATGGCTCGAGCAGGCCTGTTGCAGTCTGCCCACTGGCCTGTCGGCCCCACACGGGCCCATGGCCCTCCTGAGCGGAGCTGCTCAGTGCTGGCCCCATTGACACCATCATAATCATCCTGGACCTCAACGCTCCACCATCCCTGAATCTCAGAGTTCTGCTCAATGACAATGCTGAAGCTTTGACATCTTTGCCGTAACATATGCCATGTTGTGTCAGCCAAGCCTGCACAGCGCCAAAGGCAAGTATTCCCTTGTCCGGGCCCAGAGGTCACCGAGTCTTCCAGTACCATCCACTTGGCATGGCCTACTGTTCCCAGTGTTTTCTACCTGCAAATCAGCACCACCGCCAAACAGAACTGCATCATTGAGGCTGCTGCTCTCCGACTTGACCTCAGCCCAGCGCAAATGTACCCATGCTTCTGGTCTGATGCTGAAAAGCCTGGCTTTGCTGAGATCCGAAAGACAAGAACTAAGGTATTTTGGGAACATAGTACTATTGTTTTTTGTTTTGCAACTGTATCAGCTCACACCTCTCCTGAAGGGTATAGGCTGCCCTCAGACTGCGCTACCAAAAGAGTGAAAATAAGTTATACCTGTTGGGCTTGCCTGTTTCACTTTTATGATTGGGATCACTGCTGTATGGGTATTAAGCGCATTATAAATAACCTATCATATCAGATCATATCATAGATCACAGATCAAGATCATAAGCAACTTCCAGAAACCTTGGCAGGTGGTCCACTGAGGCCCATTTGCAGGTTGCAGTGTGTTATTGGGGCACTACTAGGGTAACATATTGTGCTGTATATGTGGTATTCGCCATGCTTTGATACCCCACTGGCCACATCTATAATGCCCAATGTACTTGGTATAATGCATGGACATTTTCATCAATCCGCACTGTGCTTAGAGGTAAACGTAACTGAGCTCCCGCTGTTCTTCTTTGTCTCGAGACGAGGAAAAAAAGCACTGCAAAGGTTTAGTTTCTCAGCTGATAAAGGTTCATCTTAGGTGACATTCGCAATTCAAAAGAACGATTTTTGGGGCAGACAGGCTGTGTCGCTGCAACCCCTGCTAAACATATGTCCAGAGATGACAAACCTTGAAAGTAACTCCACACAATGGCCCTCTGAGCAGCGGCCCACGGCTAATCAGGGGTTCAGAAATCCCCTGTGCTGCCCACGCCGAGAGGAACTCCTGCACAGCACCTGTCCACATAATCCTTCGCCCGGGCCAGCACTCTCTTCTCCTCACCTCGCCACCTCCTCCCTTCATCTCGGCTTGCCTTTTGCCCCTCGGAGCACCATGCAATAGAGGAACGGGCATGTCTGGGCCAGAGCCCGTTCCTCTCTTGCATGGTGGGTCCTACTTGCCGTCGTAGAGGAAGGTGAGGAAGAATTGTAACTTATCATGTGCACCGCCACTCCGCCATACAAATGAACTAAAATATGGCTTGCAGTAAAATCAACGCATACAATGTTTACGCATACATTTTACGCATTGATTTTCTCGCTCCACCGAGGGTGCAGAGAAACTTTCTTTTAAGCAATGTGCGGACCCATTGCGGTTCTTGAACGCTCATCTATGTGAGTACAAGAGAAAACCTGAATGTGAACAAGAGCTGCATGTAAAGGCCAGTTCTCACCAGAAATATCAGCAGCAAGCTCCTGGGTATCAGTGTTACCGAATAAAAACGATCAAGAGCATTTAATGAACTCCTCTTTCATTCACAAAATGGAGGCAAGAAATAACTCGAGTGATGATAGCGTAAGTGGCTGCACTGCTCCTGCCTGGTTCTAATTGAATGAATAAGGCTGGGTTTTTGCTGTTGTTGTTACTCCTGACTGAACTGTTGTGTCTGGCAGTTCATGCTAAAAGCACATTGTTATGCAACCCCCAGGGTTCCAGCTTCCTGGTGCATTATGCATGGCGGCCATGACACGTTGAGCCTGTAATGGGAAAGTTAACTGGAAAGTTTTTCATAGGAATGCATAGCATTTTGAAAGAGTGCACAGAGATGCGTTTAAAAATCAACGTGACTTCAAAAGGCAATACGGAAAAAAAGCAAACCTAATGTAAATGTATTCTTTAACATCTGCAGAACACATCTTCACAATATCATTGCATACTTGGAGCTCATTTACTCAGAAGTCCTCTATTCTTGCTCTAACGTAACGTGGTAGCCAGTAGCCATGATCTCTCTCGCTGTGTGGCTTTGGAAGCACGTTTCCCATCTCTTTACTTGACATACATGTTGGCATGTAATGTGTGCCATAAAACAAAAGAGCGTTCTTCATATCAGTGATATAATAAAAGATAAAAAGCCCGATTGTTTGTACACTTGTTGTTACTGAAATGTAACAATAATTGTTTTAAATGTTTTTTTTTTTTTATCTCCACTTCCGACACCAGGAATTGAAGACACTTTGCACCAGGACAAGTGACATTTTGCATTGTATTATCGCCAGAGCAAAAATTGCTAAATTGCAAAACACTTTCTTTCAAAGCATGTATGCACCAAAGCAAAGTTTGCCCTAGGGTTCTTACTATTCTGTAGTATATTGCCCCAGTGCAACAATGCAATAAAAGAATAGGATTTTTGCTCAAGGGTGATTTTTTTTCCCCAAGTGGTAATACCGTCCAAAATTCCACTTGCACCATGTAGAGTTTCTGTGATACCGCCCAGGGTATGTATAATGATAACATTCTGGCGGCACATTGCAAGGTGCTGGCGCGAGAGCCATCTTTGTGCATGAGTAAATAGTTCCTTATGGTGACCCTGGTTTAACAAAGAACAGATGCATGGGTTTGCGGTGCAAGCGCAAAGCTACTTGTGATTCAAAATATAATGCACCAGGACTGCCATTGAGCAAGCCAATCAATCCATCCATAAGCACTTCGCTCACATTAAGTAGCTCTGAGAAACATTTCACTCATACATGCACTCACGCTCAAGAAGAATTTCCGGGCAGTGGTTTGCAATTGGCCTAGGGGGTGACAGCACACAGAGAACTCTCAAGATTTTCCAGTGGGCCTCTGCATTATGGGCCTCTATTTTATTTCCACATTTTCTTATGGGAAAGGGGTTGCACTTGCTCACACTGTGTAATATGGGGCCACTTCTATAAACATTTCCAGGGTCTCTTTTGCTTTCCGGTCCACCCCTGACTTTGCCATTCACAAAAGCGACAGTAGTGCATTGGAACATAGCCACTAATATCCTGACACATTTCCTTTGATCTTATTTTAGATATTGCTATGGCTATTCAAGATATTGCAACAGCCAAACCACGTCAAAAAGGCCTTCCAAAGAAAGCTCTGAGGAAGAAAGAGATCGCATCTATAGATACGAGTGAGATTGACACGGAAGAACAAGCATTGGAAACTTCTACTGGTGGTAATGATAGGCAGCAGATAGTTCAAGCCCATGAATGTCCTAGTCAGGCACACATAAAAGGAGAGGAAGTTATTAGGCAATATGAAGAGGCACTTCCCGAAGATGTCCCAGACGGTGCGCAGATCAGCAGAGCCTTCAACAATTTATGCCAAATGGTGCGTGATCGAATGAGAGGCCACAAGAAGCCGGAACCTGCAAATGAGTACTTTACGCAAGGTCGTTATGTTCTCGTCACAGGTGAGTCAAGCTACATGGACCCTTACTTCTTTTCTTGCTCTCCTCACGCCGGAGGTGGGATCTCAGTTATTCTCAGCAATGGGGAAATGCCTTCTGACGTGCTGCCAATTCCAGAGGTTCCGGAGCCTCCTGAACCCGCAGACAATGAAGATGAAGAAAGTAGCTCAGATGATGGCAACCCAGAGGGACGTGATGATCAACAAATGGGCAAAGACGGTGAGGAAGACAAAGAGAACAACAATGGTGACAAGTCAGATGAGAAGAAAGATGAGACCAAAAAGCCACCAGATGTCACCAGGCCTGAGCCAGCTTCGGACTCTACTCCAGGTGACCAACATAATGACTCACTAAAGTCACAGGCAAACAGCAAGACAAAATATTCTGGCAAAGAGGATCGACGCAGTGGAATGCTCTCAAGGAACTATAACCTGCCTACTTCGATGAGTTACCAAAAGGTAGAAGTGGTGGAATCCATTGAAAAGATTTCAGATGATCGCATGGAAAGCTACGAAGAAACAGCAATGATCGTGGAAACGATGATTGAGAAAACAAGCAAGAAGAAATAAGGAGATATGTGATCCAAACTCACAGGAATATTGGGGCAAAACTGTTTCCTACATACTTTTGAATGCTTGATGCTAATTTACATGGACGTGGCTGATGCTTTAGAAATTTGTATATCTGCTATAATGTGTTCTCTGATAATATTTATTTAAGAGATATAACGGCCTAGAAACAATGGATGTGATCTACATATAACTGCACCTGGGATGGGGTTTGATATGTGTGGGAACATGAATATGACACCAATACACTGTTGTCAATGTCTTTCTTTAGTTTGCAACAATTTTAGTTCCCTAATCACTCAATATCTTGAGCCCATCTTTGACTACTCATTCCAGCATTGCGTTTGAAGTGTTAAATCATAATTTGCAGGAAGTTATTATTTTGAGTGTGTTTAATTTTTTGAAGGAAGGCATATTGAATCCATTTTTCTTCGGACTGGTACCTTCTCCTGCTAAGTTTTTAAATTAGTCATGGGACCAATTTGATGCATACATTTTTATTTTACCTTTTACAGCCAGGTTCTGTAGATTCATAGAGGTGTGAATTGGCGAGATGTTCCCACCTGAATGTTTACTTCTACTTATCAATACTCATCTCTTCCACCATATCTCTTTTCCAGCACATCTGAAGGAACATCTTAAATATTTTCCCAGGCTCTAATTTTAGAAAGAAATTAATACAAATAGATTATGCTTTAACTAACGTCAATGTTAACATGAAGGAGAGGAAGATTATACTCCAATGATAATACTTTTCGATTTTATTGTTGCATTTCTTTGAACAAACAGAATTTAAGATTACGCTGTGAATTACAATTGAATAAAGCTTTGCATTAAAAAAAAATCGCGTTCAAGGAGTTTTATATGTAAATTTTGATACAAGGCTCCCGAATGATGAGTCTTGATTAGTTGACAACCAAGGCCGAAGAGCGTCTGCAATTTGAACAAAACGGACATAGGTAGGAACTATAAAAAACAGACTATGCATTTGCACCCCATTAGAAAAAAGTAAGTTACATGAACATAATGGAGGACCCCATGAAGGAACAGCAATCAATCACCCGGTTGGTCGAAAGGCTGCTTAGGACACCCCACCCATACATTCAGGGAATGCCCTGCGCACTGTTCCTCAGGCTAGCTTACCTACAGACATCAGCAGCCAAAGAAGTCAACAAGGAATTTCCCCCAGACAGAAGGGTTGATCAACTGGAGGCAATGTTCCTCTTCTGGAACCAAACCTGATAAGAGCGAGAGAGCCAAGCAATAGCACATGTGTACAAGTCTCAAAGACGTTCTCCTCCCAAGCATTCAGGGTACCTCTCATCAGAGTGTGACAAGGACAACTAGTCTACGTGTCTTGTAGGGTCAAAACCGTAGCTTAGCGATATAAGAGGGAATCCACTCATAGGGACATGCAGAAGAGACACATATGTGGAAGGGAAATACCTGCTTGGATGACCAGCCTCACACTTCCACATATCCACAGGAAGATTGGGTGGACTGCTGTAAGCTCTATTTGTCTATTCTCCCCAATTCCATAATGAAGTCGATTTCCTTCTTCCACAAGGATCACAAATGCTCCCAAGACTAACCGAAGCCTTCCTGATTTTCAGACGCCCTAAATGGATACAGAGGCACTAGACAGGGTAGGGCCTGAGTGGGCAACGCGCACCCACAATATTTAAACACCCATTTAGCACTGCTGAGTGGGCATTTACTGACATCACTGTGCAGGCTCATCTGCACTGGAGAGAGATAGCTCTGTTGCGCACATGGCAGGAACCAGGAAGTGTCTCTGTTTCCTAGTTCCTGTCTGCACAGAGCGCAGGAGCCAGAGGCCTAGAGGGTGGCTGAGGAGGCGGCAGCATGTCAAGTCTGCAGGAAACAGGTAAGGAAAGAAAAAATATTTGTGTGTAAGACTGTGGTAGAGGAGTGTGTGTGTGTGTGTGTGTGTATGAATAAATGCATGCATGTATGATGAATGCATGCATGTATGCAAGGGGGTGTGTAAGTGCCTGCCAGTGTATGCATGCATGTACGTATGCGATGAGGTCTCTGTAAGTACACACGTATGAATAATACAATGTGAAAGGTGTACATAGGTGCCAGCGCGCTGGTGAAATAGATTGCACTGTGAATGACAGAAGCTATGTCGGTGAGTGACTGATGGTGGGTGAATGTGTATGAAGGTGTGTATGTATCTGCATCTGTCTATACGTGTGTGTGACCGTCTAATTTCCTTGGGATTATTTGCTAGTTTGACAGAATGTAATGGTCATTACTTTTATTCAGGAGAAGTAGCCTTATTTCTAGAATAAGACTCAGGGGTTTCTGCCCACTGTCAGAGCATCACACTAGTTAAAAGCACCAATTTTCCATTGATATTATAATGCATATTGCTGTGTTTACTGCTGTCATCAAATGTCTATTTCGCAGGATTTCCGTCAGGTATTTTTTTCAATGCTCTGCAAACAAACTCCACCAGAATAGATCAGAGGAATAAACTATTTCTACACATTTACTCATTAATCAGTGATGGGGGATTGAAGGCGGACCCTCAAAGGATGCTCATTACCCAACCCTTGTCTCACATTAAAGTCACCACCTATAACTGTCACACAGCTTCCTGTTTATCCCACATCACACACATCCCAAGGCAAAAACAGCGGTTCTCTCAATTTATTCCAAGTTCTACATTTTCCTTGATATTATTTACTAGTACTGGGAATTGTATAATATCAGTTATTGCACATCTTTCTTCCACAATGTTCTTAGCTTTATTGCAAAAAAAATGACAACCTCATGAAGTGAAATCTATAGTTATGTCAGTCAAGTAGGCATAGGCTCTGAGAACACTGGGGCAGAGAGGGAACTTTCCCCTGTACTGCGAGAAAAATGGAGGCAAGAGGGTATTGTTGCCCCTGCTGTGAATGTGCAAGTATGCAAACAATTCAAACATTTGAGTAAAAAGTCTACATTAAAGGATAGGTGGCAGAGTTTCTAGCTGTGTGTGTCTGTGCATGCCACTGTGTGTGTGTCTGTGTTTGTATCTGTGTGTGAGCATGTATCTGTGTGTGTGCGTTTGTGTCTGTGTGCATGTGTGTGTGTGTTTGTGTGTGTGTGAGAGGCTGGGGCCCGAGGAGGGGCATTGGAGTTGGACATTTTTTGACGCAAGGCATGTGTTACTCGTGTTATTTGGGCAAAGCAATGTCAATTTGAGTGTTATTATGTGATGGAGGCGTGGGGGGTTGGGGTAGGGTACTTTAATGTGTATTAATATGGCATGGCATGTTTTACAGGTGTTAAGGTCAAGGGCACATAGGTGTTCTTACAAGGGCGCAGCATTTTTAGAGCCTGTTTTCAAACTGTGGCATGACATTTTTGACTGGTGTTAGGAGGCAAATACAACATGACAAAACCCACTCTGGACCCCGACAGCCTAGGTAACTATTGCCCCATCCCCCATCTTCCTTCCTGGGTAAGATCATCGAGAAAGCAGTAGCCACAGAACTGCAGCAACACATGGAAACCAACAATCTCCACCAAATCTTCCAATCCAGGTTCAGACCCTGATGCAGCACAGAGACAGCAATCACACAAATGCAATGCCCTCAATATTCTTGATGACCGCCGCCCCTCCATCCTGGTTCTACTCGACCTCTCCACCACTTTCGACAAAGTAGACCACCAGGTGCTTATTGTCACCCTACATTGGTGCATGGAGATCAGCAACCTTGTCTTACAGTGGTTCTAGTTCCACCTTGCCAACCGCAAGTACTTTTTTAGTATGGACTCCACTAAATTGCCAATCCTACCTGTCATCTGTGACATCCACCGGGGTTCCAAACTCTCCCCAGTGATCCTCATTCTATACATGGAGCCACTGGAAGCCCTCCTAACCACACACAACATGCACATCCACCAATAATACCAACAACACACTGCTATACCTCAAGATCGACTCCATCAAGAACATCCATAGGATCAAAACCTGCCAAATGCTGATACAGTCTTGGATTTCCATTGCATATTCGCAACTCAACCCCCCCATGTCCGAATTCCTACTCCTCACCAACAACACAGAACACCAGACATATAGACCTTGCTATCAACTACGAACTTTGATGGCTTCACACCCCAGATCACCTCCTGAGCCAGGTCCTTTGGGTTCCATATCTACAAACACCTTTCCTTCAAGACACACATAGCTAAAAAAAACTAAGGCAGCTCGGTATTAGCTCTCCCTCCAGTGGAAAGTCAAGCCTGCCTCCCTTCAGGCAGCTTTAGATCCACCATTCAAATACTGATCCTACCCCACCTGGATGGGGCCAATGTACTTCTCGCAGGCCTCCCGTCATCCTCCCTTGTGCCCCGGAGAAGTGTCCTACTAGCGGATGCATGCCCCATGAAGGGTCTACGAAGATATGACCACATCACCCCTGCCCTCATTGACCTTCACTGGCTCATGAATCACCTTCAAGTCTTGCTGCATCATCAATGAGGCAGTCACCCTCAAGTCACACAGCTACCTCACAGATAAACTCAGCATCTCCACTGGACAGCACAACACCAGAAGCCAGGACACATTCAGATAGGAAATCTGCTGCTGCTGCAAAAAAAAAGAATCAGAAATCAACCCTTCTCTGCCTATGCCCAAAGACTAAGCAACCTCCTCCCCATCAAAATCAGGCCCTCCCCCACACTCCTACAATTCAGAAAAGTACTCAAGATCCACCTCTTTAAGGAATCTCTCCTCAAAGCCTAGGCCATCACATTGCCCCTCCTGCCACCTGGCTCGTTAGACTCCGCCCTGCCCTCTCTTCCCTACCACCCAGTACAGCTGTAACCCTCCTCTGTGCCCCTCTGTATTCTACACCCGGCTGTATATCTGTTACCCCTGAAAAGTGCATTGTTATGCATCTGTACTGTTGTATACCTCTGTAGAGCACTTTGTTGCTTCATGAAGCAAGGTCTGCGCTCAATAAATACAATAATAATAATAATAATAATAATAATAATATAATGAATGTTCTTATATGGGGATGGTTTGTGTAACCAGCGAAGTCCTGTTTTATACTGTTACATGGATTTTTTCTTTTACTGTAATTTAAGCAAAGCCAACATTAGTATGTTCTTAAGTGGGGACACTGATATATATAAATATATATATTTGCAGAGCCAGTATGAACATGTTTTGTTATAATATTATTACTGGCATTATGTGGGCATACTTGCATATACAGGTGCACCGGAATAGACATGGGTTGTCACAATCAGTCTGAAAATGTTTATTTTATACTTGCAGAGTACCCGCATATAATGGGCAAAGGCATTATGGAAATGTGTTGAATAATGGCCCTGTGCATTTTTGGTGACTTGGCATCAAATAGTTTTTTTCATGTCTTACCATAGAAAACTGATTCTAAACTGTGTGACCTTCTAACTAATTTATCACAGAAAGTGTACTCTAAAATGCACCATTTTAACCCATTATTTAAAACATGTTCTCTTGATGGGTTTGTGCTACTTCTATTTCTATTTCTTTGTATCTATTGAGCACTAAAGCCCTCATGCATCCAGGCGCTGCACAGAGTCACAAAAAACACACAGACAGACAAGGCCAGAAAAACAGAAAACAGAGGCTCAGGAGATCAGAACTCTATCTCAAATAATTAATCTAGTCTTCGGAAGTGTCCTGAAGGTAAAGTAATTACTCTCCTTCCTCAATGACTCTGGTAGGTCATTCCAAACCTGTGCCACCAAACTAGGGAAGGAGCAACCATTTCCCAGAGCTCTCTTAAACGTATTAATCTTAAGGGTGCATGCCTCCTAAGATCGCAAACTCCTACTGGGTTTATAAATCTCCAGATGTTCCTTTTAATATCTTGGGGCAACCCCAAATAAACATTAATGACCCAGCGTCAACATTTTGCAATGAACTCTATTTACCACGGAAAGCCAGTGAAGTTCCCTGCGGGCCATAGTAACCACGTCTCTATCGACAATGTTGAAGATTATCCGAACTACTTCATTTTGAAGTTTCTGCAGTTTGTGAAGACATTCCTTGCTAGCTCCCCCCAACAAGGAGTTGCAATATTCAAAGTGTGGTAAGATAATCGCACAGACCAACTTTGTACGATTAGCCCTTGAAATCATGGGGCAAATCTGTCTCAAGACACAAAGATAATAGTTAGCGTTCCTAACTAAATAGTTCACATGGGCATCTGCATTTAGAGAAGCCTCCATAAAGGTGCCTAGTGTTTTAACTTTCCAGGCCACTGGGACAAGGCATCCATATATATGAAAACTAAGATATTGCTGTCCCAACTTCTCATGGGCACACTTGGAGCCATACACCATCAACATTGTGTTACTGGCATTTAAACACAACCAGTTAGAGGACATCCAATGTTTAAAAAACATAGATTTTGCCCCATTTTCCTTGCTCTTCTATGTAGTTTCCACTGAGTTCCAAAGAGAGCTGGAAATCATCTGCATAATTAGCAAAAAATACCCCCAGTCTCTCCAGTGCCTCACATAATGGTTGAATGTAGATGTTAAAGAGAGAGGGGGATAGACATGCCACCTGTGGGATGCCACAGAGGATAGGGTCAACGCCTGATGAAGCATCTCCCCAAAAAATCCTGGACTTTCACCCACCAAGAAATGATGCCGTCCAAATTCCTGCTTCTCTTGAGAAGCCCCCAATATCAGCCAGCCTAATCAACACATTTATATGGTCCAAGAGATCCAAAGCTGCTGATAGATCAAGCAAGATCAGCAGCACAGATCCACTTTTTTCCAAGGCTGATAACATATGGGTTTGGGGATATAGTAAGGCGCTTTCGGTCCCATGAGCACACCGATCGCAGGACTGTTTCTTATGTTGAAGACCGGTAGCTTCCATGTGTAATTGAATTTGCACCGTGCCCACCTTATGAATGATTTTTAGCAAAAAAGGAGTATGGTTATCAGCCTCAAATTAGAGAAATCCTTAAGGTCCAACCCTGGCTTCTATAGCAGGGGAGTAACCACAACATCCTTGATGGCTGTAGGTACATGACAGTGGAAAATGGAGGTGTTTATACACCTTTGTAGGAAAGGAGCAAAAATATCATACTGTTCGTTAACTAGTCCTCACCTCACCCCCAGGTTCACTCAGATATCTGCTCCAGGAATGTATGATTTTTCTCTCTGGTTCCCCTTTAACCACTGAACCGCTAAGCCTCTCTCCTATTGTCACATTGTCATGAGGAACTACCACCTGTCTGGTATTAGGCTCAATGTAACCATGAGCCACAGACAGGCTATCTTGCCATGCTTTCTTTCCTTCTGTGTCCTGTAACTAAGTAAACCCTGCTTGTAACAGTGCCATGATGCCTGAGGGCCGATTTGTGCTCTTTATACATTTAAAAAATAAATGAAATAAATAGAATAACCTTTGATGGTAACAGGTCTTCAGGACAACTAGTAGGATGCATGACCTTCAGCATACCCATAACCTCTGTGTCCGTGACAGCTGAGAAATGGAACTGGGGGAAAAGGTCTATACTACCCAGTTCCTTTGCTCCCAGCTTGAAGAAAGGGTCTGTCACATTGTGTTCCCTACTTTTGATAGAATTAGGCATATTCATGTCAGTCATTTTGTTCAAATCCTTACCTATTGTAGCCTAAGCTGTTGCAATTTTATCAGCAATGGCCTTTTGGACCCTGACGGAATCATCTTTATCTCGTTTAATACTTGGCTATGCTGTGTCTCTTCTGCACATTCGGACAAACACCCTTCCACCTGCAGGTTCCCCTTATGTTGGATGCTAATACTTTAGCTCCAGGCCCCACTGTTAGACAATCCTGGCTACACTTCTGCATGGAAATGAAAGGGACATCAAAGAGGTAGGCGATCCAACACACAGTCAATGAAACCAGTTAACACAGATAACAAGGGCAAGATTGCCTCAACGCAGGTCTAACATGATGATATCCGCTTTGAGGAAACTGTTTTAAGTTATTGTTTCTCATTTATCCAGCATTTGTGGATTTCGGCTATTGCAGTGTGCTACAAAACATTACTTAAAAAAAACAAGTTTTTTCGGGCATGATCTTTTAGAATTTCTTTGACTGTTTTTATCTACAATTTTGTATTTATAGTAAGGCGCTTCTCTATAGACCTGCTTCACACAGTAAAAAGGGATGGTACTTCAAGTAGTTTCTCTACTCATGACTCAGCCCTTTGGAGAGACTATTTTCATTATTATCAAACTATTGCACACACAAATATGGCGTGCACAAAATATCCAGGTGTTAAATATTGTAATAATTAGTTTAAATTGTTCGATAAAATCAATGACAATACCTCACATTCAAATGTGCTATGGATAGATGTTGTCAAGTATTAAAGGTGAATCAATTCGGCTGTAAATGATATAAAAGGCTAAGAGTGTTGAACAACGCAACAGATCAACATGCTGGATTTCAGAGTTCTGAACCTGCATGCACATGAACTCCTAGTAGGAGTTGATGGAGACGGTCCCATGGATCTACAGTAAATAAGGGGACTGAATGTTTTTTTTATATGTATAAAGTGCTTATGCCGAAGTGGTGTGCATAATTACCAAGGAATCAGTAATACAATTGAAATAGCAAGAAGGCAGGCCAACAACATGACTTACGTGCTTAGCGAAGTGACTGTGTGGCAGTGTCACACAGATTATGCAGGGGAAGGGACCGTGGGAGCTAAAGCCCACTCAGTGAGTCTGACTCTGCAGGTGTTAAATAGATGATCATCAGAGGGCTTTCACCCATTCCCAGTCCTCTAATTTACACCACACATAGAGCCCATGAGCCCTAATCAGCATAGGCGACAGGAGTAGGCACAAAAAGTGGAAAACCTCACCTCTCCCTATTCACCTGCAGGGCTTGTAAAAACAAAGAATGCATTTTCCCTTACAGTCTCACTGGAAACAATGCAAGCGTAACCTTAAAAACTCATGATGAGATACGATAAAGAAGAATACTCAGATTGAATACATCAATCGAATTGACAAGAGCCTTTGGCTGAAAGTGTATCAACCCCATGATTCGAAATGCATTTCAACCCAAGAACACCATGGCATGCGTTTCAAAAATGTTTAACAATCTGTTTCACCATATAACATTGCCATGTAGCATGTAAGTGATTTCAATCCGGCACACACCCAAGTCCCGCCCAGCATGTAGTGCACAAATGAAACCCTTATTTATTTTTATCTATAGGTTAAATATTCTGAACGATATACCACTCGTATCACACTCTTCTCCTGGAACCCCCCCAGTCACGCTGAACCAGGAATCAGGCTAGTTTGCAAAGGTAAATATTGATGTATGTATTTCTAATTTAATCACAATTGGCCTCATTACGACTCAGGCGGTAAGGGTTTTACGACGGCGTAAACAGTGCCGACCCTTACCGCCTGAGTACGAGGTCCCTTAGCGCCATGGCAGATTTAACACCTGCTTTTAGCAGGTGTTAAAATCCATGGCGCTAAGGGACCATGGAGTTAATTACGCCACCGTAATTTACGGTGGCGTAATTAACGCCTTCCCCACTCCCATTATGCCCTATGGGGCAAAAATGGGAATGGGGAAGGGTAAATGGGGATTGGGGACTTACCGCCCCGCCAAGGTCGGAATGGGGCGGTAAGTCCGCCAACCACCATGGCGTAAACGTAGTTTACGCCATGGTGGTAAAGTCACGGCCCAGGCGGTAACTTACCGCCTGGGTCGTAATGAGGCCCAATATATTTTAATAGGTAACAACAATCACCAATGGGGTGACAGAACACTGAATAATACCTTCAATACACTAGGAATAAGTAAGGAACACAAAGACAAATGCAGCACAGAAAAGAATACTGTTGTGTTAGTTTAGAACAGATAGCACTATGGGTAGAGGTTCCCCCTGCAACACCCCTCAACCACCCAATAGGCAATTAAACAGATGTGAGGAGAGAGCAGGTATTCAGGAATAGCACAAATGAAACAGAATATCACTCCCACCTTCCCCCTTCAAACACAAGAGAAAAACAGAATTGATTTCTCAGATGTCAGAATGGCTTTGCAATTGTCTTTGGTATTGACTGGTCAAAAATACTTAAATTGTTATAAATTCCTAAGAGAGCTGCTTTGAACGGTTGCAAACAATCACAAGCAATGAATTAGTCAGAAGAAAACTTATGAAATCTCAAAGTCCAAGTCCAAAGGAAATAAATTAAAGCTATTTCACACGTGTAAAATTTCTCAGAATGTAAAATCGCGGCAAACATTTCATTATGCGATAATCGCTATAATGGGAGAATCGCACTGTTTTGCGGTTTTGGGTTCTATGGATAGCTAAGGATGGTAGGTATAAGAAGGAGTTATTTTATTTCTATCCTAAAAACTGAGGGAGTTATAGAGGTTTTAGTGAGAGGCATTTTTGCAAAACATGCGCGAGAATGGAAAACAGAAATGCACTTTGAAAATGAAAGATGGGTTTGATTACACTATATTATGACTATGAAAAAGAGGATGCCACACATGAATCTCCACAGTTACGTCGCCGGCTAAACCCTTCATGTGGTGGATAATCAATTTCTTTCTGGGATTCACTTTAGTTACTCAAAATCACTAATGACTTATGATTTTATAAAACAAATGAGAGAAAATCAGTGGTTCTGACAAAACTATGATTCTGAATAAAAAGTGGGATGGGTTTGAGATTGGGATCATACAATGCAGATCTATTAGGGTCACTTTTCTTCCTATTAATGCTCACAGAATAAGTTATTAAATTCGACCGTCAGTTCTGGTCATGGATTGGATCTGGTCTAGGAAGAACCGCACATCAGGCACGGGATTGGATCAGCTAGACTGGTCACCGGATTTGCACAGGATCTGTCCTTCTTATTGATGGATCTTTCAGTCAGCTGGATAGCGAGTTCCTCAGGCAAGCCTTGTGGTAGCAAGCCAGAGAATTTCAGGATACTAGCTCAAAAGGCCTTCTCACACCACAGCACTTCAATGGGTTGCAAGAATAAATTTGAGGATTAGGCCTTGCAAAAAGTCAATAGTTCTCAACTGCTTGCAAGTGTCTTGGCATCTGGATCTGGAAGGATGTTAAAGCTGGATGTAGAATGCTAGATCAGAGTGCTTCGCTGGAATCAGGAAAGTGAGTGAATCAGTCAGTTCCTATGTGTTGTCAGCTGTCTCTATTTATCCTTTCAAATGACATCACAAAATGGGTGTATGGGCCGGCTTTGCTAAGCTTGCCCCTGTGAGCTGGGATTGGATCAAAACTTCATCTCTGCATTGCATTTGAGTGATTGGATCAAGGCCGGATGATGTCACATTTTATGGTTTGCTTTACAGTTCCTAGAGACTTCCCTTTAGCCACTGGTCTCAAAATCGAATTTTATACTAAATACACATTTCCATATTGGTCACCTTTACACAAATCAAACACAAAAATGCCATATTTTATGTAGTAGCTGTTCCTCAAAATCCCGCAGCTGTGGGGTCTTGTTTCAGATTTTTACAGATTTTTGTCCTTTTCGCTATAAACACAATTTCCAAACTTTATGCAAATTTCCACAAATGTGTGTGTTTAACATAGGGATGTGTGTGTACATTTTCACAATTCTAGTATTAATACATTTCACATAAAACAACATATATTGTCATTCCAGTCCAGAACATGTCACACAGTTCTGCCGCCTCTTAAAACGTGCAGCCAGAAATTATATTAACAACTCTGTCCTTTTTATATTTTCACCACTTTGAATCACAAGTTATGAGTCTCTGAAAATTGTTCATTGTTCATTCTTAACAGCAAATTGTACGTCCCTTTTTTTCTCCCTGGAGTCCAGGAGCATACCCCTTCTTTGGGAAGTTCGTTCCAGGAGCCATTTATGACCCTCTCACACCTCTGTTTCCTGGGCTGAAGGGTCTGCTATTATTCATCCTCTATCTGTAGCCAAAAGTCTAGGTTAACCCGCAATTATGATCTCCCCGTGAGTTTCTGCTGAGAGAATTTCCCTCCCCCTGGAAGAAACCTTTTTGTCCACTTCCAAAGGGTTGCAGCTCAGCCAAGCAAATGTATTCTTAATTAAAGATCCAGGAAAAACGAACCTTGTTGCATCAAACATAAATACGTTACTTTCTTAGCTTTAACTCTGTGGGATAAAAAGCAACTTAGATCTGTATTCTTTTTAGCCACAATCCTTTTTATGTTTGCTGATCCGGCAGATTTTTAGTTTAGATCACTTTGAAGTTTCATCAAAAGCTCATCTGACAGCTGTCATTCACACGTAGCTCAGCATACTGCACCCAGATTCTGACAGGGGCTGTCAGTTTACAGACAATCCAGTTTTTCTGAAGAATGTTTTGCTCTTCACATTAGGACTCTGTATGTTCGCAATGCTTCAATAGATTACATGAATTTTAGCACCAAGCTAGATTTTGAATGTTGAGAAGTTTTGTGTTATAGGCATTTTGGAGTTTTTAGCAAAAAAGCAAATGTCATTTATAGGCATGTTTTGGAGTTTCATTTGCAAAGCACTGCTTCTTTCTCTGCCCTCTGTTGACTGGTCATGGAGCCCACTGGCACATTTTCTGCAGTGTGTGCTCTGTTCCACCATACATGCGGGATTGGGGGTCAGGTTGTGCATCCAACTTTTTGTGTGTTTGAGAACACGGTTTTTGTAGGTTTTTGTAGGTTTTTGGCATGCACAAGAGTTTTGCCGCCATTGTTGCAGTTCCTTGCACCATACTATAAGAGTGATGACGTATAGCATAGCGGAGTGGGTTAATAAATCCCACAAGCATTTGTCAGGACAATTATCCCACCTTAGATGGACACACGTAAACACGGGAATTAAGAGATCAGCTAAAGCATATGCAGAACATATGTTGCAAATAACCACAAGAACGCAATTCTTCACACTGTAGAACGTGCAATGATGGGACGGATACACAGCACAAGATAAGAAATACAAGGGACCCATTAAATTACCAAATATACTTTGCTGTTCGATAACACATTTGCCCTGTCAATGCGTTTGACTCAGATTATTATTTATTTTACACGTCTCGCGTTTACACGCATCCATAATTGTTTCCTTACAATTATTAATTCAAGTTTGTTGACACAGGACATTAAGACCAGGCTCATGTTGCCTTCATTAACAGTATGAATTAGGACGGTATGAAATCAATACACAGGCGAACACGGAAATGCAACCCAAAATATGGCAGCCACACTTTCACAATAACGGAAAGTGAGGCAGGACGTAGGCCCATCTAGATTTAGCACTAGAAACATTCCGCAAACCCATAGACAAACTCTATCCGACACTTGAAGCAGGAGTGAAATACTTTTCCGGTAAGCCCTTAAACCAGGCGGGAAGCCCACCCTACGTAAGGGGCACGCTCCACCTCGTCCCGTATTATTATTAACCACATGCTAGAAAGCATGGGAATAGTAACTTTGATGTCGGAACGTGAAAGTCAAAATACGAGTTAGAACCAAATTACTTGTTACGTGATGACAACGTATCCAGTAAGTTTCATGCTTGTAAGGACCACGCAGAACCGTTTGGTACCACGGGGCAGCCAATCTTCATCCCTTTCTTTCAAGGAATTGGGCCCAAATCGACCTGTAATTGTTACATAAAAATGATCCATAGCAGCAATCACATAACCATCTTTTTTATTAGAGGTGCCATCTAGGTGCTGCACAATGTGCATCCTGATTTTGGGAGCAAGTGAGCCCAGAATTCATTCATATTTGAGCCCCAAAGCCTTAAAAATTTGTTTTTTAACCATCTTGTTGGCACTCTTAACATCATGCATATATATATTTTTTAATTAGGAGGGTTTGAGCCCTTGAAATTTGGTTTTCGACAAGACGGAGATTCTTACATTGAATATCATCCTTCAAAGGGTAAGATCCCTCACATGAACCTCACATATTGAAAATAGTGGTGGCTAGCATGTTAATAACAGGAAAGCACAATTACGTAGCACATAATGTCGGTGCAGACACAGTCAGTGTATACATTGATTGTGGTTTACAGCATCTTTCCCTCCACCCACCATCCACACTGCTTCTAAGGTTACTCAGCAGATACACAGCCACATCACAATGTATTACCTCATGGCATCGTATTTGTGTTTTCATACACTCACATTGCTTCACTGTAATGCATGTGGTGTGAAATGCTGAAATTTACCAATTGTTTTGCGGAAATGCACAATGAAGTCACACCAGTTCTGTTCACATATATATATTACGTTTTTAGAATTGTTCCAAAATTATTTTTTGTATGTGTTTTCTCTTCACTTTATTGTGAACATAAACCAGCCCGGATTTGAAAAAGGTAATGTCCATATGCCGAAACACGTGTCATCCACTAAGGGCAAAAAATCACAAATAAAGACTCTATGCACAATTTCGACTTGGAAGCCTTATTTATAAGTAATGGAGACATCATAACAAGAAAATAACATACCTTTGTGCAACTACTAGGTGTAGGCCCACCCCAAATTTATCTAACCTTAAAAACTGAAATACCTTAAAAACAGAATATACCCAGAAGAGGTTAAAACCTAATATGAAAAAGTGGCTAAATGAACAGAAAATCTAACTAAGACATGCTTGCACACATTGGCCAAATATTCTCCCCTCTCCACCTATTACAGCCATACTTGCCTCTATCACTCATATACCTCAAGATTCCAACTTCAGCCCCATGCCACACATAAATATTACCGGATCACTTTAACTTTCCCTTCCTTAACTAACTCTGCAAAAGGTTACCAGACTTGTACCTACATCCACTTATTTTATGTTTGTTATATTATGAGAAACTTTCAAGCACCATTATTTCTCTTACTCATGGTGCGTTAGCAATAGCATCACCCACACTATGTAACCCAAATGTCTGCTCAAATATCGGATACTGACTGTAAATAACCAGGCAAATTGGATGTGTAACCTCATCCCAGGCTTCCTATTGTTTGTACATGCAAGTGCTATGAAGCAGTTCCCTTGCAAGTTAATGCATTATAAAATGTAAATATTAATTTTAGGAGTTTGAGTAGCCCACGTCTCCTACTTAAAAATTGGTACCCTTACCCTGTAGGTGGAGAGCAACATTAAAATATCATTTACTTGGCCTGCAAAGGACAATGGATATGCACTATTCCTGGCAATATTCATATATAACATTAGGGCAATGACTATTTACACAACTAGAATGCTTTTCACACAATTTGCATCCTTTCAAAATGTTTTGAGTTGCATTGGGCATAGACCTTAAACAATGATATGGTAATTTGTGATTTACAAAAACATTTTCACTCTGCACTTGTATTATCCTCCCCAGAATTACGAAGGTGGGGTATTTTGCAAACAATCCTGTATGCACTTCAAAATAATAGTGCACATGCAGGTTTTTAAGATTTTCTTAAACTGCAGATAAGATCATGGTGAGGTTTTAAATATGATTTGCTTTCAAAGTATTGTGAATATGGAAATATCCCAGTGAGGGTTTTACTGCCACTGCCACTATCCCTCCCTTTTTAGAGAGTCCTGTTAACTATGATTGGAGGCTAGCACAGGAGCTGGGGCGGGAGTGCATTGGAGAACACTCTGCCGGGTTTAAGAACAAATCAGCAATTATTAAAAACCAAATCAGACATTTAGGCAGTCTGCCACTGTGAAGGAAATGTGTTGTTTGCTTGCTAAGGGATAGGAAACTCTAGTAACAATCTAGGAAACTGCATTGTCTGTTCTTTCTCTGCTCAGCTGCTGAGGGTTTTTCAAAATAAGTATCTGCTCTGTATTTATTGCATCTAGTGTCCCCATCCATCTGGTTTAACTGATCAGGGAATTGAACAAGAGGGATGCCTAGTTAAAGAAGAAGGCACTCAATTTATTGTACATCTGAGAATTGCTTAAATGGAAAACATATGTCATTTTCTTCATTTGGGCTCCATAAGAAATCTCAGTAAGGCTCTTATTGAATTTTGTCTGGCTGTGGTGAGAAAGGGGGATAAAACTATACGCTGTAATATGTGCCCTGTCATTTCACATGCTTTGTGAGGGTTACAAGCAGGGTTCTGTAAGATTGTATTGCCTACTTGGAATCAAATGACTATTCAGTAAGTAAAAAAAAGTAATTAGCTTTGCCAGTAGGGATACTTCATGATTATTAAAAGATGTTATTTCCACTTAAAATTCCTAAGATCAGGCAGTTATACTACTAGAGTTCCTTCCTATGCAGATGCTTTGCTGGTCAGTGATTTTGAAATATTAGTGGAGCTTTTTGGGTAGAAGCCGGGTTAGGCTCCTATATGTTCATTGTTTCCTGTTTTTGTTGGGCACATTTTCCTGTTTTTAGGGAGTAAACATAGATGGTATCAATGCCTCTTAGCTGTAACTCACAAATCACAGGAAAACGTTATATGTATAGAAATCAGTGGCCCAGGAATTCTGATCATTATTTTCTGTGATGGAGTTATTCTGATGTGATTCGGAGGCAATTATCATCCTCACACAAATTATGAGGGGCACATTATCCTGACCTTTGAATTACTTAATTAAAGTGACATATGAACTCCTGTTGGCACATTTTCTGAGACATTCCTTTTAGTTGCTATTATTCCATCCACAAATATTGTATCCTGTCTAAAATTATTGAAAGTCTCATCAGTGATAAGCAATATTTGTTTTTTGAAATACCCATGAGTTTTTCTTTCTCCAATGGCATAAAACACTTTCTGCAGTGTCGACAAATGAATAGCCAAAACGAAACCTATTGTTTCATACTTAGCATACAATGTTTTTTGTGGATTTTTTTTTCCTCTGCAGAGGAGTGTTTTTGCTTAATTATGTGGCAGATCTTGAATTCTTGGATGGGTTTATGTTTGTTTATTTTTAGCTGGTATGTTCACAAAATGGCTTTTTACGCACATAAAAAATATTGTGTACACAAAAGCCAACCATTTCCACACTTAGAGAAATATAATTAGAGGGAACATTTCTTCTCACTAATGTTATTAAAAATGTTTCCAGGTATAAAAGCTGTCAAACCCTGCAGCATATCTTTGGACACAGTGGTGTTCATGTTGTTGGTGTGCAGTTTTAATGGATATTCACTAGATCATTTTTCAGGATCAGGTCAATTGTCAATGGTTTATACAATTACATGCATTGCACACAGAAAACAAATAAAGGCAACAAGAGATTCTGTCTATCCTGTATGAAGATGGCTGCCCTTTGAGCAAGGGGGTCTACCTTTTATTAATATATTGCATAATTAAAATAATTGATAATAATGTTGAACCGGTATGAGATGAGTGTCATAACAGTAAGATATAGTTTAACAAAAATAGCTTGCCTTGGGACTACTTTTCACAGAAATACACAGTACATTGCATTTGGGCATGACACACTGTGAAAATGATAATCATTTACTCAGAATTAAACAGTACGTGGCATTTCACAGAATTAAGCTGAACACAGTCTGTTTGAATACATATTATCTATACAAACAGCACGTATGGCCCATCTGCATTTCTGCTTGGTAACAGTATATGTTCTGTGTGACTACTTAAAACAAACTTTTACTTAGTGAGTTTTTTAAGAGAGGCCAGAGTTCCTTCCTTTAAAGCTATTTGGTGTTGTGTGGTTACTTCATTCAATTGGTAGGCCCTCCAAAATCCAGCAGCAAGAGCGTTAATAGTTGCAAGGAATAATTGTTCAACTAACTCACCTTGTCAATTACTTAAGGGGAGAATGTATCAAGGACCAAATCATTTCAAAGACAAATCTTGACCTACTAAAAGATTGTGCAGAAACAAGTGGACTATATGGAGGTACCTCCCAGAAAATTGTGTCAAGTTGATATGCCTTTACACAGGATGCTGCTATTACTCCTACAGGGTTAGCTACGAGTAATGGCTGTAATGGTTGTAATCTGTTTGAATGTAGCCAAATGAATACTAATGATTCATAAAACTTACACTCAGAGTGATCCAGTCTTTCTTTATAGTCACAATAAAATGACCTTAAGGACTACAACCCAAACTTTGCTGTATTCACCTAACAATCCTTCTTCTATCTGACATGGTGTGAGTGCCAGCACGGAGACTGAAAAAGAGACTGTTGTAGGCCAACCACTGAATTAAAGAAGAAAACATCTTTTTCAAGTATTTTGAAAGAGCTTGAATGCGAGACATGTAAACAGACATGCCTACAGGTAAAAGGAGTATTTGTGCAGGAAAAGAAAAAGAGTGACATAACCAACAACTTGAAAATAGCAGAACGATAACAGATAGGATGACTAAAATCCAGATAAAGAGTGAAACAATCCAATTTCCCCAATGAAAGTAGAAGCAGATAACCCAAAATTATGATCGAATTTGAGTGCATAAACAAAAGGAAAATGTTTTACCTGATTGCTTTGCTTTTCTCAATGTGCTTGTTCTGTCAAAAACAAGCTTCCTCCATCTGAGTTACCACCACAAAGCACCCATAGAAAGGCAGTGAACCCCTGCTGCACAGCTCGGAGATCCAGCCATATAATGCCTTATATTCTCACTTGTTTTCCCTCACCCTCAATGCCCAACCAAGATAATTCCTAGTCAAGTTCACAGCAGTGGTGTCCACCTCTCTCGACCCGCTAGACCCACTCCAAATGATCATGCATAATCGATCCTTGATGACCCTCCAGTGCATGAACCAGAGGCAAAGGCACGTTTGCACCCTGCCAGTTTCCCATATCTCGTCCAAACTATTCCCACCCTAGAACCAATTTCAATGCAAGACCTCACCCACCACTGGGAGCTTGTCCACCTATCCAGGCCTGCTCCTACAACCCTCCAGTGAGAACACCTTGTAACCGCACTGGAAACTACCAAGAAATTGAGTTGGTCATTGGCCAGGAAGAATGAGACTCAATACTGTATGTCAGCAAGTCAGCTGGGCGGGTGGTGCTTGGACCCCTAGGTCAACAGGCATACAAGCCATTACTCTTCTGTAGTCAAAGCACAGAAGACCTTGAGACCATGGCTCCTTCCAGCCAGGAAAGATGCAAGCCCTAGCCAGATAAGTATACATAAAGAAGGCCCAAGCAGCATCCTCCCCAAAACAGTTCCTATTCCAAAACCCCAGTGGTCAGTGAGATTCTGAAGGCCTCTTTCCCCATCAACTACAATGTCTCGTGGCACCCATGGCTTTGAACTGCTCGCTGGCATCTTTGAACTAGCTTGACATGACTGAGCACCCATAGCGCTCTTCACTGCCTCAGCTTAAACACTTGCTCACCACTGCAGAGGCCTTTGACTCACTGCTTCTTCGAGCACTGCATCACACCTACAGTACCTTGCCTTTGACTGAATCAAACACCTATTTGAACCTCTGGAAGCAATTGTATCATGTTCCAAATTGAACAAGGTGTAACATCACCTCGAACCACACTGCATCTAATGTCAATTTAAACTGCGCAATGCTCCGTCTTGGGGCTAATTTGCCACTGACAGACCACCTGGATCAACACAACTCGCTAAATCCGTAATAGAGTTTGCCTGCAAGGAATGGCCAGAGACATCTAGTTTGACACTGTTGAACCCTCCAAGATCAAGAACATGGTACTGTAAAGAGCCCTGTCCCATGGTTCAGTTTTTGGAATCGTAGGTACTGATAAACCCATCCTTTTAATATGTTTCTACTTTCACATTTTACTATTTGGCACAGGACCAAATACTAAAATGTGCTTTTGGGTAGGCCCCTTACTTCAGGCTACAAAAAGACATAATGACATAATGTTAGTGTTCTTGCACAGCAGGTTAAATTGTGTTTTTTGCGTTCTTGTAGATGAGTAGATGTTTCAATGTAAAACAATACAGGCAAGTTTGGTTGTGGGGTGGCTGGATTTACCTGCAGCTCCAAATAGCCAGTAATTCTGGCAGCCCACCACCAAAAAACCCCGGTATTACCAGTGCTGGTAATACCAGCAAATCCCCCCATTGGGTCCTATAGGACTCCATGGAATGGGGATTTATGCCACTTATCACCACTTCTAATCTGCTAGTAATTCCAGCAGAGCAGTGTGGCAGTAATAGTAATTCTATTTGGTGGTATACTGACAGAATTACTGCCAGGATACCTCCCAACATGTACAAATTGAGGGTGGGGCTATGGCCCACCACCCATTCTGGATGAGCCAGCCAAGCCCAATTCAAACAGTGAGCATTCGCTAAGCTGCTTTCTGCGGCTGAGGGAGTGCTCCTGGGCACCCTTTAACTGTTAAAGGGAAAAGTGGTTTCCCTTTGAATGTTCTGGTTCCCCTACATGCATGCTCAGTAAGCTATGCAAGGCAGGCAGAAATTTGCTAACCCACTTTGCATGGCTCATTGGGGATGCTGATTGGGGAAATGCATGTCTGAATGTGCACAAGCAGGACTCTGGCGCCTGCTCACGCATGCATTCAGATGACCTGAGGCAACCAGGACAGAGTGCTCTGGCTCCTCAATGCATGTGCAGGAACCAGAAAGATATCCTTACGTTCTGGGTCCTTTACGTGCTGCGTGGGAGTCAGTGGGCCTCCTGTAAAGAGATGTGAGGAAGAATCTTGACCAGGCTGAAGGTTAGAAAATAGCGAAAGTGTGACTATTTGTGTGAATGTTTGCGTGTGGGAATGAGCAAGTGTATGGCGCCTGGGTGCACTTTTGAATGAGATAGTGAATGCTGTGTGAATGTGCACATGAATAAGCGAGTGAATGATGCATGAATGAGCAATTGAATGATATGTGAATTTGAGTGAGGCTGTTTTTGTGCCAGGCCCGAGCTGCTGATTTAAGTGAAGTAGAAGGGGGGACTTGGTAATTCTTTTTCAGGGCATATTGATCAAACAAACATGATAAGTGTTATTAAGTGGGCAGAGTGGGCTAATTTAATGCAGTCAGACTGGACATTTACTCCTACTGTGACTTGTCATTTTTTTTTACTGAACATCAATGCTTAAGCAAACGTGATAAATCTTATTTAGTGACGATAGTGGCCGGATTTGGTGCATTCATTCTGCCCATATATTAATACTGGTGCATGTCATTATTTATTATTGGGTATAATAATAAAGGAAACATAATAAGTGTTAGTAAGTGGCTAGACTGGCCTGATTTGGAGCAGCCAGTCTAGCCATATATTATGATGGTGATATGGCGTTTTCTTTCCTGAGTATCGATGATAAAACAAACATGATGAATGTTATTTCATAGCTAGACTGGCCAACTTCGGCACATTCTGGCCATATACTATTATTGTGGAATTACATTTTTTCTGCTGAGCATCAATGATGAAGCATTCATGCTAAGTGTTACTCTGTGGCTAGACTTGCCTACATTTGCACAGGCAGCCTGGCCATGTATTACTACTGTGACATGGCATGTTTTACCAGGTATTGGGGAAAATCCAACATAATGAGTGTTCCTTTGTGTCCATAAGGGATCATATTGGTGTAGCCTGTCTGAACAAGTTTTTTTTTTTATTGCATGGCATTTTTACTCACAAAGCCAACAGAAGCATGGTATTGCATGGGGATACTGATAAATATTGGCAAAGCCAGAATGGCCATATGTTCTTATAGCATAGGCTCTGGCATTATGTGCAAAGCAAACAGGAATATATTGGTGCAGACAGTATGGAAATGCAGGGGCACAGACAGCTGGAGAACTGTTTTTACACTGGTATACATGTTGGGTCATCATCATGGAAATGCATTGAAAAATGCACTTGTGCCCTTTTGGTGTGTTGCGTGTATTGTTTTTTTTCATTAATTACCCTACAAACATTTATTTTCAAAAAGACTACTGTAAAATGCACCATTTTAAAACCCCTCCAGCCCCACTTGTCTAGTTTATGACCTCCAAATTAAAACAAATATCCAGCTGCCATGGATAGAATTTTTCAAAAGTGTAAAAAGGGAGGACACTAACAACTGATTCAACAATTTGTTCAGCTAAAAACATTTTCACCTCCATTCCATTCTCTGAAATCGGACTTTTTCAGGACGAACTGTAAGGTTTTAAATATTGAGTTTTGGATAAATGAACATGGGACATTTGTGTATTTTTCTGTCCCCCAAGAGTAGAAGATTACGCAGGAATCTTTGCTGAAATTAAGGGGCTGATTCATGGAATTTGTGCGCCGAAAAACGGGGATTTGTGCGCCATTCTGCCCGCAAATCCCCATTTGTAAAACAGGGATTTGGGGGCAGAATGGCACACAAATCCCCGTTTTTCGGCGCATAAATTCTATGAATCAGCCCCTAAATGTGTACAACATTATAGCACGGGTGGAGGCAGCACTGTTTTAGACAGTCTATTCAAAATATGGAAAAGATAGTTTCAGTTTAAGGAACTTCATTCTTCAGAGTGCATTTTGGGATGAATTATATTCTGTCTCGAATATGCACTTTTATTGAGTGTTTTACAATAAAATATATTAAACAACGATAGTATGTTCAATTTATAATAAACAGTTTAAAAAAACAAAATGGTACGTGGTTCTGCTTAGCTGCAATCTAGAGAAATACCTTTAGATGGCGGTCTTGTACTGTATCGTGTTTCTTGAAAGCTATCAACAAAAATACTTTGAAACACTGTCGGTGAAATAGCCAAATTGAAGATATTTCTCCTTTTAGGGTTCTTTATTGTATTGTAATTCCTTATGAAGCGGGTTGGATGATTGTCTGGCACATGGCGTTGCCGAGCATTTTATTTCTAAGGTTGCTGCCTACATAAGAAGAGTAAAAAGAAGAATGCATAAACTGCACGCAATAAATACACTGTGATGTTCAAAGATTATGTTTGAATGAAGGCAGATTTCGAAAAAATAGATAAGGGAAAACAAAAAACTAGTACCCACTATTGAATGATTAGTAAATATTCTCCTCCCTCGTGTCACCTTCTTCACTCTATAGACTATAGTCTATATTTATCTCAAAAGAGCCCTTTTTATACCCTACCTTGTCTGCCACTAGCGCCTCTCCCAGACCATACCCTCTCCTGGGCCTATGACAAAGCTTGTGGCTCTAACCACATCATGTCATTTTTCCCCCCGAAAACATGAAAGGTCACGTGCAGCAGGACATGCAGGCATGCAGAGGCTTTTCATAATCATGTGCACACATTTGAAGAAAAATAGTATAGAAACAATGGGCCTCATTACAACTCAGGCGTTGAGGGTTAACGCCGTTGTTAACCCTTAACGCCTGATTCCGATTTTAACGGCTGCTTTTAGCAGCCGTTAAAATCCATGGCGCTAAACCGCCTTGGTGCTAATTACGCCACCGTAATTTACGGTGGCGTAATTAGCGCCTTCCCCACTCCCATTATGCCCTATGGGGCAAAAATGGGAATGGGGAAGGGTAAAATGGGAAATGGGGATTTACCGCCCCACTCACCTTGGAATGGGGCGGTAAATCTGCCATCCACCATGGTGTAAACGTAGTTTACACCATGGTGGTAAAGTTGGCGTACTTACCGCCTGGGTCGTAATGACCCCCAATTAGATGGAAAGAGGGAAAAAGGGAAGTGTTGATGCCAGTTACAGACCTTGGTGAGCCACGAGTTTGAGTGGAAGTGTTTTGGGAAGCCTACATCGGGCTATAGGGGCTTTGATCTAGTCTACCTCACAACAGAGGTAGAGCTGCACCAATAAGAAGAGTGGACCTCTGACCCCGGCGATGGACGGTGTAGGTAGAAGCAAGGCACAGCACATGTGTCAAGCGCTTGCGCTGGCTTATGTTGACAGCACAGTGAGTCAAATGGGTAAGAGAAGCTATCCCCCTGTATTGTTTTTGATTTTTTCTCTTAGTTGACCAGTCAATTGTAACATTTATATATCACCTGAAATCAGTTGCCGCTGCACTCTCATCGTAACTCCACTGAAACCCTTACTTAGTACCCCCAGGAACTGATATTGCATAGCCAGGGGCCTGAAGCTAAAATAAAAAAAAAAAAACGATGGTGTCATCAGCAGAATTTGCTCTCAAAATAATGCGGTGCCTGGAATCAAACCGTGACGCCTCAGGAGCCGATATATGTATTAAACAAACATTATCGGGACACAACTTGGAGAGATGAAGTCTCTATCTTATTCAACATACAGATAAATGAACTGAAATCAGGCATAAGATCAATCAGTAGAGGACATCTGCATGTAAGGAAACATAATTCTCTTTTACTACAAAAATACCACTTTAAAACAATGTTTTCAAGCACAGGAGTTAGAAAAACACTTTTCAAGTACATGATTTACAATAAAATTAATCGAAAAGACGACTTTTGTTTCATGGTCCAAAACTATCACTGATCCCTTTCTTTGGTCCCCTATTAACAATGGCATTGTTTTCAAACACATCTTTGATACATTGGGTCTCATTACGACCCGTGCAGAATGGGTTAACGGGTTCCTCTAATGGATGCGGACCCGTTAACACCATTCCACACGATTACGAGGTCCCCTCGCAGGGCCCGATAAGGATGCCTGGCAAAACCAGGCGTCTTTACTGGGTCCCGCGAGGGGACAAGGGAGCTAACAACGGGCCGGTCGTAATCGGCCCGTTGTTAGCTCCCGCACCCATTCCCATTGAGCCCTATGGGGGCTCAAATGAGAATGGGGACGGTCCGGGACCGGGTTCCCTGAGGGAGGAGTTACCGGGCCCTCCAAACTCGGAAGGGCCCGGTAATTCCCCATTCAGGGAACCCGGTAAAGGAGCCCGGTTTGGCGGCAGCCATGGAGCTAATAGCTCCATGGCTACCGCCAGTCGTAATGAGGCCCATTGTGTTTTGGCAACTCTGAGCTAACAGTACATTGCTGCAATACATACATTGGCCTTCATCAGGACAAACACATTTAGATTTTTAGCAACAATGCCCAATGTCATTGATGTCATGAACTTCACGATTTTGTGTTTTATTCTCTTCTTTAAACGATTATGTGTGTTATTTTGGATGTCTATATATTTCAGCAACCCCTTATTTTTACAGCACCTCTCGCTCATTCATATCCTTGTGGCATAGTCATACTCATAACACGCATTACTCGAGGTAACTTGCACTCGTCAATGAATCCCAGAAATTACTACGCAGTGGAGGGTACTTGCACACCCCTCACGCACAACAAAACAATGCATTAGCAATACAGAAGGGGTGGCTTATGGGCATGTGAACAAGTAGATCTAGATTGGTTAACATGCAAGGCATTATTTCTGATGCCAGGTTCCTTTATTAGCTTCCTTTATTAGATGCTTTGGTGACTTTGGCACGTTATGTTGCATATTCCCATAACCTAGGGTTCTCCATAGTCCTTAGTGTTGAGACTTGAGGTCTGGCTCAGAATTTCTATTTTCATTTCCAACCATTTAAATCACAATGTCATGTAACTAGCTCTAGGATCCGTGGATGGGTCTACAAGTGAGCCCAATCTGGCGCTTCGAGATCAGCCAGTGAATTTGATAACCTCCTTGTGACTTCTGGTAAAGCACCGGTGAGCACCGGAGACCAAAAGTGATAGCCATAGCAGGCAGAAACACAATGCGGTTGTGTTTGAAAACGCTGCATTTTTTCTTTCCGAGTTTCTCAGGCTCCTCCGAGCCGGAGGAGCCTGAGAAACTTGGAAAGAAAAACCGCAGTGTTTTCAAACACAACGTTGTATTTATGTTTGCGGTCGCTTCAAAAGCGACCGCAAACATAAATACAATGTTTTTAAAGCTGCGGTTTTATTTCTAAGTTTCCGGGCTCCTCCAGCCCGGAAAACGTAGAAAAAAAACGCAGCTAGTGTATATTTTTTTTAAAAAAATAAATAGCATGGATTCAGCTGCAGCTTTCCTGCTCTGGTCTCCGGTCCCCGTCCTCCGCTTACAGCACCAATGAAGGAAAAGCCACCCAGCGGTAGCTTTTGTTTACTACAGCTGGCTGGCTTTTCCTTCATTAGTGCTGCAAAAGCAAAAGCCAGCACAGGCGGGTATCCATTTCACAAAATGGATGCGCCCATGTCCTTGCTTTTGCGAATTTTGAGCTTGAATAGCTCAAAATTTTACATAGGAAGTTTTTTTAAAAAAAGTGCTAGTATTATTTTTTTAATGTTTTCTATCTATTTTTAACATAATTTTTTTACTGGACTATCCCTTTAAGTATTGTACAAGGACTGCATATACCATCAGGCTCGTTTTGTACACAGTTACAACTGCTGCAACGCCCCTTTGAAGGCATGTATAAAATCTTGAATGCACGCACACTGCACGCGTGCACCATAGCAAGTACCATTCAAGTACCGCTTAGCCGCATTACTTCTGTTTCCTGCTTCGTGAAGAGATTCCCATTACGACTTCAAGGACTTTAAGGATTGTACAAGGACTGCATATACCAGCAGGTGATTATTGTGCTGCACCACGTCCAGGAGTCTTGGATGTCGGACTGATATTAGTTTATAATTACTTTTCTTTGTTTGTGTAGGCTCGTTTTGTACACAGTTACAACTGCTGCAACGCCCCTTTGAAGGCATGTATAAAATCTGGAATGCGTGCGCACCGCGCCTGCGCACCATAGCAAGTACCGTTCAAGTACCGCTTGGCCGCTTAGCCGCGGTGCTACAGTACTACAAGACAAAGGTTTTTCTTTGAGCAAGATAGTTTGTATTATATGTTATTAGCATACGTGTACAAACATAAATGTTAACTTTTGAGTAATTTTAACCTTATCTGGGACCGGTGCAAAGATACAAAAGGTGATAGCCGACTAAATATAATAGAACCGGTTCATCATATGCAATTATACATGCTCAAATCTAGTATGCCAGACTTACCTGAGCTCCCTCTTACCCTGTTGTCAATTCCATCTAAAACTTCAGAGAAATCGAAGCAATCGTCTTCCCGCAAGTCCATAACGCTCACACCTGTCTCACGGACCACGAGCCTCAACAAAGATATATGGTTATTGTGTGCTCTGCGGACGAACGCAGACACGGCTCCTAGCGTTAGCAAAGAAAACATCGAAAAAAGTGCCAAAGTCCTAATCGACTCTGAAAAGGAACAGGAAATTGATATTCAAACAATTTCCAATAACACTATTCTGCAACTAATTAAGTCGCCCATTAAAAAAAAGTGATGAAAACGCTTTTGACAATGGTGGAAGAAAACTCAGAAAGTGAAGAGGTATTCTCGGACATTTCAATCCATGCAAGTGTTAGCTCATCACTCACAACATCTTCACATTACAACGCCCGTTGTTCAATGGACTCGAGTATTTCACTTGCTGCGCCACATATACAATCGACCCAAAGGCGGCGTTTGTCACCAAAGGAATCATTCAAAGCACCAGTCAATGATGGATTAATTGAAATTACACTCACTGCAATTAATACAACGATTAAAAGCCTATTAAAATTGTTTGACTCTCTTGAGTCAAAGATTAAACATCAATCATACCGAATTCAAGAAATTGCCGACTGGATCGAAAAAAAACTCACATGCCCAGTTCACTGAACCAGTCTCATCAAATAATAGAAATGAAAGAAGCGTCAACTCAGAGTGTACAACTGATCACAGAAAGCGCAGAAACTTCTGTGCTATCAACCTGCACACAAATAACATGCCCTGTGTAATGCGGTGAAGTAGTGCCTACTGATCCTAACTCCTCTTGGGTTAGTGTAGCGAACCAATCCACTGATTGCCCTACTGATCACCAACAAAGTCCTAGACAAGAAATCTATAGTGTCTTCAATAAACGCACACGTGTCAAAGGACGAACGAGACAGTTAGTATCAAAACCGTATCAAATAATCTCTAAGTCAAGTAGAACATCTAATGCCAAAACACAAACACAATTGATAGATCTCACGAAATCTATCACATGCTGCCATCAACCTGTAGTAATTCCAAAAGTGGTACCAATGGCAGACAAGAACACAAAAAGAACACAAGATGAATCAACAATTAATCAACAAAGTACAACAAAGGCACAACCTCCTAACCGCTCACCGTTGAATCAGCTGGTGGCAATTGCAGAGAAAGCTGTGATGAGTCGACTGGAGGAATCCAGGGTGAGCGCACTCATGGAGGACACCACGAAAACACGAGTGGTGAATTCAAGAGCACAAACTCTAAAGGAGTAGTTAGAAGAAAAGCAGAGTATAAATGACCACACCGCAATCATCAAAGCAGCGGTAGATGCATATCTCTCACAACGAATGATTGATATCACTCTAGCCGCAACGACGAACAGTGCAGCCTCAGAAACATTACAACAAAACTCCAGAGCAGGATCCCACTCAGGTATAAATAATCCAAAGACACCGGTACAAAATCATAGAGCAAATATTTGTTTATCTACATCTCCTAAAACACAACAGAAATCCAACATAACAGAGAAAAGTATTCACGATCAAACAGGTGTGGAAGGCGATCAGAAAACACAAAGGAAGGACCACAAAAAAGTCACTCAAATTTTCATGCACCGATATTAAAATGTCAGAATGCTCCATATGAAAAATATGATCTTTGTAGGACTAGCATTCTTAACATATTTAATGACATACACGAACTGGAGGATGTTACGTCAGCTGACATCGATCAGGTTGAATTCCTATGTGACAAGAACTTATCAATTGTGCGCTTGTGGATTAGTCTTGAACACCCTATGGAGGGCTAAAATTGAACTTTTTAGGATGGGTTTCTTGTTGGCCCAAGATCCAGAACGGGTAGTTCAAGAAACTAACAATCAGAAATCTATAACGAAACAATCACAAATAACAAAGACAAAACAATAAGAATGTTAGTGCACGTTCTGTGACCTAGAACCAAAAGCATAACCATTAACTAATGTGAACAAGAAAATTGTGTCTCTAGTTAGTTGGAATTCCAGAGGGAATAATCATTTGCAATGGGGACAAAATATACGTTTAAACGAATTCGACATAATCGCCCTCCAGGAGACGTGGATGACTGCACCTCTGGTGTGGGACGATCATGAATTGACCCTTTTACCAGCGATTTCGGCCCTTAAAGGATGACCGATGGCAGGTCTGTTAGTCGCCGTAAAAATCAGTGCAGGTTTGTCACTACAACCATGGGCTACCCAAAATAATTTTACCTAGCTAGTTAAAATCATGAATGGCAAACAAGATCTAACCCTCATTAATCTATACAGAAACCCAGCAGCCATCTCTGAGAAAACTTTCTATAAGGATTTATCCCACTGCTTGAAATTATAGCCAAGACAAACAACATTATGGCGACCATAGTAGTAGGTGACCTCAATCTCAACTGCATGGAATCAGCCAAAAGAAATAAAGCACAAAAGATCATGCGATGTAATGATTACTTGAGGATGGCGAATGGCTCTCTACCGGGAGACATACCGTTACAGCCCACGTGGCAAAGAGGAACCTTAAAAAGCACTATTGATTACGTATTTCTTTCTGAGGACCTCTTCATGGGGGCGACAAAATTCGAAATTATACCACAGACTGCAAGTGACCATCATATGCAGGTATTAAATTGGCCATGGGACGGTGGCCTCAATACACAGCAACAACAATGGATGACACAGAAATTAATGGTTAATAATACCAAATCCTGTTTCAAATGGTTTCATTAGAAGCTAACCAGGCTGAATGATGTCCTAAAAGTACAACAAAAAGGTATAGACTTTGAGTCATATGCAGGCGTATTGACATTCAAAAATCTACATACCTTTCATGACACCCGATTAAAGAAACATAGTCACACTTTTGATCATCATTTTCAACAATCAAAGACAATTTACAGAACAGATATAAGAGTTACTCATAAGCTCCCGCATGATGAAAGACCACAAGCTAGAAAGTCCATCAAATGTAGATATAGAAGTTGGGTAAGATTGTACAAAGCTAACATGTTTCAAAAAGATCGGGAAAACATTATGCTCCTAATCTCTAACAAAAATGCACCCCAAATAAGGACGCTGTTAAACGAAAGAACAGGACAAAAACAAATATACACACAGTTGAATGGTGTATTAGAAGCACAATGGGTAGCACATTTCTCTTAATTATACATAAACGAGAATTTTGATAATTATCAATACACAATGCCATCTGATTCACTGTGGATCCTGGAATGCTCAGCGGAAATAATAGAAGAGCTGATATCTGTAAGGATATTTGGCGTGTTACAGCACAGAGTACAGCACTACTACACAGGTAGCAAACAGCACAGAGTACAGCACTACTGCACAGGTAGCAAATTTTTTTGCAGCACCACCACAAGGGTGCGGTGCATTGCTATATGTGTTACCAGATTAACAAGAAAAGACAGGCTATTCAGTCAAAAACGATTTTAACATATAAGATGCAAATCTATTTTTACAGTTAAAAGCACACGTGCACATTCAAAAATGCACACTATTTTTCACCTGAAATGCCTATGGTGCAAGAGACACATTTGAAAATAATAACTAACATTACTTATAACTAACCTGACTAATGAAACATAAACCACTAATAAAAATGTGTCTCCACTGCAGAATTAGGCTTATTCTGAAAGTGAACTTTTAAACGCACATCCATTTTGTTTTCTTTTCTCTGCTGCCCTGTCCACATAATTACAGGAAGCAAAAGAGCTCGAAAGAACAGGAAATCAGTTGGTTACAAAGTATTACTATAAAAATGAGCCATTGTGTAGAGAAGGAGGAGATGGCATGATTGATTCTGATTGGAGCAGCGTCATAGCAAGTATCATGCTAGAGGGAGTGATCAGAGTTTTGCTGGGGGGAGTTTGAGGAGAGAGAAGGGCAGTCAAGATTTGGCAGAGCTGGGAGAAGGACCTATTTTTTCCTGGTTGGAGCATTCCTATCTGCAAAAGCTGAGAATTCCAGGCAATGACCCCGGTTTGAGAAGGAAAGGCGATCCTTTTTACTGGGGTTAATCTTCAAGGGAGCCACATTCAGAAAGAGAACAGCTGAAGAAAACTCTGAACAGATAAGGTAATTACATAAGTGTGGGAGCTGAGTGTGTACGAGACGAGAATGTTCAGTCAGAGTAGGAAAGGAGATTCCGGTGCCTTAATCACACGTTAATGTTGCAAATGGTGTTCTGTTCTCCGCCAGTTTTTTTTCAGTGTATTACAGACAATGCTGTTAATGTGCTGTTTTATTTATTTCTGTAAAGAGTGAGATCGTGTTTAAATGCAACTTTTATAATACAGAAAAATATTTGAAAGCAGACGGGTGGTGTGTCTTCTATTTACCAATACAGTGCTGATGATGAGGGGAGATTTTTAAACAATGCAATTGTCATTTTAAGACAGATGTGTGCATGATCATATTCAGTATGGAGAGTTGAGAGTGATTGTTTGTAGCATAGCTCGTTGGAGGTACATGAGCCAACGGGAAGAGGGACTCTCTGAACATAGTTCCCTACCGTATATAAGGTAGTGGAAATTACCACAAAATTACCACATATAGCTCTCTGTCATAAATAAGTCAGTGAGATCGCCCATCGTGGCACACTAACACTAACACTGAAAATGTGGTATTCCTAAAATGTAGGTCTGAGGTCTCTCTAGTGATTACACGAAAAATCTAAGCAAAGATAAGGGATTCTGGACATTGGGGCCACAAATAAAACAAGGGAATTATGCTCACCAAAATACCACCAACCACGCATACCAACCACGTATACCAAATATGCATGTCTGGGTGCTGAAATAATGCATGTTCACTGTATTATTGTTGCACATGGCCAAATCTGAATACAAAGAGTGATTATTGCTAAGTTATTTTTCGGCGGTAATAAAATACCGTCAGGCCCCAAATCTCCACAAAATACCCAACATATCCAAGCCCTCTTCCTCGCGTGCAGCAGGTCCGGATGGCCTAACAAATTACATGCTGAAAGAACATCCCAGACAGTGGGCCGTTATTCTTCACTTACATACTTCAAACGCAAAGGATCCCAAACTCATGGTGCACATCTCTCATTGTCCCCATTTTCAAGAAAGGCGATCGGGGATGTGTCAAATTACCGCCCGATCCCTCTCCTTGATACCCCTGGTAACATTTTTACACACCTAGTTTTGAGAGATTTTAATCTTTGGACAGAAGAAACCAAACAACGGATCCAAATCAAACAGGATTTGCACTAGGCAAATTGCACTCCTCCACTACAGTGCAGATAAGACTCTCAATGATGTGCCTTTTGTCATCAGTGGTACAAACTGCTTGAGTGCTGAAGCAAGGTTGCATCCTTGCTTCAGCCATATTTAACTTTTTTATTCATGATGCAAGAGAAATCTTTGTGGGTATTGACTCAGATTCCCCCAAGATGCATAAGGTGGTGATTCAAGTGCTTTGGTATGCAGACAATCTCGTCTTAATATCAAATACCCCGATTGGGCTTCAGAAATTATTATCAGCTCTTACTGAATACTTTGACAACAACAAACTTGTCATAAATTCAAAAAAGTCCCAAATTGTTCTGTATGCTCCAAAACGCAGAAACAGGATGGAATCGAAAATCAAAAATGTGAACCTGGGAATTGTACCTAATTACATATATCTAGGTCTTGCCTTTGATGGTATGCCAACAGACAACTCACAACTGACTTTTATAGAAAACAAGTTGACCCCAGCTATATCTCAGACTAGGTTGATCTTATATAATTTTGGCAAATTATCCATCAGTCCAGCGATTCTGTTCTGGCGCCAGAAAATGATTCCAATGCTGCTGTATGGCCTCGAAAAAAGAAATCCTTGAAGGCAACTACCTCAATAAAGTTGAAGTCAAAATTTGGTGACAAATCCTAGGTCTCCCACAATGTATTCCGGGACCCTGGCTGAGATATGAGCTGGGACTCACGTCTTTACAAGCCAAATACCATTGGCAATTATGTGCGCTGTTTCGCAAATGTCTTGTATATTCAAAAAATGACACAGTGCTAACAATTTTAGCAAAATATATGCTCTTTTCTAAACATCAATTTGTACAAAAGTGGACTAGACACGTTGCTGACACTATGGCAATAGCTGATGTCTCATTAGAGACTCTGATTATCAATCCTGATAGAGCTAAAAGGAATATCTTCTTACAAGACTGGATAGACACACGAACAACCTGTCTTACATAGAAGCACTTTCACCAGCAATCCTTTAGTGAAAAGAAAATTGGTACTATTGAGCCATATTTGTGTGAAGTCCCGAATCCGCATACACGTCTTGCCATCTTGAGACTACGTTTGGACTTGTGGACTACTTGTGATGTAATGGCCCAACGGAAGCACATCAGTTCTGAGTAAAATTATTGTTGCTTTTGTGCCAATGTATTAATCAAAGAGACTCTTGAAAAACCTTGTCGTAGATTGCACAGCTTTGATTGATTTGTGATGTAAACATTTTGTGAACAACATGGTTCAGATTGCAAATGTGTCACATGAATATAGATGGGCCATGATATTGGCGACACGAAACATGAGTATTCGCATAGCCACAATCAATTTCCTTAATGCATTAAACCTGAATGATGTTAACAACGCTGCACATAATTAAGAATCAGTAGTTAAGTATATCAATATGATAGGCCTATCGTGCAACTATTGACTATCAACTTAAATGTATACACACACAGCAATTGTGATGATAAATACTTCTTATTATATCAGAGTGAGTGAAGATTTAGATATGACTACAGCATTCACAGTCGGAAAGATTGTAAAGATTGGAAAATCATGATACCTATCATTTTCTTTTTCCTTGTTCAGTGAAATGTGTTACTTTGCCGCTCTGTTATTGGGAAATCGATTCAAATGTAAAAATGTAAAAATGAGAAAACTATGGCATCACGGTAAACCAACAAGTAGAATTTTATTGAAATGTATTTATCTTTTGCAATTGAAAAGTTGAGAAATCAGCTAAATCAATAAAAAAAAAGACTATTGCTTTTCATTCCATTTTTTAATTTCTGAGGATCTTTTTTTTCCTTCAGTATCTGTAAAAAGAGGGAGACTCCAAAACCGACGTCCTTCCCCTCAGTGTCTTAAGTGAATTCAATTTAGTGAAGAGAGATGTTCTGTTGGAGGGGGCGGTGGTTAGGGGGTTACAGATATCGATGAGGTAGATCTCCTGGTGAACCACACTCCCCAGTCTGCACCAGGCTTTATCGTGGGTGCATTTTGTGCATGTCCGACTGGGAAGTGAAGTAGATGCTTGTAGGGGGGCGGGTGGCTACTGTGCCTCTGGGTTTGGTGAACCATGGCACTACCAGTGTTCCCCCTCCACTCTACCCCCACCCACACACTCATCTGGTATCGCTCTGCTGCTCCTGCAGACAGTTGGTATTATTAGAAAGAGCGCCCCAGGTCTGCAGGCCCTGTGTGTAGTACTCGTTAGAGTGGAATTCCTGAAAGGAGGGGCTCGGCCAGACCGTGGAACAGGGCAGCAGAATGTGTACTTGTGTGTGTGTGTGTGTGCGGGCAGAGCTGTAGCCTCCCCTCAGTGGAAGGCAGGATATTACAAGCTTCCATGAAGGCAGCACAGGGCTAATGATGCCTTTCGTAACCCAGCAAAGTGGGCCTGATGGCACCATTTTGAGGGCTGGCTACCTCTAACCCTAATGAATAAGACAAATGGATTCTTATGTGTTAAATCCAGATGAAATAAACACACTGGGTCTCATTCTGAGTCAGGAGGTCGGGTAAAAAGTGCGGGTAGCCATGGATACGGGCACTTTACCAGACCGCCCGACTATGAGTTTGCCTTTGGGGTGCCTGGGTTACTTCTAGCTAAAGCTGGAGGTAAGCCAGGCACCCTACCAGCCAAAAAATCCCTTGTTACCACCACCAGCATTGCCAGTGGCAGTAATGATGGAAATCCCCCTATGGAGTGCTATGGGACTCCATGAATGGGGATTTACACCATACCGCTGGCACTCCTAATCCGGCGGCAATGCTGCCAGACCAAGTGCTGGTAAAGGTAAGTACCAAATGCCGCTATCCTGGCAGCTCTACCACCAGGATACCGGCATACTTGGAATGAGGCCCATTGTTCTCTTAAAAGAAAGTGATGAATATTGCTATAAATCTGATTTTAATAATAAAATTAACAGCCTATTTTGAATATCTGCAAAAATAAATTGTATATGCATGAAAGACTGAATTACATATACATAGAAAATAGGTGTAATGTTGGGGGCATACGGAATTCATAAGGTACTCAACGCGCTGGGCTTCCCATTTCGACATTAAGAATACATGAAGGAAAGAATGCTTTGGAAACTACTAACTAAAATGAAGATTCCTATTGAGTACTTTAGGGTGATGTAACAAGTTTGTTTTAAGGCTGATGCCAAAAGATGTTTACTTTATCCAGTCAATGTTATCCATCTTGAAATGTGGAAGGTTGAGTCAGCTATGCAGTGCATGCTCACACACACTCAGCTACCTGATTGGCTCTATTTGTCGTGTTTGCATGTGAGTATTGACAAAAGCAGACACCTCGGTGTACTAAATGAAGTTATTTGATGGAACTTGGAAGCAAGTTGCCAACACTGACAGCAAAAGTCTCAGTCATGGAGAATGAGTCCCACGCCCTGTAGCATTGCCATGTGCACCGCTCGTGTTAATGGTCCCTTCGACTTTTACGGGTTCACGCACCGGTGAGTCACAATGTTCTGTTAGATGCAGTGGTCGAAGTGTACGAAAAGAAGTAGTGGAACTATGTTCCCTGCTCCCTGCACCCACACCCCAAAGCCCCCCCTTCACCATGTCACCTCCCACACACAATGCTCCCCCCCAAACACTTGTGCCGACTTTTTAAGGGAACTTTCAGTGCACTGCACTGAAAGTGCAAGTTTAAACTTCTTCCTACACTTTTATTTTAAAACAAAACCATTCCGGAACGGTTTCTTTTTAAAATAAAAGTATAGGAGCTGTAAAAGGAAATTTAAAAAAGTAGAGGAGCACCGCTCCCGACCGCTCCCACTCACTTCGATCACTGGTTAGATGCATATTCTTCTTTGCTCTACTATCTTTTTTGCTGTCGACATTTTCAGCATTACCAATATGTTGGGCTGCAGCACCCATTATCGGTGCACGTGAAGCAGCCAGAAGTCCCAGCCTCCCCTTCCGCTACAAAAAAAGTGGGTTTGGTTCTTGGATACAGAGACACTTGGCAGGCATATAGCTTCTGTTATGGAGCAATATAACGTTTTTGTTACCCTACACGGCCGAGCAAGAGGCCAGGATATGGTTTCGACGAGCAACTACGATGCTGCAGTCCCACTTTTAGCGGCAGCACTCCTTTATCATAGAGCGCCTGCAGGAGGAAAACTCTTTTAGGCCCAGCGCTGGTCAATGGGCCAGCTCTTGCCAGGTCCCAGATCCAGCATGAGTTCTCTGACTGGATCTCAGAAACGGCCTGCCTCAGTCCTGACAAGGCTTTACTGAGCCCCCAGCTTCGCCGGTCCTATTTGCTCACCCTGTTTTCTTTCTTCTGGCCTGAAAGGGACACCACGGGAATTCATGGACCATGACTATTATTACTGTTAAAAGCAGGCTTTCTACATGGTGGGCTACATATGGTCTTGCATCTTACATTTTCATAGGGAAAAAAAGAAGTCATTTCCAAACTAAAAAATGCTGCTTAAACTTGCATTCACTAGTTTTCTTTAAAATGTTTTTTTTTTTTTGTCAAACTACCACACACATACCCTGTAATTCTTGTGGCCCTTACTTTGTGTTCTATTGCAGGTTATATTAATAAAGATGGTATATATGCCTTTCAAACTGCTTAATCACACAATTAAATGCTTCTGTTGTGTTGACAGCAGTTATTACAAAAAAAAAGTGTGCGGTCATGGGTGCCAACTTTTGATTTTCCCTACAGGGTCAGAAATACCCCCACCTCTGCCCTAAATATAAGCAAGCAAAAAGACCAACCCATGCTCTGGCCAAACACATTTTATAGCACTTGTTTTTTATAAGGAATTGCAGAAAGTCATACGATTATCAACTCGTTTTTAATATATAATATCTCAGCAACGGTCTCTCTCATCCTGCTGAGCTACTCTGGTAACCTTCTACTTTCAACGTGTCTATGGATCCCTTAATATACCAAATATCACTGCATAACCAACAGTATTTCGGGTGCACCACTGCCATGGAAGTGATTTAAAGTGTAATTGATGTAGAGTGTGGCGTTTGGAAAGAAGCAACATGAAAGAAATTGCAACATTTTTACGCTATTATTTTGAACATTTCCTTTGAGCGGAGTTCAAATGCCATCTCTGCCCCCTCGCAACTCTGCCCCCTCCTCCAAACTCTGCCCCTTTCCTGGCTCTTGCGGGATCCATTTCCATCACTGTTTAGGCCTCACAGACGCATCTCGTCTACTGAAAATATATTTGTGAATGCTTTCATGTCTGACTGAGCTATAAGAAAAGAGGAAAGGAAACTGGTGCTAGTTCAGGATTAAAGAGGAATAGATGGGACATGTTTGCAGTTTCAGTCTATTTTCCAGTGCAGACATCATGACGCACTGTGGTGCCCTACCACAATATAGCATACTATTGACCGTTTACATAACCTCCACATCACAACGTGGATATATGTTAGTGCTTCAGTAAAAGGCCTTGATGTTGCTCTTGAAATATTTGTGATGTTCTCAACTGCAGAAAAAATGTAAAGGATGAGTGAGTGCCTGACAGTTTCCACACCTGCAACCTTCAAGCTATCTTGTATCAGAATGAGGTTAGGAAGTCCCCACATATATTTGTATTCAAGGCCACGTGTACTGTACATATGCCAAACTATTAAACATGGGCACTGGATTTTGTGCCACCAGATAATTACTCCTCTGAAAATTGCCCAATGACGAATGTATATTTTTCTATGCCTTGTGCATCGCAGACACTGAAAGCCCAATCTCACTCTTGAAATGGGAAACAACCCTATCGCGTTGCTTGCTTATGTACTTGTTGCTGGGGTTACTTAGAGAGGTTGGGGTTGTGGGGACTCCTAAAGGAAAGTAGACATGCCAATCACGGTTTCCATAGACTGAGATGTTGAACGGAAATCTTGCTTAAGGGACCACGACACCTGGAAGTAAGAAAGGAGAGACAAGGTTTCTCAGTGCGGTGCAGGGGGTCATTTTGCTGCTTAGGCAGGGCCAGGGGTGGTAGTTGAAAAAAGAAACTATTGGTACTCTCGCTGCATTCAAAAAGGATGGAGTGGGATGGTCAGAGAGATGGCCTGGAGGGTGGGAGGTGCACTTGAGTGGGGGTGTCGGGGAGCCGTGTGTGACCAGGATCAAAAACTTTGGCTCAAATAGCTGGATTTCAAGGTGAAGTGGGAGAATGGAAGAACAGGCTCCCGCCTTTCCCCTCTCGCGCTTGGCCTAGAGGATCACGGCCTAGACACCCGCCACGAGAGGAGTTTGCCTATCTACCAGACGACCAAATACCCGGGTACAGGAACATATGGATGTGCCCACCTACCTGCCCAGCAGCCCGTCCTGCCCATGCCGACACCTGCGGCATGGATCAACTCGACTAAACCTACACGTCGTTAGAGATGCCATGACGACCTAGCCAACGGTCAGCACACCTGTGCAAACATGCACACCGGACACTCCCACACCAATCCACACGAAGAACATACTCAGTGCTATGACGTAGGCGACAGACATACCCACGGACGTGCATCTTTATTATTTTCCACATAGGCTCTCAAAATGCAGAAACGCAAGACGCATAATGAACTTATCTAAAAAGGCTTGCTCACGCTTCTTCTAAGAACCATGTACCATAATGAAGAATATAACGGAGACACGATACTGAGGATAGAGCAATATGATACCGTAACCTAAAGCGCTCTGAATCAAACGGTTCCACCTATGCACCAGGCCAAAGTAGGCCGCAAGCAAAAGCTTCCATGAACATTGAATGAGCAAGAGCTCGGTTGCTGACCCTGCAGAATGAGCCCGGCGAAAGCACACCGCCAAGGGCACGATGTTGCAATCTCGCACGCCGCAAGCCGACGCCAAGGTCGCACCTGCAGATAAACCAGGCACACAGTGGGAAAAACAATATTAATTGTGCTGAATTTTGCCTCAAACACGGTCCCACCTCACGTGACAAAGCCAAACCTGACAGGATGCCAAGCCCAGGAGGAAGGAGACGCCTGAATCCCACATTTCAAGACACAGGCAGATACAATTAAAAGACACATTGGACATCTGCAGCAGTGGGAGTAGTCGACCTCCCAACATATGAATAAATCCTCACATTGTTTACACCTACCCATAGTAAAACATTGTTGCAAATGACAGGTGCACCACGAGCTGGGAACAGCGATAGTCCCAGACTGGGAGGCTCGCGAGCGGACCAATCAGAACATGGGGCTCTTATCACTGACGCCATTAACATTGACCAATCCTCAGAGGTCTTCATGTAACAATTTTCATGTATCAAATTGAAGGGACAGCCCAAGTATATCACCTGACTAACCCTCAACCACTAACACTGTTCTCTATATGTATGCTATACTAACCCTACCACTCGAGTAACCAATCCAGAGTGGAAATAGGTTTTTTGCTAAACTTTCTAAGGTGACGCAAGTAGCGCGTCATACTAAGGTAAAAAGGGCCTGCGAGCCCCACGATTGTGTGTGTGTCAGGACGGACGCGTACGATCCTTGACCCATCCCTGCCGTTTTGTCTAATAAACAGCAGAATCACCTTGCTTCTTGCGTGTATCTCATACTCTATCTCTTTTGGGATATACGGGAGGAGTTGGGGCCTCCCTGCCCAGGGGGCTACGGAGGGCCCGGCCGACCCCGGCAGAATTTCCCCCCCGACAAGTTGGAGGCACTGCTGAGGTCTGTTTAAGATCTTCTTTTTTATTTTTATTTTTCCAGGTACTCCTGTTGCGAGGAGGCCCGGCGGCGTGGCCCCCTCTGCCGTTGCCCCCTTCTGAGGACAACAGGACCATTGCGGAACTGCGAGAAGACCGGACAGCGCAATCCGGATATTGGCCTTCGGGAGCCAGTTGAGAAGTATCCCGCCCGCGGTTGGCGAGTGTCCAGACGTGGTCCAGACGAGGGGAGGTGGCGAGCCGCTTGGAGGGGTGCACGCAGTCGAGCGGCCCCGCATCAAGAGAACTTGGTGAGCATGCCACGCACAACAAGCAATGTGAAATTGTGAGGGAGGGGGGAGGAATTAAATACGGGAGGTGGGATGTGTTGCACAGGTGCGCGGCAAAGGTTTGACAATTTAGTGTTGGCAATGAAATGAATGGTAGCCGAACGAGTGCAAGAGCAGTCGGCTACGTTACGCGAGAGAGGGGGGTGGAGCACGAAAACATCACGTGCGGCCGCTCGTAGACACTGATTGGCCTAGGTCGTGACTACGTGTAAGGGTGTGTGTGTGTGGTTTCCTACGATTTGGCATTTATTGATCAATGAGTAGATGAGGATCCCTATTGTTCGAGCAAGAAACTCTATAGGTAGATGACGTTTCCCTGTAGGCGGTAGCTAGTTAGTTGCCCAATACGGAAGATAATTGGCTGGTTAAGCCCTCGTGTCGAGGGGCGTATCACATGCGAGGCGACGCAGTGTGCGCAGTCCGATTATATTATTGATTACCTTGTTCCAGGAGTGACAGGAAGACAGCTGTGAGGTTAACGGGGGTAGATTGCAAGTGTATTTTGGACTTAAAGAATATATGAAGAACTTACCAGTAGTTCGAAGAGATCGGTGACGTCACCAGTAGGGCTTTCATAGGATATCCCGAGCACAAGGCATCTTTCTTTCTGAGAGTGGTGGGGAAGAGAACTGTGGTAAAGGAGTGGAAACGGAGATAAATGGTAATGAGTTGATCGGGGAAAGGCGAAACGGGGGACGTGGCTGCGCACGGAGAACGCCGGCCACGGCAAGTGTAGAAGAAGGAGGAGGAGCAAATGAAAATAGGACGACTGTATAAGAACGTCACAAGGGGTACGCAGCCGCAGGGGGCTACGTGCGCCTCGGCCGCAGGGGGCCGTAAGGGTGTTGTGTAAAGGAAGAAAGAAAGAAGAAAATATACAAATGTAAATACTATATTTTAATAATTTTCCTTAGCGGACTATCGCAAGTCCCCAAATTTACGGGGCCAAGTAAAGGTATAAGGCTGTGTATTGTAAGTGTTAGTAAGATAATAGCTACCAAATAGGGGAAGGATAACAAGTGAAGCGCTACTATGTCATACGGGACAGGATCGGGAGGGTGGGGGAACACCCTCACTACCCCACTACAACACATATGTACAACACTGTCACCCCATAGGGAGAAACTGATCAAGTATAGCATAGAATGGACACAGGGGATGGACAACAAAATGATAACACCATGGCCGCCTAATGGTAGCTTCGATCCATATACCCAACATTCACTATTAAACCATCTGCATAATACATACAAAGGGAAGAAGTTGACACACCATGTGGAGGTGTTTAACTTATGGAGGATGTTCCAAGGGTCCCGACCAGGACCAAATGGAATGTTCACTGTGGGGGAAATACCGGAAGAAAAAGAGATTAAGGAGGAAGGAGAGAATGGGAAAAAGGGGAGTGAAGACCCAAAGAACACGGGGAACGGACAAGAGGGAGGAGAAAAGAATAATAACTCAAAAGAAAATGAAATAAAAAAGGAACAGAGCAACGATATACCCCTAGCAAAGGTAGTGAAAACAGAGGGAGGGGGGTTGTACCCTTTAAGAGAATTAGGAGAAATAGAAAGTGGAAAGTTAAGGGCGGCTGAGGGGTACTCGAACCCGGCATACAGTCCGCCACCATATGTGGCTCATAGGAAGATGCCAGCAGGGGAGGGGAGGACTGGAGAAGAACAAACTGTGGAAATAGGACATGATGAGTGGGTAGCTGCGCAGATACTATTAAAATTACGAGGTTCCTTAACAGGAGAAGAGAAGGAGGTAGTAAGGAAAATAGACGAGGATAATACCAGGGAGAGTGGAATGAGAGGGGAAGAGCTGTTACGACAAAAGGAAGAGATTTTGGAGGAACGACTAGCAGAGTTAAGGGATGAGCAGAATGAACTGATCAAACAGCTCAAGAGGGAGGAAAGAGAGAGAGCAAGGGAAAGGAAAGAAGGTAAGAACGAATTGGAAAAAATAAGGGAACGAACTGAGGAGCAAAGGAGAGAAGCTGAAAGGGTAAAAGCAGCAGCAGAAAGGGTATCAAGAGCAGTGCTACGAGAGAGGAAAAGGAAAGTAGAAGAGAAAGAAAAAGAAATGGCAATGTGGAAGAAGAGATTACTATCAGAAACAACTAAGAAATACGAAGAAGGGAGGGTGATAGAGAGTATATTAGAAAGGGAGAGGGTGAGATGGGAAAGGAAGAAAGAGGATGAAAGGATATTGGAAAAGGTGAGTAGTGAAGTAATGGAGGAATTAAAAAGGAAAATGGAGGAAATTGGTAGAGAGATGGAGGAGAGAAATGAAGGGGAAAGAGAAGATAGGAGAAGGGAGAGTGAAGTAAGAGGGTATGTATATAGAGACACAGAGGTAGCAACAACATCAGCGCAAAGGGGAGCGGTTGGTAAAGGAGAAAAGGGAGAACCGGACCTAATAGACTTAAAAACAGTAACAATCAAGGGGAAAAAGACAGAGTGGGGGCTGCCGTTTACGAATGACTTTTGTAGTGAGGAAGAAGAAGGAATGGAGAAGGAAGGAAGCAACAGTGAAAGGGAAAGCCTAGATAAACTATACACCACCCGGACCAATACAGACTCACCATGGATCTGTAGGAGAAAGGATGAACTGGAGAGGAGTGAGGAGGAAGAGCAAGGAATAGCGGAAAGACAGACACATGAAGCCACACCGTCACCATCACACCCTCTCCCATCCCACCCTACATGCTCAACCACCTCACGCTCATTACGTACAATCAAACTCGCGCCCTTCACAAACGAACTGACACCCTATGCAGGTAGGCTTAGAGACCTCCCTAGACGCAGGCAGGAAGGACGAATACACACGCCCACATTAAATACAGGAAATGATGGAAGAAGGGGAAAAGATGGAGAAGAAAGAGTTACGAGCAGGGGAAATACGGACGAAATTGACGATGTAGGAGAGAGGGAAGAAGAGGAGGGGTGTGAGGACTCGATTTTATGGAACCCAAGGGGTAAAACGAGACACAACTTAATGCCACTTCTGGAGAGGGGAGGGGTTAGACCACAGTACGTCCCTTGGAAGCATACAGACAAAGAAATATAAAGTGCAGGCTCCCATCATTAAGTGGAGGTGCGGGTAAATGGTTATATAAAATGGAAAAACACACCGCAGGACAGAAACTGGCAGTGGGAGATGTAAAGGGCCTTCTAATATCGATATTAGGGGATGCAGCGGGTGACATTTGGAAGAGAGCGGGATTCACTGGGGTAACAATAGCAAACACATCGCACGATGGGGCACCATTCGCAAACTGCAGACATGCACTATGGCAGGCACTGAGGGTAGAGTACCCAGACACATCAGATATAGGAGCAATTACCTCACGCAAGATGCGTGAGAACGAAGATCCTGTTGATTATATCCAGGAAATCCAAGAGAAGTGGCGCATGGAAACTAGAGAACAATGGGACAAAACACCAGCAATATTTTATCATATACTAGTACAAGGAGTTCAGAAACAACTGAAGAAAGTAGTGGGAATGGAAGCAAAAGCATGGCCAGAAATACAACTGACAATAGTGCATCATTGCAGGACATGGCAAGGAAAAATGAAACAAAATGAAGAGGACAGGAAAACGGAAGAGGCTAAACTAGTACAGAAAAAACTTACTAAATACACAATGGAAGGGGCACTAATAACTACACCTACAACAATGACCCAAAGCCCCACACAAGTAGTGGCTGCACAAGATCCCTCCCAAATACCACCCTCACAGACTATAACACAACAGGTGCCGCCACTCCAACCATACACGACCAACATGGGAGGAGGATACTCAATGCCAGGAGCTGGGTATTATAATTACAACAGGGGAAGAGGAGGAATTATGAGAGGGAGAGGATACGGATATAACACACAACAGCAGGTGGGAGGACTTAGAAATTCCTACCCCACCGGGCAACCAGTATACCAGGACAACACAGGAAGCTTTCCATGGCAGAGTAGGGAACCACCGGTGTGTTGGAGTTGTGGATTAGTAGGGCACATGTCACGCACGTGTAGAGTAAGACCAGGAACACCATCATGGAGCGAACAGGGACAACCAAGGCCCACACAGGAATGGCAGGGCATACAGCAACAGCAGACGTTGCAACAGGGAAATGAACAGCAACAACTAATAACACAACAACAGCCACAGACATATTCACTGCCACAACAACAGGTAGCGATAACACAACAACCCCAAGCACAACAAACACAACTGGGTAGGGTGACGGTCCTGGGACACAACCCTTACACAGGAAATGGTCAATCGTTGTACCCTCAATAGGACAGCCCACAGACGGCCTTGGTGTGTCCCATCCTGTCGGTAACACCTAATAGTGCGGAGGAACCACGCATAGAGGTAACGATGGGTGACAAAAAATTATCATTCCTTGTTGACACCGGGGCGACCCGGTCTTGCATAAGGGAAGGTAAATTTAAGATGTCGGGCGAAGCCATGAACACGCAAGGATTCTCTGGGGCTAGAGGGTTGGTTCCCTTTACTGATAACATTCCCTTATCTATAGGAGATTATGACATGTCAGTCCCACTTTTATATTATAGTGCCTCACCAGTAAATATACTGGGGAGAGACATCATGAACAGGTTGAATATGAGGATCTCCTTTACGGAGGACGGCATAATTTGCTCTATTCCAGGAATTAACATGCTCACAGCACGACAGATTATGCAAGCATACTGCGGACAGACAGCGATTACGGCTGAGCCAGTAGATGGCGAACTATTCCAGTACGGGACAGACATGGCATTTGCATGGATGCCAGGGATAGAGGGAAAGATCTGGAGGAGGCCAGCATCCTATTTCTTCAGACCAGAAACACCAGTCAATGAACCAGAAGGAAAGGTGGTTCCAGTGGACATTGAGAGCATTATAGCAACAGCTGATTACATTGCGGTACATGCCCAAGACAGAGAAGGAAGAGCATGGAGGGCAGTGATAGCACTAGCAGAAGGATGTAGACTCACCCAGGTGTCAGATGAGGAGCTGTTCTCAGAAGAAAAGGAGGAAGGTGAAATGGTGTTTATGATGAGTGTGGAAATATGGCTAAGAGTAGCGTACAAACAAGTGGCACAGAAAATTGCAATGGCACTTGAGGCACCCACATCCACCCCAGTTCCCTTCTTTGAGGAGGATATGACAAAAGTACCCACATCATTATGGACTACTAGCCCCTATGACGTGGGGTGCATAAAAAGTATAGGGGGAGTAAGGATAAAATTGAAAAAAGGTGCAATACTCCCCAGAGTGAAACAGTACCCACTATCAAAAGAGGCAGATGAGGGCATATATGAAACCATAACGGCCCTTATAGATAACGGCATATTGGTCCCCTCAGAATCACCATGTAACACGGCTGTATACCCAGTGTGCAAGGCTAGAGGGGGGTCTTGGCGCTTCATACAGGATCTCAGGCCCTTGAACAACATAGTAGAAGCAGAATACCCCATAGCCGCAAACCCAGCCACAATATTGTGTGGCATTCCAGCAGAAGCATCACGATTTACAGTGATCGACCTTAAAAATGCTTTTTTCTCAATACCATTGCAACCAGACTCACAAGATCTGACAAGCTTCACTTACAGAAACACAAAGTGGAAACACACCAGATTGCCACAAGGGTACTGCGAATCACCCTCAATCTTCAACAGAGTAATACAGATGGATTTGGGTAACATTGAAGTGGAAAGCACAGTGTTGCAGTATGTCGACGACATAATTATTTGCAGTACAGTACAAACGAAAGAACATGCAGAGAGGACTCATTAAAGATGCTGACAATATTGGCTGAAAAAGGTTACAAGGTAGACATGGAAAATTTACAGTACTGTCAAGAACAGGTACTTTACATTTTTCAGCTCATATCCCAACATGGAAGAAAGATTGCACCACAAAGAGCACAGGCCATTTCAAAAACGCCAGTGCCACAAACAGTGAGGGAACTGCAGCAGTTCCTGGGTCTGTGCAACTACTGTAGAGCATGGGTATTCATACATAGGACCCCTGCTTGAGGTGTTAAAGGAAGCTAATAAAGGGGAGAAAAAGTTGGGGTGGACAATGGAAATGAAAGAGGCTTTTGATGAACTGAAAGATGCGATATCAACTGCTCCGGTACTGGCAACCCCAGACTATGAGGGACAATTCTTTATATTTTCACATTGCGACTCAGCAGTAATGAAAGCAGTGTTGGCTCAAAAAACAAGCATGGGCTACAAACCAGTAGCATTTTACAGCGGCCACTTAGATCATGTGATGTTAGGTCATTTCCCTTGCGAACAAGGTCTCGCCGCAGCTGCTTTTGCGGTAGAGAAAGCATCAGCAATCACCATGGGGTGCCCAACTACACTGTTTGTGGAACATGCAATATTTGCAATATTGAATAAACCTAAGTCCACCCTAACCACGCAAAGGGCATCAGGTTATGAGATCATCTTATCCAGAGCTGAACTATCAATTGTTAGATGTAGCACGGTCAACCCTGCAAGGTTCCTAGCAGAAGTAATTGAGGAAGGAGATTATGCACACGATTGTACGCAAATCACTGAAATGTACTCATGTACTAGAAAGATTGAAGAGAACGCACTAGAGGGAGGTGAGCTCCTGTTCATTGATGGGTCATCAACAATCGACCAAAGGGATGGTATAAGGAGGACTGGGGCAGCAGTGGTAAAAATGATGGAGGTACCGGTGTGTTTGGCAATGAAATGTGTACAACTACCACAGCATTATTCCGCTCAAGCAGCAGAATTAATTGCACTAATATTGGCGTTGAAGGAAAGCTTTGACAAACGAGTGACCACATATTCCAACAGCGCATATGTTACGTCCACTGTCCACTCAGGGCTGTCGAAATGGAGAAGAAGAGGGTTTAGGAGAGCTGATGGCACTCCAGTGCAACATGCCCTCCTATTGGCTGAACTAATTGAAGCAGTAAATGACCCCCAAGAATTAGCTTTGGTCAAATGCACCGCACACACCAATGGTGAAGACCACATTTCAAAAGGGAATGCAGCAGCAGGCGCACATGCAAAGTATGCTGCATATTTTTGTGAGATATGGAACCCCTCAGAGTCAAAGAGAGGGAGAGGGAGGGGAATGGCTAAGGAGATGTTGATAAGAGAAGGGTACACCCATCTCCCAGCCACACAGATAATGGAGCTACAAGCGGCTGCACCAATGGCAGAAAAAGAAATATGGGTAAAAAGAGGATGCACAATGTCACCAACTGACGCACTATGGCGCCAGGGTGACACTGGAAAGATTGTAATACCACTGGCACTATTGAACACCGCCCTGAGCCAACTACACCACCCAGCCCACACAGGCAAGGAAGTAATTGCAGCACGAATTAGGGAAGACTGGTTCTGCCCCGAGTTAAATTCTCATGTGTCAAATTTTATCAGCAATTGTCTCACATGTCAACAGTTTACGGCCGGTCACACTCTGAAGGTGATAAGAGGTACTATACCCCGGCCAGAGGGACCCTTCCGACATCTCCATATTGACTATGTTGATATGATCAACGTATGTCAAGGAAATAGGTATATGATTGTAGTAGTATGCCTATTCTCGAGGTGGATTGAAGCAGGGCCCTGTTCACACCCAGATGCATTCAGAGCAGCTAAATTCCTAGTGAGACAGGTCTTCCCCAGGTGGGGAGTGTGCGAGGTACTGCGGTCAGATAATGGCCCACATTTCGCAAATGAAATGTTCCAGCACATCACATCCTTACTGAACATCAAGCATAAATTTGCATGTGCATACCACCCACAGGCCAACGGTGTATGTGAACGCCTGAATGGCCTATTAAAGGAAGCAATTGCAAAAATACAGCAAACAACAAAGAAGAGTTGGTTGTATTGCCTTCCACTAGCCCTATTTGAGCTAAGGAATAGACCAGGTTCCGACCACCATCTCACCCCTCACGAGGTGGTCACCGGACGTCAAATGCGCCTTCCCCTAACGCCAACATCAAGAGCATTTACCGACCACGAGAGTACTGCAAATGTCCTTGGTGATGAAATGTACCAATATGTGTCTTCTTTGATTACTAGTGTAGTGTTTGTGTCTCAACAGCTCGAGCGCACGCGGGGCGGGTCTAACAGCGATCAACAAGAAGACGCGGATAAAGAATTGGAAAAGGAAAGACTGTGCAAAGTTGCTAAAGGTGACCACGTACTACTTCGCAATTTCAACAGAAAGTGGAACAGCCCACGCTTCACTGGCCCCCATCTGGTAGAGGAGGTATCAACGAGAGCAGTAAAGCTACAGGACATACGTGCCTGGAACCAAATACATGACGTAAAGATCTACAAACTCCAGAACCGCCCCAGCGCCACCGACAGGGCCACTGGAAGAACAACAACAGCGTCACCAACGGAGGAAGAGACTTCTACCACAACTAACGGCCTAAGTGTCCCCATACCCTGCCACCCCTCAGATTCCCCAGAGACAACTACTAGAAAAGAAAGGGGTGATCCCCATACCGCCCACCCCATGGTTACACGATTAAAGAGTAAAGAGACTTCCGCCAGTTGAGCCCCAAACCCTCTGCCCATTGACCCCCTATCCACTGTAGTAATAACTGAACTGAAGGACATTGTCTTGCACATATACACATGTAAACACCTGAATGTTCTCTTTCTTTTCTCTCGCACATGCAGGTACAGCGTATTATTGTACCACTAAGAAAGTAGATAACTAACCAATTCACTGCCCAGGAGTAGATGGTACCCTCAGACGATAATTACCTGGAAGAATTGTCACACCAATTTGTATATGAAATAAAAAGGCCAACATACCTGAAAAGAAGGAGGGTACGTGTCCACTACACAGCATTCCTCTTGGCCATAGAACATTCAATGCCCCACCTCCAACCATACTTGCCTGCCCTAAGAGATAGATCGCTAAGATTGGCGAGGTAACAGCTCTTCGCCTGGGCACTGAATGACTACTTGATAGGGAGAGCTTAAAAATGACAACTAACACTAATAACAAGCATATTAAGAATTTTCAGGCGGGCAACTGTAACGTCGCAAGAATAAGCTGCCGGACTGCAGCAAGGTAAGAGCAAAATGCCGGTGAAATTAGCATCTGTAATAAAATTGATAGGGATTTTAATGACCACCGGGTTCTTGGCTGCCTCTGTATGGCAGTACAGCTATGCTATCAATATTATTGCTGTACCCAAACCTAATACACCCCCACCGCCAGCTGCAACAGGTGTTACGTCAGGTGGTACTAGTAAAATCCCACACAAGGAAAATAGAGTTAAACACAGCACATACTCAGATAATAAAGGTATTGACAACTACATACAAGATTCAGCACACATCTCAAACAACATATGGTACCAACACATGACCCACATAGGTAAGCAGACAACAGAAGACAGCTGCTACGTTTGCTCATTAATCCCATACGCCATGAGCGCTTCTCGAACATTTGTTGCCACGGAGATAGATGAAAAAATAGCACGATGTATAATATACCTGGCACTGTTCCAGACGAAAGGAAGATTTCAAGGGACAGTGGTGCAACTGGTGTGGAAAACACGAGATACATATCCATATGAAAACAACTTCCTCAAGACTTATTTGAGTTAGCACAAGAGCAGTTTACATGCTGAAGGATTCAGATACATAACAAGTGGTCCTGAAAAAGGAGAAACAAAGAAAGTAACACTACAGTACCTACCATGTGATTGGTACGCCACTGAAGTCCCTGGTAAAAACGGATGTTGGGAAAGACCACTGGTGATAATCACAGGGAAGGTGTACATGAACAACAAATGGGACATAGGAGTGGTTGGCAGCAACATGGTAACAAGAGAAAATATTTCAACTATTGATGGACACAACCATAGATGTTGGATGACTTGGGTCAAGTACGTACCCATGCTCACGTGGATGGAAAAGGATGAAGACCCAATAACAATACTGCCGCTAACTGCGCCTAAGGTATGCTACCAACATAAAGGGGAGGTGGACGTAGGATACAACACCAACTGTGAAAGCGTGATGGAGTTACCTGAGGGGGGAGCAGGAACAGCAGTAGTAATGGACCATTACTGGGCCTGTGGAAAAGAGGCATACCACACACTGCCCCCTCTGTGGAATGGTATATGCACAATGGTGCACGTTAATGTACCATCACTAGTGGTACCCCAGAAACATGTCAATGTGGCAAACTTCCCCAAAATGGATGAAGGGAACAAGAGGAAGAAGAGATCTGTACAACCTCAGAAGGGGCCCGAGAGCAAAACCGACGGCAATAATACTGTCCTGAATAGAAAGAAAAGACAAGGAGAACCTCTGACAGGAAATTACCTATGGGGAAGGTCGGAAACAGCACTCACTTCAATTCCACCAGACCACAGACTATTCAGCAGAGCAGCAATGTTCTTCTCCTCAATAATACATCCAGGACTACAGGCTTACGCAAACGCAAAATGGCTCCAGATAACTCGATGGGAACTAAAGATGACTATTAATTCTACGGTAAATGGATTCAACGCAATAAAAGAGGAACTGCGAGCTGTGAGGATGGTAGCACTTCAGAACAGATATGTACTGGACCTCCTCACAGCAATTGAAGGAGGAGTTTGCGCTAAGATAGGACAATCATGCTGCACATTCATCCCTGCCAACGATGCTGACAATGGTACACTGACAGAAGCAGTTTTACAATTGGCCCAGATGCACTCAAAAATGATGGATGAAAGTAAAGGTGTGAAAAAGGATGAGAGCTGGTTTTCAATATTATGGTCATGGATGCCATCTTGGCTGTCAGATGGACTGAAGATTATAGTTGGATGTACTATTTTGGCTGGAGCTACACTGATCATAATAAGATTTTGGAAGGCCCGGAAGGCACGCACCACAGACGAAATGATCGAAATGGTTGGTATGCACCTCTTGATGCCAACAGATGATGGCCAACACACAGGCACAATCATAAAAGAGAGAGAGAAGTTGCGCAACCAGATCATCACCAACCACCTGGACCCACCATCTGTGAAGCTCGAAAACCCAAGAAACCCAAGGAGCTACATAGGGAAATGGGTATACTGCACTCCTGGAGGAACCTGTGCATATATGTATTGGTCATTTGAAGACCATGTTAACCACTATGGACATTTGGGAGGAATAACTAAAATATGGAGAGTAAGAGGAGATAAAGAAAAGGATATGTTTGTGGTCGACAAGTCGACCAGAGGGGGGACTGAAGTGGGAGAATGGAAGAACAGGCTCCCGCCCTTCCCCTCTCGCGCTTGGCCTAGAGGATCACGGCCTAGACACCCGCCACGAGAGGAGTTTGCCTATCTACCAGACGACCAAATACCCTGGTACAGGAATATACGGATGTGCCCACCTACCTGCCCAGCAGCCCGCCCTGCCCATGCCGACACCTGCGGCATGGATCAACTCGACTAAACCTACACGTCGTTAGAGATGCCATGACAACCTAGCCAACGGTCAGCACACCTGTGCAAACATGCACACCGGACACTCCCACACCAATCCACACGAAGAACATACTCAGTGCTATGACGTAGGCGACACACATACCCACAGACGTGTATCTTTATTATTTTCCACATAGGCTCTCAAAATGCAGAAACGCAAGACACATAATGAACTTATCTAAAAAGGCTTGCTCACGCTTCTTCTAAGAACCATGTACCATAATGAAGAATATAACGGAGACACGATACTGAGGGTAGAGCAATATGATACCGTAACCTAAAGCGCTCTGCATCAAACGGTTCCACCTATGCACCAGGCCCAAGTAGGCCACAAGCAAAAGCTTCCATGAACATTGAATGAGCAAGAGCTCGGTTGCTGACCCTGCAGAATGAGCCCGGCGAAAGCACACCGCCAAGGGCACGATGTTGCAATCTCGCACGCCGCAAGCCGACGCCAAGGTCGCACCTGCAAGATAAACCAGGCACACAGTGGGAAAAACAATATTAATTGTGCTGAATTTTGCCTCAAAAACGGTCCCACCTCACGTGACAAAGCCAAACCTGACAGGATGCCAAGCCCAGGAGGAAGGAGATGCCTGAATCCCACGTTTCAAGACACAGGCAGATACAATTAAAAGACTCATTGGACATTTGCAGCAGTGGGAGTAGTCGACCTCCCAACATATGAATAAATCCTCACATTGTTTACACCTACCCATAGTAAAACATTGTTGCAAATGACAGGTGCACCGCGAGCTGGGAACAGCGATAGTCCCAGACTGGGAGGCTCGGGAGCGGACCAATCAGAACATGGGGCTCTTATCACTGACGCCATTAACATTGACCAATCCTCAGAGGTCTTCATGTAACAATTTTCATGTATCAAATTGAAGGGACAGCCCAAGTATATCACCTGACTAACCCTCAACCACTAACACCGTTCTCTATATGTATGCTATACTAACCCTACCACTCGAGTAACCAATCCAGAGTGGAAATAGGTTTTTTGCTGAACTATCTAAGGTGACGAAAGTAGCGCGTCATACTAAGGTAAAAAGGGCCTGCGAGCCCCACGATTGTGTGTGTGTCAGGACGGATGCGTACGATCCTTGACCCATCCCTGCCGTTTTGTCTAACAAACAGCAGAATCACCTTGCTTCTTGCGTGTGTCTCATACTCTATCTCTTTTGGGATATACGGGAGGAGTTGGGGCCTCCCTGCCCGGAGGTCTATGGACGGCCCGGCCGACCCCGGCAGAATTTCCCCCCCGACAAGTGTCTACAGTAAAAACGTCTTACAGAGTTTACTTACAAAAAAATAAATTGCATAATAAAGCCAGGGGTGGAAGTGGAAAAACGAAACTAGTGGTACTCTCGCTGCAATCAAAAAGGAGGGAGTGGGATGGTCAAAAGGAGGGAGTGGGATGGTCAGAGGGATGGCCGGAAGGGCATGAGGTGCTCTTGAGTGGGGGTGGAGGGGAGGTGAGTGTGACCAGGATCACAAACCTTGGCTCACATAGTTGGATTTCAAGGTCTACAGTAAAAACATCTTACAGAGTTTTCTTACACAAAAATAAATTGCATAATAAAGCCACAGGACAACATGTAAATCCGTATAGCAACATGTTAAACCAAAAGAATATCATTGTGGCTTTAATTTTCACATTCTGAATGGTGAACTATAATTCCCAGAATGTAAGATAATGCCACCATGAAACATTATAAATGCCTGAAACTTGAGGAGAACCATCTCTGGTTACGAAACCACTGCACACCTTTCTCTTTGCTTCTGCCTTTTCTCCTCCTCTCCCCTGCTGACCTCCTGGCTGAAACTCAATCTGCACTGGTTACCTGGCCACCCTCTGTTCTCGAGCCCAGGTCCCTGCCCTGCCAGTTCACACACACCAGCACTGCCTGCCTGCCTGCCAACCCCCGCACTTGGGGACTGTTTCTGTATCCCTACAGTCCCACCACCAGCACTTGACACCTGATGTCTGCACTTACCTTTGCACTTGCCACCTGTTGGCCATTACTTTACTTATTTTTTTTATTCTATGCCCATGTACTGCACTGTCCCCTCCCTCTTCCCCCCACACTTTCCCCTTTCCCCCATTCCATGCACTTTCACAATCTGAATGACACCTGGCCTAGTAGGATTATTGTCTGTCCTCCCTTTGTTCTCCCTCCCTTGCCTTGTTGCGCCTTGAAACACTTGTGTATTGGTGTGTTATAAATGCCATATCATATCATATATCATATAATATCATATCAAAACCCAGAGTACTTTCAGTGATTTTAGACATGTAATAATAGAAGTTGTGTTATAAACAAAGATATGCAGATTATTTGTCATAAACTTCCAGCACGTTGTTATTTATGATGTTGAAAATATTTGATTAGTGACTTAAAGCAACTTAATTGTTTTGCATATCAACACAGTAGACATCATGGATATAAACACATCTTTAAATGGGTGCTTTGTGTTGCTCACTTTAACTAGCAGAGACATGCAAGGTGTGCGATATTTTGACCCATTCCAATGTGCCCCACTACATCACTTTACAAATGGTGAAAGAAACAGCCCAAAATGGATGCGCTGATTTCTGTGCGCGCCAAAATCTGCCAAATTGCGTTTGGGTCACAACCAAAAGGCTGCACACCCTGCCACACTCAGTTACGGGGGGGACAGAGTTCTCACTGCAGGAGCACGCCAGTGGATCCTGTTAAATTCAACATGGAGCAAGGCAGGAGAATTGTGCTGAAAACCGAAAATGCCTTTTAAAATGGTAGCTTTGCAACCTTCAAAAGTGCTGTTTTTGGCTCTAGATCCATTTATTTCATGGAATAATTGAGATTAAAAGGGTACTGACATGCCAGGATCCTCCAGTGTGGCTCTGAGGAACCGGGCCTCATTGACTGACAGCTTTATAAAATGTATCTAAGGAAAAAAGCAGCCCAGGAGCATTGTTTTCAGTTCCACAGGAAAAACACAACTACAAGTGCAAAAAGTAACAAAACAAGCTGTAAAGTGAGAGAAACTCTAAACAGAGGCAGGATACATGTATCCAGACTGCTAACAATCCCAGCTCTCAAGGGAAGACCTAATGTTGAATAAAAATGTGTATGAGCTGCAGAGGAAAATCTGATTTAGAAGACTCAGTTTAATGTGCTTTTTCAGGAATGAAGTGCAAAATCGCCTGTTTTGAAAGTATGTTTTTGTTTAAAGGTTTATAGGGTAATTCATAGAATTCAGCGCACAAGTGGCGCACACGGCTGGTGCACAGTGTGCGCGTGCGGCAGTCTGCATGAGCCGCGTGAGCCAAAATCCATTTCTGCGCACAGCATATTTGTGGATTTTATCATCCATAACCAGCCGTGGCGCAGAGTGGTGCAGTGACCCGGCAGCTGCGCCAATTACACCCCAACCCCTCCCCGTGCACCATGAACAGTGCACAAATCCCTTACATGGCGCACAGGCCAGTGGACCAGCATACAGCCCCCAACCATGAAAACATCTGTAAAAGTCCCTGCACACCCCTCCGAATACACGTACCCTGCTGCGTGGGAAGTGTTACATGCGATAGGCCCTGTGCGAGCGGGGTTCGTGTATTTCGGGGTGCGCGGGACGTTTTACACGCGATTGGCCTTGGACGAGTGGGGTACGTGTATTCTGAGGGGTGCGCGGGGAGTTGCACACGCGATAGGCCTTGGGCGAGCGGGGTATGTGTATTTCTGGGGTGCGCGGGAAGTTTTACACGCGATTGGCCCTGTGCGAGCGGGGTATGTGTATTTCGGGGGTGCGTGGGAAGTTTTACACACGATTGGCCTTGGGTGAGTGGGGTACGTGTATTCTGAGGGGTGCGTGGGGAGTTTCACACGCGATAGGCCTTGGGCAAGCGGGGTACATGTATTCTGAGGGGTGCGCTGGGAGTTTCACACTCGATAGGCCTTGGGCGAGTGGGGTAAGTGTATTTGGGGGGTGCGCGGGAAGTTTTACACGCGATTGGCCTTGGGCGAGTGGGGTACGTGTATTCTGAGGGGTGCGCAGGGAGTTTCACACGCGTTAGGCCTTGGGCGAGCGGGGTACATGTATTCTGAGAGGTACGTGGGGAGTTTCACACGCGATAGGCCTTGGGCGAGTGGGGTATGTGTATTCTGAGGGGTGCACGGGGAGTTTCACACACGATAGGCCTTAGACGAGGGGGGTACTTGTATTTCGGGGGTGCGTGGGAAGTTTTACACGCAATTGGCCTTGGGTGAGTTGGGTAAGTGTATTCTGAGGGGTGCGCGTGGAGTTTCACACGCGATTGGCCTTGGGCGAGTGGGGTAATTGTATTCTGAGGGTTGCGCAGGGAGTTTCACACGAGATAGGCCTTGGGTGAGTAGGGTACGTGTATTTCAGGGGTGCGCAGGAAGTTTTACACACTATTGGCCTTAGGCGAGTGGGGTACGTGTATTCTGAGGGGTGCGCAGGGAGTTTTACACGCCATAGGCCTTGGGTGAGCAGGGTACGTGTATTTCGGGGGTGCACGGGAACTTTCACATGCGATTTCGCTTGCAGAGTGGGGTACGTGTATCCAGGGTGTTATACACGTGAATTGCCAGTGTGGGTCCTCCCAGGTGTGCCCTCGACCCCTCCCCAGCCCGTGCAGGCAGCCCACACCACAGGGGACTACCCTGCACCCCTGGTCATGTCCGGCAGGTAGCCCATCCACCATGAGCAAGCCCCCAGCCAGCCCACATGTCACCTTGCACTAGTGATCACTGACTCATGTCCCTCACCACCCCCACCCACTCAGCACTGAGGGGCACCTGCCAGCAGGCCCCGACTCATGTCCCTCAGCACCACCACCCACCCAGCATTGAGGGGCACCTGCCAGCAGGCCCCGACTCATGTCCCTCAGCACCCCCACCCACCCAGAATTGAGGGGCACCTGCCAGCAGGCCCCGACTCATGTCCCTCAGCACCCCCACCTACCAAAGCATTGACGGCCACCTGCCAGCAGGCCCCGACTCATGTCCCTCAGCACCCGCACCCACCCAGCATTGAGGGCCTCCTGCCAGCAGGCCCCGACTCATGTCCCTCAGCACCCCCACCCCCCCCCCCAGCATTGAGGGGCACCTGCCAGCAGGCCCCGACTCATGTCCATCAGCACCCCCACCTACCCAGCATTGAGGGCCACCTGCCAGTAGGCCCCGACTCATGTCCCTCAGAACCCCCACCCTCCCAGCATTGAGGGGCACCTGCCAGCAGGCCCCGACTCATGTCCATCAGCACCCCCACCTACCCAGCATTGAGGGCCACCTGCCAGCAGGCCCGACTCATGTCCCTCAGCACCCCCACCCACCCAGCATTGAGGGGCACCTGCCAGCAGGCCCCGACTCATGTCACTCAGCACCCCCACCTACCAAAGCATTGAGGGCCACCTGCCAGCAGGCCCTGACTCATGTCCCTCAGCACCCCCACCCTCCCAGCATTGAGGGCCACCTGCCAGCAGGCCCCGACTCATGTCCCTCAGCACCCCCACCCACCCAGCATTGAGGGGCACCTGCCAGCAGGCCCTGACTCACGTCCCCCCAACACGTCATAAAGATGCACAATCATGGGCCTCATGTGCACCAAAATCCCACAGCACCCACCCCCCCCCCAGTCTTGAGAGGCAATCAAGTCCCCAATCCACCCCACACTGAATGGCTTTTCCATGACACAAACCGAAAGTCAACTATGTACATCAAAACATGTCCCTCACACACACACCCTGGGTGCAAGTGATTGTCTAAATCTACTTTTTCACATGCAGTAACCCAATGAGCGAATACCACACATGGAAGTAAGAAACAAAAATGTATTAAGAACAAAATGAATGAAATGAAATGAAAGCATAAAACATATTTCAAACGATGAAATGAAAGGTATGTCTGAAACATAATAAAAAACATATGAAGAAGCAATCCAAAGTGATGAAAAAAAACATGTGTCCAATCTCACGGTCCCACCAAATGAATCCAAAGGAAACATAAGTTGAAAAATCCATTGATCCATGGTGATTGATAAAATAAAATAAAATCCTCACATGATCCACTGTACAACTATGTACACAGAGTTCATCCAGGGTCCATGAGCCCAACAAAAGAAATGAAACCTATCCAAAAAACTACCTAAGAAAAGAACTATATACAAATGTGTGAGGCATAGTCCAAACCCCCCAAATCAAAGAAAAAACGAAAATGAAACCTAACACTAAAAACTTTATACAATGGCGGAGGGCTAGTCCGACGGCTCACTTTCCGATTTCCCGGGCCAGGGCATCATCGAACTCCTGCTCAATGTCCTGGAGGCGGTCCTCTTCCATGGCCCCGAGGGTTCGCAGGGACGATGCCATGTTGACCTCCAACTCCCTGCGAATTGCCTCGAGGCACTCGGCCCGCCTCAATGCCCTCCGCATGGAGTTCTCCGCCCTGACCATTGTGAGCTGTGCTTCTTCCGCCTGCTGTCACACAGAAGGCACTTCCAATCCTGGGTCCTCCTGCCCTCTGGCCGATGCCTGCCCCTCGGATGTTGAAGGCCCCGAGCCATCATGGCTCCCACCTTGCTACTGCTGCTGCTGTGCCTGTGCCTGTGCCCTGGCTCTTGCTGCATGCAGGTCCTCCTCCGGCTGGGGTGCTATTGTTGTGGTGGCCACCCCTGCTGGACGTCCGACTCCCGACTGTGGCAGGGATGTGTCCTCCACCAGTCTGGCCGCAGGGTCAGAGGCAGCTCCACAGGGTACCCAGGTGATACATGAGTGGGAAGATGGCATGGAGGACGACTGGCGCATAGGGGGTTCAGGTGAGGAGGGGGTCAGAATAAGGTCCAGCATACAGAGGAATCCAGCCCTGGTGACCCGTCCCAGTAGGTCAACGCGGTCAATGAGGCATCCGAGATGACGTGCAGTGTCTTCATGAAAACACTGCAGGTCACCTCGCATGCCCCGTTGACGCAACGCCATCCCAGCCAGGACAGGCTCCACCCGGTCCCGGATTGCCATGTCCGCAGGGAGAGGAAGGCCAGCTGTTGTGCGCTCATCCCCTCCCTGAAAACGGGTCTGGACGTAGGCATCCCTGCTGGTGCAGGATGATGCAGTCACAGGATCGGGGACAGGATTACACACAGGCACCTCCGCGGCGGCCTGTGCTGCCTCCTGTCCCTGCCCCTGCACTGCACCACTAGCACCAGTAGACTCCCCACCTCCAGACCCCGTGTGTGTCCCTTCCACGGCCTCCTTCTCCACCAAACCCCCCACCAACCTGGATGACTCCATGCCATCTTCCTCCGTCGAGCCCTGTGGGGTCTCAGCTCCCCCTTCTGCTGCCGAGGAATCCACATCCGACCTCCACCTCTTGGACATACCCTCAGCAGCTGCGGCCTGGGACGTGGCACCAGACTCATCACTCCCCGACGAGATGACAACCTGGGAGGGGAGCCGGGCCTTGTGTCTCCGGCTGGTGGTGCGATCCCTGCCTCTTTGCTCCACAGTACCCTCTCCGCCCTCTTCATCACTTGATGCTGCAGACAGGGAGAGATAGAACACAGGCATCAGGGCACTGTACAATGGACTGATACACACATGACAGTTGCACATGAGTGGCAGTGTAAAACTACAGACATGGCATCACACTCCCCAACACACATGTCATTTCAACTCACACACATGAACAAATCAACAGGAATCTTGCACCAGGCAGCACCGTCCATACACAAACAATAGCACAAGCAGTCGAAGGTGAGCCAGACGTCACATGAAACACGGGGAGTGCACAACACATGCACACACGTCACCAGACGTATATGCATGTGCACATCTCCACCAACTGTCGCAGTGATGAGATCGCCATCCATGTCACATCTCGCATTCAGCCTTCTACATGTCAGTGTCACATGCATCCATGTTGCATCACAGTTGCACACTTGTCACATACACACACATGCACATGTACACAGTGCAGATATATGCAGCAGGAACCTACATCCATGTGTGACACCACAACCATGCCACAGTACATACACATAATTTTCACATGTGCGTACCCACACATGCATTTGCCCAGCATGCTTGCCAACACATACACCATCATTGTGTCTCACACATGAGAGGAATCACATGTGGCTGGTTCACGTCCCTGTACATACGCATCCATACATGCCCCTACAAAGACATATGTTGAACCTGCACACTCCTAGCACACCACAACATGCACAGCGTACAATCAGTAGGCATGTACACTTACTGCTCGACTCCAGACAGGTCTGCCTCTCAAGGACCTGGATGTGGAGCGCTGGGTGTATACGTTACAGGACCCTCATTTGGATGGTGGTAAGGCGGACCCAGCACCCCTCGCCATCTGCTGGCTTCAAGAGGCACCGGGCCTTGCTGAGGGTCCTGGACCTGAAGTCCTCGCAGCGCTTCCGGACGTGTTGAATGTCGCGGACTGCCACCCTCTCTGCATTGATGGTAGTCACGATGTCCATCCTGATCCTCTCCCGTCCTTCATTGTTGGCACGCAAACTTCCAAAGAGGGCATCATACTGCCCCAGGACATGCTCCACCAGGACACCAACTTCACTGGCACTGAAGCTGGTGGCCCTCTGCCTCTCTGGCTGGGGGTTGCCAGTTGTGCCAGATGGTGTAGACATGGCAACCCCAGAGGCAGCTGTGGGTGGGCAACTGGCTCCTGGGGCTGGGCTGTGGAGCAATGGTATCCCAGTCGGGAGTCTTTAGTTCCAGCAGGGGTGGTCACAGCAACTGCACCCCTGGCTGACGTGCAGGCACCAAATAGCAGGGCACGTGGGCAGCAGGCAGGCAGGCAGCAGCAGATGGCATGTGGGAGCGTGCTCGGGGCTCTGGGGAGCAGGAATATGGCCTTCTGGGCAGGAGCATGGCCTTCCGTGTGTTGTTGCATGGCCATCTTGATACAGAGTGATTTTGCATGTGAAAAAATTGCACGTCAGCGTGAAATTCGAGGAAAGGCCCTTAGCGCATAAGTACGCCTGTGACGTTACGCACGCCGGCGTTTCCAAAAACACGGGTGCATAGTTGATCAGCACGTGAAAAAAGCACACATCCGCGTGGGAATGCGTGTAATTCGAGGAAAGGGCCTAAGCGTGTAAGTGACGTGACGTGCGCGGGTGTTTCCTTCAACACGGGTTAAAGGTGAGCGGGGCCAGCAGTTCACTGTACGTGCCTTTCGTGGAGACCGACGTGTGTGTTGCTACTTTGTGTTGTTTCGCGCACCATCACTACTTCACAGCGGATCACGGACGTATCTTTTCTTTTGGCGGGGGTATTGGCTATGCGTATTTTTCATCATCGCGCTAGTCTGATGGTGAGTCGCGCACGCTTTTTTTCCCACTGTGGGTGCCCCTGTATATCGCACCCATTTTGGAGGTCATAGTAGCCTGCGTGTCCCACACGTACGCGTTTTTCATGTTACTGGGTGCCACCGTGTACTGCAGGAGGGTAATTCCACGCACGTAGGCTGCAGGGGTTGCGTGCATGGTTTTACTGCAGTTTTGGGGTGCCTGAGCATTGTGTGACCCGTCACTACATCACCGGAATCACATACAGCCTTGCAGGTGCAGGGGTGCTGTTAACATCTTGCATCCCACCCCCTTCACCCCAATTGCCCATGACAATTGTGGTGTACACCTCCCATTGGCACCCCTCCATCCGTGCCGGCACTATTCCATTTGTGCCATGGTTGGGAGGCCTCCCCTGGGCGTCTTCCTCGTGGCGGGTGTGGTAAGGGACGTGGCCCGGGTACCCAGGGAGTAGGGGGTTCCAGGGTGTCCAGAGTGGCCGCAGAGGGGGAAGAGGCAGGGGTGCGCCACTTGTGCATGATGTTGTGCCATGTGTCAGTGCAGTCATGCCACCACCCCCTGTGGTTCCGGGAGATGCAGCTTCTGCATCTGGCACTGGCACCCGTGTGACCCGCCAGTCCATTTCAGCGACTGCCACAGGCCCAAGGGTAGTGGTAGCTGCAGGTGCAGCTGTGCACACCACCACCCAGGCTCAGGGTCTGCCAGCGCAGGCTGTGTTTGCACTTGAAGAGTCCTTGGAAGATTTCCAACAGGGCAGGAGGGAAACTGTAGGTGCACGCAGGGCTGCCCTGACCGGGACACGTGTCCCTGGGGCAGTAATGTCATCTGCTGCCCCAACCATCCGGGTGTTGGCAAGTGCAGGGGCAGATGCAGCCAACAACACCCCAGTTGTGAGTCTGCCAACCAGGACAGTCGCGGTCAATGACCCTGGCACAGCAGATGCTGCTGCACAGGGTCCATTAGAGGGCACCCAGCTGCCACTGACGCAAGTCAGGCCTTTGGTCGTCCCTCCACCTGCCACTCCCTTGGCTCAATCCACCGGTGTCATTTGAAGACCATGTTAACCACTATGGACATTTGGGAGGAATAACTAAAATATGGAGAGTAAGAGGAGATAAAGAAAAGGATATGTTTGTGGTCGACAAGTCGACCAGAGGGGGGACTGAAGTGGGAGAATGGAAGAACAGGCTCCCGCCCTTCCCCTCTCGCGCTTGGCCTAGAGGATCACGGCCTAGACACCCGCCACGAGAGGAGTTTGCCTATCTACCAGACGACCAAATACCCTGGTACAGGAATATACGGATGTGCCCACCTACCTGCCCAGCAGCCCGCCCTGCCCATGCCGACACCTGCGGCATGGATCAACTCGACTAAACCTACACGTCGTTAGAGATGCCATGACAACCTAGCCAACGGTCAGCACACCTGTGCAAACATGCACACCGGACACTCCCACACCAATCCACACGAAGAACATACTCAGTGCTATGACGTAGGCGACACACATACCCACAGACGTGTATCTTTATTATTTTCCACATAGGCTCTCAAAATGCAGAAACGCAAGACACATAATGAACTTATCTAAAAAGGCTTGCTCACGCTTCTTCTAAGAACCATGTACCATAATGAAGAATATAACGGAGACACGATACTGAGGGTAGAGCAATATGATACCGTAACCTAAAGCGCTCTGCATCAAACGGTTCCACCTATGCACCAGGCCCAAGTAGGCCACAAGCAAAAGCTTCCATGAACATTGAATGAGCAAGAGCTCGGTTGCTGACCCTGCAGAATGAGCCCGGCGAAAGCACACCGCCAAGGGCACGATGTTGCAATCTCGCACGCCGCAAGCCGACGCCAAGGTCGCACCTGCAAGATAAACCAGGCACACAGTGGGAAAAACAATATTAATTGTGCTGAATTTTGCCTCAAAAACGGTCCCACCTCACGTGACAAAGCCAAACCTGACAGGATGCCAAGCCCAGGAGGAAGGAGATGCCTGAATCCCACGTTTCAAGACACAGGCAGATACAATTAAAAGACTCATTGGACATTTGCAGCAGTGGGAGTAGTCGACCTCCCAACATATGAATAAATCCTCACATTGTTTACACCTACCCATAGTAAAACATTGTTGCAAATGACAGGTGCACCGCGAGCTGGGAACAGCGATAGTCCCAGACTGGGAGGCTCGGGAGCGGACCAATCAGAACATGGGGCTCTTATCACTGACGCCATTAACATTGACCAATCCTCAGAGGTCTTCATGTAACAATTTTCATGTATCAAATTGAAGGGACAGCCCAAGTATATCACCTGACTAACCCTCAACCACTAACACCGTTCTCTATATGTATGCTATACTAACCCTACCACTCGAGTAACCAATCCAGAGTGGAAATAGGTTTTTTGCTGAACTATCTAAGGTGACGAAAGTAGCGCGTCATACTAAGGTAAAAAGGGCCTGCGAGCCCCACGATTGTGTGTGTGTCAGGACGGATGCGTACGATCCTTGACCCATCCCTGCCGTTTTGTCTAACAAACAGCAGAATCACCTTGCTTCTTGCGTGTGTCTCATACTCTATCTCTTTTGGGATATACGGGAGGAGTTGGGGCCTCCCTGCCCGGAGGTCTATGGACGGCCCGGCCGACCCCGGCAGAATTTCCCCCCCGACAAGTGTCTACAGTAAAAACGTCTTACAGAGTTTACTTACAAAAAAATAAATTGCATAATAAAGCCAGGGGTGGAAGTGGAAAAACGAAACTAGTGGTACTCTCGCTGCAATCAAAAAGGAGGGAGTGGGATGGTCAAAAGGAGGGAGTGGGATGGTCAGAGGGATGGCCGGAAGGGCATGAGGTGCTCTTGAGTGGGGGTGGAGGGGAGGTGAGTGTGACCAGGATCACAAACCTTGGCTCACATAGTTGGATTTCAAGGTCTACAGTAAAAACATCTTACAGAGTTTTCTTACACAAAAATAAATTGCATAATAAAGCCACAGGACAACATGTAAATCCGTATAGCAACATGTTAAACCAAAAGAATATCATTGTGGCTTTAATTTTCACATTCTGAATGGTGAACTATAATTCCCAGAATGTAAGATAATGCCACCATGAAACATTATAAATGCCTGAAACTTGAGGAGAACCATCTCTGGTTACGAAACCACTGCACACCTTTCTCTTTGCTTCTGCCTTTTCTCCTCCTCTCCCCTGCTGACCTCCTGGCTGAAACTCAATCTGCACTGGTTACCTGGCCACCCTCTGTTCTCGAGCCCAGGTCCCTGCCCTGCCAGTTCACACACACCAGCACTGCCTGCCTGCCTGCCAACCCCCGCACTTGGGGACTGTTTCTGTATCCCTACAGTCCCACCACCAGCACTTGACACCTGATGTCTGCACTTACCTTTGCACTTGCCACCTGTTGGCCATTACTTTACTTATTTTTTTTATTCTATGCCCATGTACTGCACTGTCCCCTCCCTCTTCCCCCCACACTTTCCCCTTTCCCCCATTCCATGCACTTTCACAATCTGAATGACACCTGGCCTAGTAGGATTATTGTCTGTCCTCCCTTTGTTCTCCCTCCCTTGCCTTGTTGCGCCTTGAAACACTTGTGTATTGGTGTGTTATAAATGCCATATCATATCATATATCATATAATATCATATCAAAACCCAGAGTACTTTCAGTGATTTTAGACATGTAATAATAGAAGTTGTGTTATAAACAAAGATATGCAGATTATTTGTCATAAACTTCCAGCACGTTGTTATTTATGATGTTGAAAATATTTGATTAGTGACTTAAAGCAACTTAATTGTTTTGCATATCAACACAGTAGACATCATGGATATAAACACATCTTTAAATGGGTGCTTTGTGTTGCTCACTTTAACTAGCAGAGACATGCAAGGTGTGCGATATTTTGACCCATTCCAATGTGCCCCACTACATCACTTTACAAATGGTGAAAGAAACAGCCCAAAATGGATGCGCTGATTTCTGTGCGCGCCAAAATCTGCCAAATTGCGTTTGGGTCACAACCAAAAGGCTGCACACCCTGCCACACTCAGTTACGGGGGGGACAGAGTTCTCACTGCAGGAGCACGTCAGTGGATCCTGTTAAATTCAACATGGAGCAAGGCAGGAGAATTGTGCTGAAAACCGAAAATGCCTTTTAAAATGGTAGCTTTGCAACCTTCAAAAGTGCTGTTTTTGGCTCTAGATCCATTTATTTCATGGAATAATTGAGATTAAAAGGGTACTGACATGCCAGGATCCTCCAGTGTGGCTCTGAGGAACCGGGCCTCATTGACTGACAGCTTTATAAAATGTATCTAAGGAAAAAAGCAGCCCAGGAGCATTGTTTTCAGTTCCACAGGAAAAACACAACTACAAGTGCAAAAAGTAACAAAACAAGCTGTAAAGTGAGAGAAACTCTAAACAGAGGCAGGATACATGTATCCAGACTGCTAACAATCCCAGCTCTCAAGGGAAGACCTAATGTTGAATAAAAATGTGTATGAGCTGCAGAGGAAAATCTGATTTAGAAGACTCAGTTTAATGTGCTTTTTCAGGAATGAAGTGCAAAATCGCCTGTTTTGAAAGTATGTTTTTGTTTAAAGGTTTATAGGGTAATTCATAGAATTCAGCGCACAAGTGGCGCACACGGCTGGTGCACAGTGTGCGCGTGCGGCAGTCTGCATGAGCCGCGTGAGCCAAAATCCATTTCTGCGCACAGCATATTTGTGGATTTTATCATCCATAACCAGCCGTGGCGCAGAGTGGTGCAGTGACCCGGCAGCTGCGCCAATTACACCCCAACCCCTCCCCGTGCACCATGAACAGTGCACAAATCCCTTACATGGCGCACAGGCCAGTGGACCAGCATACAGCCCCCAACCATGAAAACATCTGTAAAAGTCCCTGCACACCCCTCCGAATACACGTACCCTGCTGCGTGGGAAGTGTTACATGCGATAGGCCCTGTGCGAGCGGGGTTCGTGTATTTCGGGGTGCGCGGGACGTTTTACACGCGATTGGCCTTGGACGAGTGGGGTACGTGTATTCTGAGGGGTGCGCGGGGAGTTGCACACGCGATAGGCCTTGGGCGAGCGGGGTATGTGTATTTCTGGGGTGCGCGGGAAGTTTTACACGCGATTGGCCCTGTGCGAGCGGGGTATGTGTATTTCGGGGGTGCGTGGGAAGTTTTACACACGATTGGCCTTGGGTGAGTGGGGTACGTGTATTCTGAGGGGTGCGTGGGGAGTTTCACACGCGATAGGCCTTGGGCAAGCGGGGTACATGTATTCTGAGGGGTGCGCTGGGAGTTTCACACTCGATAGGCCTTGGGCGAGTGGGGTAAGTGTATTTGGGGGGTGCGCGGGAAGTTTTACACGCGATTGGCCTTGGGCGAGTGGGGTACGTGTATTCTGAGGGGTGCGCAGGGAGTTTCACACGCGTTAGGCCTTGGGCGAGCGGGGTACATGTATTCTGAGAGGTACGTGGGGAGTTTCACACGCGATAGGCCTTGGGCGAGTGGGGTATGTGTATTCTGAGGGGTGCACGGGGAGTTTCACACACGATAGGCCTTAGACGAGGGGGGTACTTGTATTTCGGGGGTGCGTGGGAAGTTTTACACGCAATTGGCCTTGGGTGAGTTGGGTAAGTGTATTCTGAGGGGTGCGCGGGGAGTTTCACACGCGATTGGCCTTGGGCGAGTGGGGTAATTGTATTCTGAGGGTTGCGCAGGGAGTTTCACACGAGATAGGCCTTGGGTGAGTGGGGTACGTGTATTTCAGGGGTGCGCAGGAAGTTTTACACACTATTGGCCTTAGGCGAGTGGGGTACGTGTATTCTGAGGGGTGCGCAGGGAGTTTTACACGCCATAGGCCTTGGGTGAGCAGGGTACGTGTATTTCGGGGGTGCACGGGAACTTTCACATGCGATTTCGCTTGCAGAGTGGGGTACGTGTATCCAGGGTGTTATACACGTGAATTGCCAGTGTGGGTCCTCCCAGGTGTGCCCTCGACCCCTCCCCAGCCCGTGCAGGCAGCCCACACCACAGGGGACTACCCTGCACCCCTGGTCATGTCCGGCAGGTAGCCCATCCACCATGAGCAAGCCCCCAGCCAGCCCACATGTCACCTTGCACTAGTGATCACTGACTCATGTCCCTCACCACCCCCACCCACTCAGCACTGAGGGGCACCTGCCAGCAGGCCCCGACTCATGTCCCTCAGCACCACCACCCACCCAGCATTGAGGGGCACCTGCCAGCAGGCCCCGACTCATGTCCCTCAGCACCCCCACCCACCCAGAATTGAGGGGCACCTGCCAGCAGGCCCCGACTCATGTCCCTCAGCACCCCCACCTACCAAAGCATTGACGGCCACCTGCCAGCAGGCCCCGACTCATGTCCCTCAGCACCCGCACCCACCCAGCATTGAGGGCCTCCTGCCAGCAGGCCCCGACTCATGTCCCTCAGCACCCCCACCCCCCCCCCAGCATTGAGGGGCACCTGCCAGCAGGCCCCGACTCATGTCCATCAGCACCCCCACCTACCCAGCATTGAGGGCCACCTGCCAGTAGGCCCCGACTCATGTCCCTCAGAACCCCCACCCTCCCAGCATTGAGGGGCACCTGCCAGCAGGCCCCGACTCATGTCCATCAGCACCCCCACCTACCCAGCATTGAGGGCCACCTGCCAGCAGGCCCGACTCATGTCCCTCAGCACCCCCACCCACCCAGCATTGAGGGGCACCTGCCAGCAGGCCCCGACTCATGTCACTCAGCACCCCCACCTACCAAAGCATTGAGGGCCACCTGCCAGCAGGCCCTGACTCATGTCCCTCAGCACCCCCACCCTCCCAGCATTGAGGGCCACCTGCCAGCAGGCCCCGACTCATGTCCCTCAGCACCCCCACCCACCCAGCATTGAGGGGCACCTGCCAGCAGGCCCTGACTCACGTCCCCCCAACACGTCATAAAGATGCACAATCATGGGCCTCATGTGCACCAAAATCCCACAGCACCCACCCCCCCCCCCCAGTCTTGAGAGGCAATCAAGTCCCCAATCCACCCCACACTGAATGGCTTTTCCATGACACAAACCGAAAGTCAACTATGTACATCAAAACATGTCCCTCACACACACACCCTGGGTGCAAGTGATTGTCTAAATCTACTTTTTCACATGCAGTAACCCAATGAGCGAATACCACACATGGAAGTAAGAAACAAAAATGTATTAAGAACAAAATGAATGAAATGAAATGAAAGCATAAAACATATTTCAAACGATGAAATGAAAGGTATGTCTGAAACATAATAAAAAACATATGAAGAAGCAATCCAAAGTGATGAAAAAAAACATGTGTCCAATCTCACGGTCCCACCAAATGAATCCAAAGGAAACATAAGTTGAAAAATCCATTGATCCATGGTGATTGATAAAATAAAATAAAATCCTCACATGATCCACTGTACAACTATGTACACAGAGTTCATCCAGGGTCCATGAGCCCAACAAAAGAAATGAAACCTATCCAAAAAACTACCTAAGAAAAGAACTATATACAAATGTGTGAGGCATAGTCCAAACCCCCCAAATCAAAGAAAAAACGAAAATGAAACCTAACACTAAAAACTTTATACAATGGCGGAGGGCTAGTCCGACGGCTCACTTTCCGATTTCCCGGGCCAGGGCATCATCGAACTCCTGCTCAATGTCCTGGAGGCGGTCCTCTTCCATGGCCCCGAGGGTTCGCAGGGACGATGCCATGTTGACCTCCAACTCCCTGCGAATTGCCTCGAGGCACTCGGCCCGCCTCAATGCCCTCCGCATGGAGTTCTCCGCCCTGACCATTGTGAGCTGTGCTTCTTCCGCCTGCTGTCACACAGAAGGCACTTCCAATCCTGGGTCCTCCTGCCCTCTGGCCGATGCCTGCCCCTCGGATGTTGAAGGCCCCGAGCCATCATGGCTCCCACCTTGCTACTGCTGCTGCTGTGCCTGTGCCTGTGCCCTGGCTCTTGCTGCATGCAGGTCCTCCTCCGGCTGGGGTGCTATTGTTGTGGTGGCCACCCCTGCTGGACGTCCGACTCCCGACTGTGGCAGGGATGTGTCCTCCACCAGTCTGGCCGCAGGGTCAGAGGCAGCTCCACAGGGTACCCAGGTGATACATGAGTGGGAAGATGGCATGGAGGACGACTGGCGCATAGGGGGTTCAGGTGAGGAGGGGGTCAGAATAAGGTCCAGCATACAGAGGAATCCAGCCCTGGTGACCCGTCCCAGTAGGTCAACGCGGTCAATGAGGCATCCGAGATGACGTGCAGTGTCTTCATGAAAACACTGCAGGTCACCTCGCATGCCCCGTTGACGCAACGCCATCCCAGCCAGGACAGGCTCCACCCGGTCCCGGATTGCCATGTCCGCAGGGAGAGGAAGGCCAGCTGTTGTGCGCTCATCCCCTCCCTGAAAACGGGTCTGGACGTAGGCATCCCTGCTGGTGCAGGATGATGCAGTCACAGGATCGGGGACAGGATTACACACAGGCACCTCCGCGGCGGCCTGTGCTGCCTCCTGTCCCTGCCCCTGCACTGCACCACTAGCACCAGTAGACTCCCCACCTCCAGACCCCGTGTGTGTCCCTTCCACGGCCTCCTTCTCCACCAAACCCCCCACCAACCTGGATGACTCCATGCCATCTTCCTCCGTCGAGCCCTGTGGGGTCTCAGCTCCCCCTTCTGCTGCCGAGGAATCCACATCCGACCTCCACCTCTTGGACATACCCTCAGCAGCTGCGGCCTGGGACGTGGCACCAGACTCATCACTCCCCGACGAGATGACAACCTGGGAGGGGAGCCGGGCCTTGTGTCTCCGGCTGGTGGTGCGATCCCTGCCTCTTTGCTCCACAGTACCCTCTCCGCCCTCTTCATCACTTGATGCTGCAGACAGGGAGAGATAGAACACAGGCATCAGGGCACTGTACAATGGACTGATACACACATGACAGTTGCACATGAGTGGCAGTGTAAAACTACAGACATGGCATCACACTCCCCAACACACATGTCATTTCAACTCACACACATGAACAAATCAACAGGAATCTTGCACCAGGCAGCACCGTCCATACACAAACAATAGCACAAGCAGTCGAAGGTGAGCCAGACGTCACATGAAACACGGGGAGTGCACAACACATGCACACACGTCACCAGACGTATATGCATGTGCACATCTCCACCAACTGTCGCAGTGATGAGATCGCCATCCATGTCACATCTCGCATTCAGCCTTCTACATGTCAGTGTCACATGCATCCATGTTGCATCACAGTTGCACACTTGTCACATACACACACATGCACATGTACACAGTGCAGATATATGCAGCAGGAACCTACATCCATGTGTGACACCACAACCATGCCACAGTACATACACATAATTTTCACATGTGCGTACCCACACATGCATTTGCCCAGCATGCTTGCCAACACATACACCATCATTGTGTCTCACACATGAGAGGAATCACATGTGGCTGGTTCACGTCCCTGTACATACGCATCCATACATGCCCCTACAAAGACATATGTTGAACCTGCACACTCCTAGCACACCACAACATGCACAGCGTACAATCAGTAGGCATGTACACTTACTGCTCGACTCCAGACAGGTCTGCCTCTCAAGGACCTGGATGTGGAGCGCTGGGTGTATACGTTACAGGACCCTCATTTGGATGGTGGTAAGGCGGACCCAGCACCCCTCGCCATCTGCTGGCTTCAAGAGGCACCGGGCCTTGCTGAGGGTCCTGGACCTGAAGTCCTCGCAGCGCTTCCGGACGTGTTGAATGTCGCGGACTGCCACCCTCTCTGCATTGATGGTAGTCACGATGTCCATCCTGATCCTCTCCCGTCCTTCATTGTTGGCACGCAAACTTCCAAAGAGGGCATCATACTGCCCCAGGACATGCTCCACCAGGACACCAACTTCACTGGCACTGAAGCTGGTGGCCCTCTGCCTCTCTGGCTGGGGGTTGCCAGTTGTGCCAGATGGTGTAGACATGGCAACCCCAGAGGCAGCTGTGGGTGGGCAACTGGCTCCTGGGGCTGGGCTGTGGAGCAATGGTATCCCAGTCGGGAGTCTTTAGTTCCAGCAGGGGTGGTCACAGCAACTGCACCCCTGGCTGACGTGCAGGCACCAAATAGCAGGGCACGTGGGCAGCAGGCAGGCAGGCAGCAGCAGATGGCATGTGGGAGCGTGCTCGGGGCTCTGGGGAGCAGGAATATGGCCTTCTGGGCAGGAGCATGGCCATCCGTGTGTTGTTGCATGGCCATCTTGATACAGAGTGATTTTGCATGTGAAAAAATTGCACGTCAGCGTGAAATTCGAGGAAAGGCCCTTAGCGCATAAGTACGCCTGTGACGTTACGCACGCCGGCGTTTCCAACAACACGGGTGCATAGTTGATCAGCACGTGAAAAAAGCACACATCCGCGTGGGAATGCGTGTAATTCGAGGAAAGGGCCTAAGCGTGTAAGTGACGTGACGTGCGCGGGTGTTTCCTTCAACACGGGTTAAAGGTGAGCGGGGCCAGCAGTTCACTGTACGTGCCTTTCGTGGAGACCGACGTGTGTGTTGCTACTTTGTGTTGTTTCGCGCACCATCACTACTTCACAGCGGATCACGGACGTATCTTTTCTTTTGGCGGGGGTATTGGCTATGCGTATTTTTCATCATCGCGCTAGTCTGATGGTGAGTCGCGCACGCTTTTTTTCCCACTGTGGGTGCCCCTGTATATCGCACCCATTTTGGAGGTCATAGTAGCCTGCGTGTCCCACACGTACGCGTTTTTCATGTTACTGGGTGCCACCGTGTACTGCAGGAGGGTAATTCCACGCACGTAGGCTGCAGGGGTTGCGTGCATGGTTTTACTGCAGTTTTGGGGTGCCTGAGCATTGTGTGACCCGTCACTACATCACCGGAATCACATACAGCCTTGCAGGTGCAGGGGTGCTGTTAACATCTTGCATCCCACCCCCTTCACCCCAATTGCCCATGACAATTGTGGTGTACACCTCCCATTGGCACCCCTCCATCCGTGCCGGCACTATTCCATTTGTGCCATGGTTGGGAGGCCTCCCCTGGGCGTCTTCCTCGTGGCGGGTGTGGTAAGGGACGTGGCCCGGGTACCCAGGGAGTAGGGGGTTCCAGGGTGTCCAGAGTGGCCGCAGAGGGGGAAGAGGCAGGGGTGCGCCACTTGTGCATGATGTTGTGCCATGTGTCAGTGCAGTCATGCCACCACCCCCTGTGGTTCCGGGAGATGCAGCTTCTGCATCTGGCACTGGCACCCGTGTGACCCGCCAGTCCATTTCAGCGACTGCCACAGGCCCAAGGGTAGTGGTAGCTGCAGGTGCAGCTGTGCACACCACCACCCAGGCTCAGGGTCTGCCAGCGCAGGCTGTGTTTGCACTTGAAGAGTCCTTGGAAGATTTCCAACAGGGCAGGAGGGAAACTGTAGGTGCACGCAGGGCTGCCCTGACCGGGACACGTGTCCCTGGGGCAGTAATGTCATCTGCTGCCCCAACCATCCGGGTGTTGGCAAGTGCAGGGGCAGATGCAGCCAACAACACCCCAGTTGTGAGTCTGCCAACCAGGACAGTCGCGGTCAATGACCCTGGCACAGCAGATGCTGCTGCACAGGGTCCATTAGAGGGCACCCAGCTGCCACTGACGCAAGTCAGGCCTTTGGTCGTCCCTCCACCTGCCACTCCCTTGGCTCAATCCACCGGTGCCACTGGTCATACTGATCAGGGTGGCATTTGCCAGCCATGGTCTGAGCCACAATAAAAGAGGAGGAAGTTTGCACCTGCAGCACAGGCTGAGACCCCACACACAGCCATGACCTCCTGCATGTCGAGGAAGAAGCCTTTCTGCAACCAGGAACTGGACTTCTTCGTGGACTACGTGCGGGACCGCAGCCGTGACATGCTAGTGGGGCCTAATTGTCAGACTATGGCTGCCCACCGTGATACCCACTGGAAGCAAGTTGCAGAACATGTGAGTGCATTCGGCCATGAGGTGCGCACGGCGCAACAGTGCAAAAAGCATTGGAATGACCTCAAACGCAGGGCTAAGGCTAAGCGTGCCTCAAATTACAACTTGACTCTGGTGACTTGCAGTGGGCCTGCACCTGAGGAGGAAGACCTCACTCCGCACGAGTCACTCGCTGCTGAGTTCATACCACCTGAATCGGTCGAAGGAGTGGGAGAGATGCCGGACTTTGATGCCCAGTCCAGTGAGTGTTGCTGCATGTTTGCTGAAGACATGTGTCTTTTACTTGTGTGATGTGTTGTGCATGACTGCCACTGTATGTCATGTCATGTGTACATGTGCCACTACATGTCATGTGTACATGGTTCTAATGTGCAAGTAATGCAATGCTTCACTGATGCATGTCTGCTCTGCTGGATGGTGGACATGTGGAATGGACGGGGACCGCATCACCATTATTGCACAATACTCACATGTTGGTCACCAGGATGCCCCTCCGGTCCATGTTCCAGCTCATTGGACCTTCTGCATGTAGCCTGGGGTGACCTTGCTCTCAGCCCTGGGACTGTGTCATAGCATGACTGACGTGCATGTGTCCTCTGCCTATGAGGGCACATACCAAAGGAGTTTCATGGCCAATGACTCTGTCCAACTGGTGTAGTGTCTTCTTCACACGTGGGTGTACTCCAGAGGTTTCATCATGAGTCCTGCTTACTGTCCCATCATTATCTGCTGTGTTGTCACTTGAATCACATGATGTCAACACTATGTGTCAATATACAGGTCTATGGTCATCCTTTTGATACCATGCAAGGCATCCCTGCATTTGCACTTGGGGGGAGGGGTGATTTGCTTGTAGCCATGCTACCCATTGCATGCACATTGCACGTGATGGCTGAAGTTGACCTTGTACTGCCTTCACATTTTCTGATACACATCATGAAGTACTTGTACATGTGGATAGTGAGTATCATACACAAGTGCTGCACTGCATCGACCCACTTCAGAGTGATATAACACCCTTCTACATGCCTAATCACAGAAGCAATGTCAAGTTGTCCCAGCATGCCTGGCAGGTTCTCTTTTGTGTGTGACATGTCTGCTTCATGTGTCTGGTGTCTGTGTGATGACTATGTGTGTGTGTGTTGTGTGCTTCTAACATGTGTAGTGACCTTTTTTATCTCTACTTTTCAGATGATGACACAATGGAGCCAGAGGATGGTGTTGTCATGCCAGGCACAGGGTTGTTATCACTACAGCAACCCTGCACAAGTGGGGGTCATGGGTTGGTAGGCCACGAAAACCCACATGTGCTACAGTCCATCTTGTCTCTGGCTGGCAATGAGTCCAGCCCTCATGACCACTCTGACGTCCATGTCGAGTTGGATGAGCATCAGGTTCATATGTCAGGGGTGAGTGATTCTGATGTGGGCACTCCTCTGTCCGCGACACCTGCACTGAGGGGTCAGTCAGTCTTGGAACCTCCGCCTGTGGTGGATCGGGATGCAGGGTCACCCCCCACACCAGTCACTGAGGTGCCTGGGCCATCACGTTGACGGGGGCATGTAGTCGGGGACCCGCGGGCGGTGCCAACACAACGAGGACACCCAGTCCTTGGGTCCCGCAGGTGTCAAGCCCAGCAACGAGGTCGCCGCACAAAACCGTTGTATACTGAGTGGGAGCAAGACATGACTGCCAATTCTGAACACCAGGGGGCAGCAATGGAGAACATTGCTGTGAGCATGGAGCGTGTGGCCCAATCCGTGCTCCCCCCCTGCTAGGCAGGTGCTTCTCCAGCAGCAGGCGGCACGGTCCACGGCCCGCTCGCTCAGGCTGGGCATGGCGGCCTCAGACAGGGCACGCCAGGCTGAAATGGTGTCTTTGCATCGAGCAATTGCTGCTCACGCAGAGGCACACATGGAGGCCCTGAAGGGAGGAGTATGCTACCCTCAGATCCACTCTGGGTGTCCTTCTGATGACCCAGAGGGAGTGGTCAGAGGAGAGGTTTGCGCAGCTTGAGCATACCATCTCGGCTGAGCTATATGCTTGCCGGGAGGTGCATCACGTGTCCAGCCAGGCCTTGCAGGAGGAACTCTGTGTTACACGTGTTACCTTGCAAGAGGCCTTACCAATTGTGTTATTATCAATGAGAACAACCCCACAGATTAGGACTGGGCTCTCCCCTTTTGAGGTTGTTATGGGTAGGCAAGTTAACATTTGGAATTTGCCTAAGCCAAATGCCCTGAGGTATATTAAATTATATACTTCTTTCTGACTATTGTGACTAGTTAACTAAAAATCTGTATTTGATTAATCTACAGGTGCGAGAAGCCCTTCCAGTCAAACATGAGGGCCCAGGTCACAGCATCCGTCCTGGTAGCTGGGTGTTGATAAAAGCATTCGAAAGAGCATCCTGTCTCACACCGCGTTGGAGGGGCCCTCATCAGGTCCTACTGGCCACACAGACTGCCGTATTAGGGACCGGACGAAAGCAGTGGATCCACGCATCGCATGTCAAGAGGATTCCCTTCCCTTTGCCACACGATACAGAAGATATAGATAATCCTACCTGCTCTGCTCCCAGCGATCACGCAGCATTGAGCAGCATCGAGAGTGCTTCGGAGACTCTCCCTGAGCCTGTGCGGCCTAGGGAAACAGCCGCTTCATCTCCACACTCTCCTATAGATCCTTTTTCACCATTGTCAGGTTCTGTTACGCCACTTCCATCAGGAAGCAACGAGACGTTGATCGCAGATCACGCAGTACCAGGAGGCACAAGGTACGATCTGAGTCCATGGAGCTAGACTTACTGCACGGTTCAGCTGTGCCAATGGGAAATTCATCATAGGGCTTGTCTTTTGGCCCTGTCTTTTACACACAAGGACATCTGTTGACATCTGTTGGCTAGGGATAGGGAAGGACTAAGAAATCGCGCGATCAGGAGATCGCCAGCAAATAAACTCTGGAGTATTTTGTTTGAAGAAAAAATGCCTGCAATCGCTCTCACCTGTACTGAACAAATAAGTGACTGTGTGACCGATCGAAACAATGGACAATCGAATGTATGGTCTCTTAAAATGTATTGATGTCTTGTAATCATGTTAACCGGTTTCACAATAGTAATTGCTTTGGGATGTTGGTATTTAGAAGAAGTACATCCGCTTGAAACTCTTTTGCCTACTGAAAATGTACCTACTGTTTCTACACCTTTCTACACATTTCATGTACCTGCACACACTATCTCCTAGAGACTCTCTACACAGACGGTGTTACCACAATAATACTTTACTACTCATCATGAATGCAACACATGCCATTTTGAACAAGTCTTCTTGTTGGGTCTGCTCACATTTACCGCAGCATGGAGATAAGGGGTTGGGCTGGTTTAATCATCCTTTACCTCTGACTACTGCATGCTATGCTTCTTTAAGAGCACTATTCTTTGGCCAATGGAATGATAGCATCTCAGGGAACTTTTATGGAACAAATTTGAATGATTTTGAGAAACGAGTTCTAACACCCCTGGGATGCTCACTTTTTGCAAATAGGAACAGGCTTAATGTTGCTTCTATTAGACCTTCTGATACACTGTCCCGACCTTTTCAATCTCTGATCTCTTTCAAGATGGCTCCTATAGGCAATAGGGATGCCACACCACCTTCCTACACTGTTAACCACAGCCCTGATTCAGTTTCTTTCGGCATACAGAGGAATGTACTCAGTCAATGGGCGATTTCAAGGGCTGCACCAACGTTGCGAACTTGACCATCAAGGACAGACCTTTGTATGTAGGTGAACCTGTCTATTTTGTTTGCAGTAATGAAGCTTTCTCATGGCTACCTAGGGATTGGCAGGGAACCTGTTATTTAGGAATTATGTTACCCGGTGTATTCATAGCAAGCACCATAAGAATCTTTAAGGCTCGTCCAAGGCGGGATGAGAATGACGATACTTCATCACAAGTTCTGGGCGGCATAGCGAAATCCTTTGTACCTTTTTGGGGGTAGATATTAAACTCTGAGGATATCAGAAGACTAGCAAGAGTACTGGAGAGGACCATCAACCGGACCACTGACATACACTATAACATGACTTTAGAACAGAAAGCAATACATTTAGTGGCCCTATTCGCAAACATTTAGTGGCCCTGCAGAACCGGATGGCATTAGATGTCATCCTGGCTGAGCGTGGGGGAGTATGCAAATTAGTGGGGTCCGCTTGTTGTGTTTTTTGTGACAGATTCCTCCCCAACCATCTTTAAAGCTATACAGAATCTGCACGTGCTTAGTTCAGAAGTGCATGTTCCCGAGGGAATTTGGGATCTTAGCGCTTGGTTCTGGGACTTCTTACGATCTTGGGGATGGAAGCTACTTTCAGTCTTATTGATTATTCTGGGTATTCTGTTGTTATTCTCTTGCTGGATACAATGTCTTCGTGGTATATGTTCAGTGTTAGGAGGATGTTGTGCACAGATGATGGGAACATTAGGACAAAAGGTACGCGCCCCGGAAGGAATGACAAACTAATTTGTGTTGAAAGAAATTTCTGTTTCAGACCTTATAGCGATCGATATCTCCGATGATAGTGATTCAGGTTGTATGGACATTGAGACGTGGAGTTACTCGTAAAGTGACTAGAAGTAGTTTAGCGCTTGGCTTAGGCCAAAAGGAGGGTTTGTTAAACGGGAAATCATATTGTGCCTCCTTTCTAATATATATTGGCCTAAACCCAGTCGCTCTGCAAAGAAAACCGTGTTGCAAAGTTCCGAATTTAGATCGACTTCGCTGCCATTTTAGGATCATCCGCCATTTTGATTGCTGTTCATATGTAATTCTGTGTTCTAAAATGGTGGACTGTGTTTCCAACTTGTAACCGAGCCTTCCCGACCTTTTTCCCTAGTTAATGGTTAGACTGTCCGTGGGCCAAATGTTTAGACTGGGTAATGAGACCATGTCCCACACATGACTTGTGGTTTTAGGATTGTCTGCACCAATAAGCCTCATCCACGAACATACATCGAAGACAATGTAATGCAAATGTCGAGCATGGACACTAGCTGTAACACATTGTGAAGGGATATGTGCTAAGGCTTACTGCTAAATCTGGGAATACACTTTGCCATTGTAACTTGTTTGTAATGTAAACCAAGTTTAATCTGTGTGCATATTATTGTATGAGCCATAAGTGAACTCAGCACGAACTCTAGACCACAGATTATTAACTTGCAGAGGGGCTGGACATCATTACTAAATTGTATAAAAGTGCGAATGTCCAGATATTCAGTACCTCTCACTCCTCACACTGAAGGGCTGGTACTCACTGTGATGTATTGAGGGCCAGATAGCTATTTGATTTTGTTTCTTTGTAACTGCACAGTAGAATAAAGATCTATGAATCTTTATAAGCCTGTGTTTGGTGTATTTCCTTTTGTGGTACTCAGCCTCGATATTTCCTCTTGCTTGTACAATCACTTTTGTGATATAGTTTGTCTCACTATGTGCGAGAGGGTATGCCCAGACGTGGGGCTCTTGCTTGCTGCACCATAGGGAACCAAGCAACACCTCATTGAGGAGGCCCAACAAGGCCGAAACATGTCTAGGGTTGCTTGTGTTTCCGTGCACAGGGGACCTGGCCTAGCAGTTCGGGCTGGGCTGCTACCATTGGTGGCAGTACCTGACTGATTTGCATATGGCTGGACCCCTTTTACAATGGCGCAGGCAGGCTAAAAAAGGGTTGTGTGGAAGGTTGCCCAGAGCAATGCATTGTTCAGATTCATTTAAAACATTCCAACCAAAACTTTTGTGGTTATAGTTTGTCTTATTATGTGGGAGAAGGTAGGACCAGATGTGGGTCCCTTGCTCGCTGCGCCATGGGGAACCAAACTGTACCTCACTGAGGAGGCCCAACAAAGCCGAAACATGTCTGGTGTTTCTTGTGTTTCCATGCAGAGGGTACATGGCCTAGCGGGTTGGAATGTGCTGCTACCATTGGTGGCTGTACCTAGCTGATTTGAATATGTATGGATCTCTTTTGCAGTGGCTTACATGGGCTAAAAACGGTGGTGTGGAAGCTTGCCCAGAGCAATGCCAGTGGTTCAGAGTCATTCAAAACCTTCCACCCATCACTTTTGTGGTAATAGTTTGTCTCACTATGTGAGGGAGGGTATGCTGAGACATGGGTTCCTTGCTCACTGTGCCATAGGGAATGAAGCTGCACCTCACTGAGGAGGGCCAACAAGGCTGAAACATGTCTGGGGTTGCTTGAGTTTCCGTGCAGAGGGGACATGGCCTAGCAGTTTGGGCTGAGCTGCTACCATTGGTGGCAGTAGCTGACTGATTTGCATATGGCTGGACCTCTTTTGCAATGGCGCAGATGGGCTAAAAAACAGTGGTGTGGGAGGTTGCCCAGAACATTGCCAATCTAACAGATTCATTCAAAACCTTCCACCCATCACTTTTGAGGTTATAGTCTGTCTCACTATGTTAGAGAGCGTATGCCCAGATGTGGATCCCCTGCTCGCTGCACCATAGAAAACCAAGCTGCTCCTCACAGAGTATTCCCAACAAGGTTGAAACATGTCTGTGGTTGCTTGTGTTTCCATGCCGAGGGAACCTGTCCTATCTGTTTGGGCTGTGCTGCTACCATTGGTGGCAGTACCTGACTGATTTGCATATGGCTGGCCCCATTTGCAATGGCACGGACTGGCTAAAAAATAGTGGAGTGGAAGGTTGCCCAGAGCAATGCCAGTGGTTCAGATTCATTTAAAAGCTTCCACCCATCACTTTTGTGGTTATAGTTTATATCAGAATGTGAGAGAAGGTATGCCCAGATGTCGTTTCCTTGCTTGTTGCACCATAGGTAACCAAGCTGGACCTCACTGAGGTGGTCCAACAAGGACCGAACATGTCTGGGGTTGCTTGTGTTTCTGTGCAGAGGGCACCTGGCCTAGCAATTCGGGCTAGCCTGCTACCATTCGTGGCAGTACCTGACTGATTTGCATAGGGATGGACCCCTTTTGCAATGGCACAGACTACAAATAAACTGCAGTGTTGACGGTTGCCCAGAGCAATGCCAGTGGTTCAGGTTCATTCAAAACTTCCACCCATCACTGTTGTGGTTATAGTTTGTTTCACTGTGTGAGATAAGGTATGACCAGTTGTGGCTCCCTTTCTCGCTGCACCATATGGAACCAAGCTGCACCTCACTTGAGGAGGCCCAACAAGGCCGAAACATGTCTGGGGTTCCTTGTGTTCCTGTGCAAAGGGGACCTGACCTAGCAGTTTGGGCTGGGCTGCTACCATTGGTGGCAGTACTTGACTGATTTGCATATGGCTGGACCTCTTTTGCAATGGCGCAGATGGGCTAAAAAACAGTGGTGTGGAAGGTTGCTCAGAGCATTGCCAGTCCATCAGATTCATTCAAAACCGTCCACCCATCACTTTTGAGGTTATAGTTTGTCTCACTATGTGAGAGAGCGTATGGACAGATGTGGATCCCCTGCTCACTGCACCATAGAAAACCAAGCTGCTCCTCACTGGGTATTCCCAACAAGGTTGAAACATTTCTGTGGTTGGTTGTGTTTCCATGCCGACGGAAACTGGCCTATCTATTTGGGCTGGGCTGCTACCAGTGGTGGCAGTCCCTGACTGATTTGCATATGGCTGCATCGCTTTTGCAATGGCACAGACTAGCTAAAAAATAGTGGTGCTGAAGGTTGCCCAGAGCAATGGCAGTGGTTCAGATTCATTAAAAACCTTCCACCCATCACTTTTGTGGTTATATTTTATCTCAGAATTTGAGAAAGGGTATGCCCAGACATGGGTTCCTTGCTCGTTGCGCCATAGGTAACCAAGCTGGACCTCACTGAGGAGGCCCAACAAGGACCGAACATGTCTGGGGTTGCTTGTGTTTCCATGCAGAGGGCACCTGGCCTAGCAGTTCGGGCTGGGCTGCTACCGTTCGTGGCAGTACCTGACTGATTTGCATATGGCTGGACCCCTTTTGCAATGCGCAGACAGGCTAAAAAACGGTGGTGTGGAAAGTTGCCCAGAGCAATGCCAGTAGTTCAGATTCATTCAATACCTTCCACCCATAACATTTATGGTTAACTGAAAACATTAAAGAACAAAAATGCAGCCTGTAATGTGCATAAACTTGTTGAAAGCAGTTTACTGCAAGTCATTTGAAAGATGTTTTGTTTTTTTAAATAAGAGATTTCATGCAGGCAGATGCGTGGACTCCTGTGATAAACTCCTTCTGTGCACAAGAGAAACATACTACCTGTAAATATTCCCACATCAATTCATGGCTGTAAAGAGCCACTGAAAAAGTATTAAAAGAGAAAGGAATCTGCAAGCCCTTCACAGCTTTCATTGGGTGCTCCAATGGCAGCTGGGTCTTTTGTGCTGGCTCATACATTAGGCGTCGTGGCATAACATCCCAACTACAACATCAGCAGGGGTATCATTTTAGTATTGCCGACGAGAGCGATGTCACTGCTATACTGTAATAAAAACATTATTTACAGGGTGTAATACAAATACTGCAGACTCCCATGTGTTATAGAATCTGTTACTGATGTCTTTATATTTAATGAAAGGCAGAGTGTTAGTTAAAACAGAGAGTGAACAGCCTGAAACAAGACAGGAAGTAGCTTTATACAGAACACCCGAACACGGTGGTGTGGGGTGTTCCTGCCTCCCTGAAACTTGAGGAGAACCATCTCCGGTTCCGGAAGCACCTCAAAACCTTCCTCTTTGCTTCTGCTTTCTCTCTCCCTCTCCCCTGCTGTACAGATAATATTCTTCACTGAAACTGCACTGATTCTGCAACTGGACCACTCTTAACAGCCTCGGTCCTGGGCCCAGTCACTCTCCACTTGCACTGATGCCCTGGAACCACTCTGCACTGCGGGACTGTCTCTGTATCCCTACAGCCCCCCCCCCCTTTTCCAGCACTTGTTCTGCACTTACCTTGCACTTGCCACCAGCTGGCCCTATTTATTTATTACTTTACGCCACCTACCTTGTACTGCACTTCCCCCCCTCCCCTTCCCCTTGCACTTTTCCCCTCCCCCACCCCTGCACTTGCGCGATCTGAATGACACCTGGCCTAGTAGGATCGTTGTCTGTCTCCCCGTGTTCCTCCCCTCCCTGCCTCGTCGCGCCTTGAAACACCTGTGTATAGGCGCGTTACAAATGCCATATCATATCATATCATAACATATCCTTAGAATCCCCTTTAGGGGGCCTCAAGAGGTTGCTCAGGACTATATAGACATGGGGTGTATACATCTCTGGCTTCCAGATAAACCTGTGGGTGTGTCCTCATTGCAATGCATGTACACGTGGAATAAATAAAGACACTGCATTAGGCGATCACAATGAAGGGCAACATATGAAATAAATATCTTCATAGTTTATAACACCACTCAACTATTAAATGTTTCGGAATTCAAGAGTGCAATACGACTTGCCCAGAGAAACACAAGGACAGACATCTGAGAAGCAGTGAACATGTTGCAGCCGTTCTGAATAAAGTTGTTGACAGCTGCATACCACACTAAGGGCCTAGAACATTTGTGAATGGGAAAAGCCCATTGAACAAGGATTTGTAAATCAGGCCTTAAAGGCTCACATTCAATACTAATTCACACGTGAAATAAAACCTTAGCGAGGGCCAGAAATCTATTGTTTCTTCAAGTGGAGTCCTGTTGCCTGATGAGGTTCTCTTGGATTGCATTTAGATTCTGTCAGTGTGTACATTAGGAATCCTATATATGCGTGGGAGGCTGTGCATTAAAATCTCTAGTGAGAACCCAGGAAAGTTAAAATGTGTATCCCATGTTTTACATGGTACAAGTCTGCCACCTACTGATGTCATGGGAATTTGCTCACATAGGAAAACGTTGTACTTTTCGTTATTTACCGTTTCTAGTGTACAGATGAATTTGGAAATCGGGAAAACTCCTTTACAAGCTCACTCATCACAGGCATATGTGTTCTTCTTAAAAACAACGAATCCATAAAGGTAAATAGGATAAAACAATCAGTGCGTTAAGGGATGCGCTTCTTGTTCGGCATCTTGACCATAACTGGACCTCGTGTTATAGGGCAGAAATACATGTACGCTAGGCGTGACAGTGTTTTTTTGCACTTGTATTCTTTGCGATAAAACTGTTGTTCTTTACAAAACTCGTAGAGAAAGCACTGTGTTAAAATAAAATGAACAGGCACCCCTGAGATGTGTACTGCATGCAGTAGCATGACTCATCAAAGGACCCTGCAAATTTGACCACATAAATGCGCCCTCATCAAACTGCCCTGGCTCCCGCTGCAAGCCCAAATCATCTTCAAATCCTGTTGTGTCATCTATAAGGCTGTCACCCTGAAGTCCCCAAACTACCTCACTGCAAACCTCAGCATATCCGCAGGCCTGCGATCCACCAGAAGCAAGAACATGTGCAGACTTGAACTCTGCCTGTGCAGGAAGGAAACAACCAGAAGGCAGGCCTTCACGGTCTACACCGCAAAGCTCTATAACCTCTTCCCCGTCAACATCAGACTCGCCCACTGCTTCTACAGTTCAGGAAAGAGCTCAAGACCTTCCACTTCAAGGAACAGCTCGTGCCTAAAACCTAGGTTCACAAACTGTCCATTGCCCGCCCTACCCAATAATCATGGATCTTTTCCTCACTCTTTCCATCCCTGGTTTCCTGTAGATTTCTTGTTGCCAATTGCCCGCCAAACACTGTTGTTAGCTCCACTCTCCCTTTTTCTCTGCTTCCCACACATTGTTCGTCCCCTATGCTTGTAATGCTTTCTGTTGCTTGCCGAAACTAGGACCACGTTTAATTGATACAATAATAATAATAATAATAATAATAATAATAATAATAATAATAATAATAATAATAATAATAATAAATATTTGATTTATCTAAAAACAAGCTGGTGAATATGTTAAATAGTGGTCATTATTTATGACAGAGCCATACTTTAAATGTCTACGAAAACATGAGTTAAGAAGTGTTTACATGCTATTTCATTTCAATCAGGTGGCGACTTGTGAAATGTGAGGAGTCTTGATTAAGCATTTTGCTTGTGAATGTGCTGCTTCTTGGCTCACTGTGCTGTATCTGTGACATCAAATGATTCTGATTGGGGTTTGAGGTCATTATTTACTTCATGACCTTAAATAATTTAGGGAATACATTTTGCAATGAATACCATTCCTATTGTTGTAAACCAACACTTTAAAAGGCAACATAATTGGGCGCTGTTGCACAGCGACATGACAAAGTTGCACAAAGAGCTCACTCTGCTCTGACAGCAGTGGGAATGCTGCAAAACATCCTGAAATCAATTGGAAGAACGTCCGGAAATAAAGGAGACCGAGGGAACAATAAAGAAAATGGCTGGATGGAATTGTGTCTAGAGGGGTGGATGAAAGACTAGGTTGGATTTTCCACTTTATTCTTGTTGGAGAGAGCCCATAGGGTCTCAAGTAGGGTCCCTCGGAGGCATATGATCACCAAACTGTTGAACTACAGGGATCGGGGTGTGATCCTGCAAGAGGCTAGAAAGAAAGGCACATTGCTAATAAATGGAGGAAGGGTGGCAATTTACCCACACTTTATGAGAACGGTGCAAACGGTGGTAATCGATTGAGGCGCTCAAAAGAAGGCTGAGAGAAAGAGAGCTCAAATACGCCATGCTATACCCTGCCACCCTTCGAGTGTTAGGTCCACAGGGAGTCTGATTCTTCACCGACCCAACAGAAGCATTGCACTGGGTCAACTCATTAGGATATAAGCGAAGTGACAAGGCTCAAGAAACTTACGTGAACCCGAGAAACAAAGAGAGGAACAATCAGGAAACAAGTTGAGCGGGGAGTGAATAAACTTGGGGTTCGGAGCACCTGATGATATAACGAAAACTGCTGAATATGGTAAACAAAGAGGAATTGGTCAGAACGTAGCAGGAAAACCCAAGCAGGCAAACCCAAGCGATCGCTCTCCCAGAACTTACACCCACGGGTGAAACTGAAAATGTTACTAATTTAAGGGCGACAGATGCTTTAAGTTGGGGTAAGTATGGGGAGGTGGAACTCAAAGGGGTTGTTTAACATTAAATTACATGTAAGCCATATTACCAGCCCGTAGTGCCCTCAAGGGCCATCTGCAGATCACAGAAAAGGACAATTTTGAACACCAACCAGGTCAATCAAATTGATGGGTAGGGGTAAAGAGCTCAGGAACTCCCTGAAATGCCTGATGTGAAACGTAAACAGACTCATTGATAAAATCAAAAGTGTCCTGATGTCAAATTTCCTTAGTAAACAAAAGGAAGAAATAGTACTGTTACAAGAGACCCGTATGATTGGAACAGCATATGCCTTCCTGGGAAGAGCACAATAGAATGTGATTGAACACACTGCATACTTTAGGGGTACAAGAGGGGTAGCTATTCTGATGAAACAATCTCTTCCCCTGCATATAAATGTGCTAGAGAGAGATAACAAAGGAAGGTATTTCTTGATCAATAGGAATCTATGAGGGGAATCCATAACTATACTTAAAGTATACGCACTACCGACCTGGCAAACTGGTACATTACAAACTATACAAATACTAAAGACAAAAGATGGGGCAGAAGGAAAAATCTTCAACGAAACAGTGCAGCCTGTGAGGGACAGATCATCATGCTTGGGGAGATACGACTTGCCGTGTACAAGACTCTGTACCTTCATAGATGCTGCAGGATTGAGGCACGTGTGGAGAGATTTGCACCCTCACAAATCAGGCTTCTCTTTTTATAGTAACGTCAACAAGTCATTCTTGAGACTAGATTATTTCTTCCCCCCAGGCATGAACACAGGGAGGGTTGTGGAAGCAGAATATCAAGTGACAGGTATTTCGCACCACATTCTCTATTTAAGGATTAAAAGGAGGGAGTTGAACGGGGAAGGTTGCAGGAGGCTGAAGACCTACTATCTCAATAACCCCAAATACTGGAGACACTGAAAGAAGGGACAGATGGATATTTTCTTACAAATTAAGGACCAGTTGAGAGACACATTACAGTATGGGTGGCATACAAAATGTAATTAGATGGCTAGCAATACAACAAGAGGACAAACCTGTGCCAAGAAAAAGGCCCACATTCAGGCACTGGTATCTAGCGCATCTAACAAAACGGCTGAACTTTTCAAAATCTGCAGGGACCTAGCCAACCCTTCTGCTGTATCCTCCTCCCCTATGCCCTTTCAGGCCCTCTGCAATACACTTGCCACTCACTTCACCACCAAAACTCATGACATCCTGAACAGCCTTTTTACAACCTCTCCAAAACCATCCCTCGGCCCTTGCCCTCCTTGACCACTCACCCTCTTTCTGCCCCGTTCTCCTCCTTCACCCCTGTCTCACCTGATGAAGTTGCCAGAATTGTCCGCTAAATGAAGGTCTCTTCCAAACAGGTTCCCCCTTGCTAATCCAGAACCATCATGGACAACATTGTCTCTCTTGCCTCGGCACTCGCTGATTCTTTAACCACTCCTTTGCTACCGGTTCTTTTACTGCTCCTCCGTCAAGCACTCAATTGTGCGCCCCCTCCTTAAAAAAACATCAGCAGTCCTTAGCAGTCCAGCCAACTACTGCCCTATCTCCATAACCCCCTTTCTGGGAAACTGCTGGAGAAGTTGGTCCTGTCCCAACTCAACTCTCACACTGAAGTTGTTGGTGGTCTCCACGATCATCAATCTGGATTCCGAGCATCCAGAGGCACGGAAACTGTTCTTCTGAACACCCGCGAAGAACTGTTTGAATCCCTGGATTCCATCTCCCCAGCTGTCCTCATCCTTGTTGATCTCTCCTCTGCATATGACACAGTAAACCACTTCATCCTCATATAAAGGCTCCATGACACCCTTGGTATCTTGGACCAGGCACAGGACTGGCTGACCTCCTTTCTTACTGACTGCTCCTCTCAAGACATCCTGGGCACCTTCTTCTCTCCTACTTCCTTCTCGATGTGTGGTGTCCCCCAGGGCTCTATCATCTTGCCTTGGTTCTTTAACATCTACCTCACTCAGTTGGCACTCCACATCTCCTCCTTTCCCCCAACTTCCAGTGTTATACTGACTACACACAACTCTTCGTCAAAGTTCCTGCTGACCCTCTTGTACCTTCCATCATCCCTGACTGCATCTCTGCCATCAGGCCTCGTGCACTTCCAATGATCTCTTCCTCAATGCCAGCAAAATGGGACCCCTGCTCCCAATTTCTTCCTTTCACTCTTGCCTTTCTCCATGGGCTTTCCCCCTGCTCCCTCTTCTGAAACCAGAAACTTTGGAGTCATCTTTGAATCCTTTCTCTCCTTCCTCCCTCAGACTAAGGACATTGCCAAGAAGTCCCACTTTCAGCTCTTCCTTCTCAAAGGAATTCTACCTGTTCTCACCTTCCTCCAGAAGTCCAATGTTACCAGAGCCATGGTTCTCGCTAGATTTGACTATTGCATAGCCTCCTTCTGAATCTTCCTTCTTCCACTTTGCAACCTCTTCAGCTAATCCAGAATAGGGCAGCAAGACTTATCCTTGGCCTCAAGACCAGGGACCACATCTCTCCTGCCTTAAAAAGTCGTCACTGGCTCCTGGTTGCTTCACTGATTAAATTGAAGTCCCTCTGTATCATCCAGAAGGCTGTCTCAGGCCAAGGACCACACTATCTGCAACTCTCTCTTACTAACTATTACCCCTTTAGACTCCTGTGCTCCTCTGGCACCAACTCTTTGGGTGTAAAGCATTTCACTAAACAGAGAGCTGGCTCCCTTCTTTGGAACAGCCTCCCCCTCCCTCTTCATCTTCAGCAGGACTGTCTTAAATTCCGAAAGCTCCTCAAGACTTTCCTCTTTACATGCTCCCCCCACAATCATCTGCTAATCTGACAGTTGTTTGTTTGGTGTGCAGGGGCCTTATGCACCCTCGGTGCCCTGATCTCCCGCACCAAATCCCCCCTAGCTTTTGTCTATCCTCATCACTTTCCTCGGCTAACCCTCCTCCCTTGAGGTTCGCACTTAAGCTTCATTGCACTTCACCTGCTACTCAGCCATGAGCACCACAGCACCTATCCCATTCGCCCTCCCTTCTGCACTCGCACTTTCTGAACACTCACAAGGCATAGTAGGTTTGTCCTCCCCCTCCACCCACTGCATTTAATATTTCATTATGTATTTATTTTTTATTAATTGTTTAATTGTTTCACATCCCCTTTTCCCTCCCTGTTGCCCTGTGGGTATTTATTTCCTGTATAAGCACCTAACAAGCAAATAATAAATAGATAAATGAACATAGAAAAGAAAGATGATCCCAACTCAAAATGCTGGAATCAGAATCAGATGTAAAAGAGAAAGATAGGTATACTAAGAGCAAAAAATACAGAGGACTGTAGGAGAGACCTTATTAAGCCAACAGACCAATATAGAAAGTCAGCCATGGGTGATGCAAAAAGGGCATTTTGGGATAAGAAAGCAAGACATTATGAACTACGGTCAACTCAGGGACATTGCTTGCCTGGCTAGAGAAGAGGGAAGACGGGACAAGATGGGTTTGTGAAATAACAAAACGAAGCAGAGAAATATGCACTACAGGAGTACAAATCGATGAGGCTTTCGCTCAGTGCTGCCAGGAATTGAACAGAGATAAGGGAGGGCCCAACCTACCAAATATAGGGGGAATGCACAAAATAATTGGGGGCTGAACTCTCTGTGAAAGAACTTCAGGTGGCAATTAGTCATTTGCAATCAGGGGAAAAACACCCAGCCCCAATGGGATCCCAATTGAGTTCTAGAAGAAGGCAAGGGCGAAAGTGATAGAGGTGATGGGGAATACATTCCAGGAAAGCTGCCAAAAAAGTGGAGCTTCCTGAGGGCTTGAGGATAGCAACTCTAGCGGTAATACACAAGAAAAAACCCTTTAATCAGTGCGTGACTTACAGCTTCATTACTGTATTGCATGAGGAAACCAAAATCCTAGCAAAGGTCCTGGCAAATAGAATGCTTACAGTGAAAAGCCTGCTTATTCATTTGGACCAATGCGGATTTGTAGCCCGAAGAGTCACCAGAATGAACTTAAATAGGTTTCACAATCCATTAGGGATGTCCTCACTATTGGAGGGCCCACACACACTTATAGCATTCATCTCGGAGAAGGCATTTGACCCCATAAGGTGGAAGTTTCTCTGGGCAGTCATGGAGAAGGTGGGGTTTATTACACGATATACGGTGTGGGTCAGATTACTATTTGCTAACCAATTGGCAAGGGTAACAGTGAACAGTGATACATTAAGGACTTTCCTTCTGCAAAGGGGCAAAAGGCAAGGCTACCTCCTCTCACCGCTTTTGTTCCTGCTAGCAATGCAATCCTTAGGGAGAGAATGAGAAAAGATTGAATATTAAAAGGATTTAAATGGCCAAAGAGACAGGAGGACTGAATATCACTAAACACCTGATGACTTCTTAATCTATCTTGGGGACCCAATAAACTACATACCTAGAGCAATGGAGTTGATTGGTGTACTCAGGGAACACAGTGGGCTGAAAATCAGCTGGGGAAAGTCAGTATTGCTCCCGGTTAAAGGGGACACAGAGGCAATCCCAGTGGACTGTGCATTGAAGATTCCTAGGGAAACATTTAAAATACTTGTGTATTGAAGTCGGAATAGAAGGGACCAATTTCCTTTAAACTAACCTGGAGCCATTGATACAAATACAAGATGATGTTTAAAACTGGGCAAACTTACCAATATCACTAACTAGCTGTTGCCCGCGGCTTAGCTTGTGTGGATTTTGGGATTTGGTACAATTGTTTTCAAAAGACACATGAGTTTTTTGTTCAAACTGTACGAAATATAATTTACAGGTTGATGTCTTAACATAATAAGCAATGTTCATTGCAGACATTATTCGGGCATATTGGCTATAAAACAAAGATAGTTGTTCCAATGATGTGCGTCCAGACATTTTTTCGGGTTGTAATTACAAACAGACAATGAGACACACAAAACAATTTAAATTACTTAATTGGCATCTGCAACCTACAAAAACAAATTATTTGCGTACTTCTTTGCAAATTAAATTAGTGGTTCTCCCCTCAGGTGCCAGGATTACCAGAGTGTTAGGTGAGCTCACTCTGGAACAGGCCATATAAAACTGCCCATGCGACAAGCAGTCTTCCCTTAGGTCAATCCCGCTACCTTCAAAGTCTGCCCCTGAGGTCTGTTGATGGCCATGGTGAAACAAATATTTAGGGGGAACAAACAGATATTCTGAAGGTTTAAGAGGTATTTGTGGTATGTACACAGACTCCCTCTGGCCAGAACCGGGTTAGCTGTGGAGAGCTTTCACTTGCAATCTGGTGCCATTACAGAGTAGAGTGGGTTGAGGTTGTTCCCACTTTGAGAAGAAGTTTGTGTTCGGGAAGACCAGGAGGATTTAAAGTGTTCATGAACTCAGCAGGGTTGTGGGCTGCGTCATCACTTTAAACCACTGAGTTTACAGATTTGTACTCGATCTGGACTCCTCTGAAAAAAAGTAATAAGTATCTTATTGATTAAGGCAGTCATGATGTTATTTGGAGTTGTAATGGCCCGCTCACATAACCATTCTGTAGATTTCTTCATTTGATTTTATATGTCAGGGTACATTTTGGATATGAGGTATGTTAGGAAATTGACGACTCTGCCTATGTCGGAAGGGATGACAATTTTGCTCTCAAATACGGATACTCTCTGTTACCAATACTAAGGAGCAGTTCGGAAACTTACTTCATAATGAAGATTTAAAATGTATTTTTCCGTTTGTGAGATATAGGTATCCTTCCAATTAAAATTAACCCCCCTTTTCCACCTGCCTTAACTGAATTTTCCGAAAATGGTAAAAGTGTTTCTCTATTTTTAAAGAAGAATCTAAATACCAATTTTCACGTCTGTAACAGGTTTTTGAGATATAGATAGATATAGGTAGCATCATAAAAAAACGTACCCCCCCTTTTCACCCCTTTAGGATGGAATTTCCCAAAATTATTCCTTACTGGGTGCCTACGTCATGTAAACATATAAACAATGTACCTCCCAAATTTCACGTTCCTAGTTTAAACAGTTTGGGCTGGGTGTTGATGAGTCAGTCAGGACTTCTTCTTTTATATATAGTTGCGATGGGCCAAGTTATTTAAAATGATGGCCCTACCAAAGCTGCTCTATGTTCTCCAAAATACTGCAGTAAGAATCCCCCAGAACATGTTCCAAAAGATAGAGAATATGCAAAGAAAAATTGTATGGGGCAGGGTACCCCCGAGAATAGCCCTTAAAACATTGACTAGATTGGTCTGATAGGGGGGACTGGGACTCCCTTATATTAAGAAGTATTATTGGGTAGCACAATTAGTGACAGTGAACCAATGGGTATTTGGAGACCCAGGAATGGCACACATTACAGTGGAATGGAAATTGATGTAAGCTCACCCCCCCTACAAATACTATATTCTAGTCCCCGTAAAACGTTACCATAGGCAGGACAGCAGATACTTGAGATAAGAAGAGAAGTGACACAGAAAATGGGGTCTGGAGGCAGAATAACATTGGAATCATTGATATGGGAGAACACTGATCTTCCAGAAATCATTAAAATAGGTGTCCGGCCACAATGGTATACCAGAGGGATTAAGAACGTTAGAAACATTATCAAACAAAAGAGCTAGCACCCTTTAGATAACTGGTAGATAGCTATAACCTGACCAATAGAGACCACTACAGATGCATACGTCTGAAACATGTAGTGAACTCCTCACTTGGCCAGGGGGCCGTGCCGAGAAAAGGGAGGCCTTGGAGGCCCTCCCACCTAGTGAGGACCTCCACCAGTCGGTGAGATCCACCGGCTGGGGGAATGTGTGCCGGCAGCTGCAAGGGGAATGGGCGCGTGGCAAATGGGAGAGTGGGAAGAAAGGGAGGGCTGGCTGGTGAGGGGGGGATGGCAAGGTACAGAAGGACATTGGCTGAATAGCGGGGCAAGGTGTGAGGGGCTGTCCGGGGGAACACTTGGGGTGGGAGGCAGGGAAATGCTTATAAGGACAGGTTTGGTGGGAGTAGACCTTTTTTTTGGCTGGGGAGGTGAGCGGGTTAGACAACACAAGTGGGACAAAAATAAAAATGACCTTGCCATTGCAGGCAAACTCCTTGCCATTGCGTGGGAACTGAGGACAGGGAAGGCTGGCTAGTCACAAAGACCAGAGGAACTCTAAACTTGGAACGCTGATGATGGGGAGGGAGCCAGTCTGGGCAAAGGTGGGGGTAACCAAGGGAAACTGGCTGGTGCCAGCCCATGAAAACACAAAGAAAATGGTGCGATTAGGGAGGGAAGTGCTACCTTGACATGGTTCATCAAAGGACCCTAGCCCAGCATAGTTCCTGCGGCTGCGGGTCATCATTTCAGATCACCTGTGAGATAACTCTCGTCAAAAGAATAGAACAGCTGCAGCATACGATCATCCCAAAAAGTTGTGGTTGTGAGGTATTGGGGGAGTCCTGGGGGACTGGCGGGTAGATGAGTGAGGGCTGGGGGTGTCAGACAGACATGAAGGTTGACGGGAACGGCTAAGTGTGGGGTGTTTCCACTAAGCGAAAACTGGAAAATTTCGGAGCACTCGCCACTAGAGGTGAATATACTGGATGTGGAGCTAAAGGAAGAAGGAATCACTCTAACGCATCAAGCAATAAACAGTTCCACTTCCCCACCACTGGACGGGCTGACACGGAGAGAAGCCAATATATTCAGTAGAATACATCTAATTCAGTACAAGATCCTACCCCAGGGAGGGCCTACACAGTATGGGGAGAACCATTGACCGCTACTGCCTTAGATGGAAGACAGTGATACGAACCTTCCTACACACGATTTGGGACTGTCTGACAATATAATCATACTGGGTGGCAATTAGACCCGTCATGTCTAGGGCAATTGGAACTCCAGTACAGAAGTATCCCATAACTACGGCTGCTACATATTTGTGATAACACTGATCTTAAGTCAAAGAGAAAAGAGATTTGGCGACTAGATGCGGGTGGGGCCAGAGACCCCAAGCATATCAAATGAAGTTAAGGAATGGACCATTTCTGTACATCAGAAGAGAGGGTATATAGGTCACAAATCATAAATAAATATGGAGAAAGTCGCTGAAAATGGGCTGAAACACCTGATAAGAACTCTATTGATAAAAGGGAGAGGAATCTGGATACGGAAGAGGGTGGACTTAAAACGATGATGATACATGAGAAACTTAGCAAGGAAGAAGGGAAGATGATGGGAAGTGGTTGGGGAGGGTAACGGGTCTTAAGGTTGTTAACATACAATGCATGTTTTATTGTGTCTGGTTTTGTTTATTAAATCCAAAACAATAAAAAATGATTAAAAAAGGCAACACAAAACACTGTTTCTTTCTACAAATCCAAAATACTTGTACTCTCAAAATGGACAAAACAATACCCAGAGGCAATGATAAACACCTACCTCTCTGAAATGCAGTGCTTCCAAGGCTGCTGCTCAACCTGTGTCATTAATCGGACTGATCATAAGAAAACACCATTCAATACATCAATTTCTAGAAAGCAGTCTATTTTCTTTATTTTTAAAAAAACATTTTTTAGATGTTTTAGTTTGGTTACAAACTTTTCCATAATTTTTATGTTCAATTCTGTGTGATAAAAGAGTATAGAGTGAGAGAAAAAAAAAACAAAAAACAAAAACAAAACCAAAAAAAACAAAAGAAAAAAAAATTGAGATTTCATTCAAGCGTTTCTTCCATTGAGTTCAAGGATGCTGGTATGAAACAGAGTCATTGTATATATGTATTTGTTGTTTTTACCACTGAGGATAGCAGCTCATCTTTCTTCAGTATTCATTTGTTGGGATGAGAGATCAAAGTAGGTGCCAAATTGTTTGCGTTGATGTGCAAGGGACTGACATTCCATAACCAGGTGGAATATGGTTTCGAGTGTTGTTTCAGCTTTGCAAAATCGGCAGTATTTTTCTGCTCTGACAATTTGCCTTGTTGTTGCAAGATAGGATTTTGTTGGTAGAATGTTCAGACAAATTCTTAAGAATGTTGACCTGATGGTTTGGTCTGGGAATAATAGAAGATACGGTGGTGGTTGATGTATTTTTCTGTTGAGTATGTTACATTGAAGTGTCTGTTTGTAGCTATTTTTCAGTTGGATGGTGTTGATCCATACATTCTGTAAGAGTTTAGTTTTGGCATATTGTGGACGCATGATTAGGAGTTCTTCAGGTATCTCTTCGTTTTCCATTTCTTTAATGATGGATTTTTTCCATTTTTCTAACACTGTGTTGTTTGGTTGCATTTTCAGAATTTGAACTACCAGGAGTTTTTCCGTCAGATAGTATTTTTCGATAGATGTCCAATCTTTTCCATCATACAATAGATCCAATCGATTGGATTGCCAATTCATATCGTCTCCTCGGCATTGGAAACAACTGTGGGAGGTGGAGAATCTTTCGACCAAAAGGTTGACTCAAATTTCATCCAATTTACTTTTTCGGTGTTGATCATTGCTTCTGTTCCATAGGTTATTATGGGAATGTATTTTAGTCTATAATAAGCAATGATGGGTCTGAATGAGAATTTTCCATATTTCCTATGGAGTATTCAACCTTGGTGTGCCAGTTTTTGTGCCTTTTGCTCTATTTTGTCCAACCATTGTTCTTCAGTCTTGGATTGGTTGATTAGTATGCCGAGGTATTTAAATGTAGTCAAGTTTTATAGTCGGGTTCCACTGATGTTGAATGCTGGTTGATGTGTTATTTTTGGTTGTGGTTTGGTTAGAGTCATTGTCTTTGTTTTTGAAATGTTGATTGTTAGCTCGTTGTTGTACATGTAATTACTCAGTGATGTCAAGGCGACTTGAAGTCCATTTTGTCAAGCAAGACAATGTCATCAGCATATGCCATAACAGGGACAGGTGTAGAATTTATTTTTGGCGGATTAGTTTGGTTACTGGTCAGATGATGTTCAATGTCTGATGTAAACAGGTTATAGAGGGTTGCTGCTAGGGGGCCCCCTTGCTTTAGGCCATTCCATGTGGTGACCGGTTTGGTGGTTGTGCCTTGTTTAGTAAGTCTTACTTTTATTGAAGTTTCTGAGTATAGTAAGATAATTGGTTCCAGAATGTTTGAGGGGCAGTTCCATGTTTTGATTTTTGCCCATAGCTTGTGCCGTGATATAGCATCAAAGGCCATCTTCAGGTCAATAAATTCAGCATATATAGTGGTCTTGTTGTTGATGGCTTCATACTTGATAAAATGCAGAAGTAACAGATTGATATTGGTTCCAACATTGGCAGTAAAGCCCGTTTGTCGTGTTGAAATCCGGCCGTTGTGTGTGGCACCAGTAGTTAGTTGTCTCAGTAGTGTTGTCGCAAAGAGTTTTCCCAATGGGTCCAGAAGGGCGATTGGACGGAAGTTCTGTGGTTGATCAGGAGTCCTTGTTTGTGGATGGGGACAATTGTAGCTGATCTCCAAGAGTTTGGGATTTGGTTGGGTGTATTTATGATGGATATTATCTGGCACATGAAGTTTGCCCATGCCGGAGGATCTTGCTTGAGTACAGCGTTTGAAAGTCCATCAGGACCAGGTGCTCTTGATGTATTTAAATTTTTGATCATACAGATCAGGTCGTCGTAGTCGATGGTTACTGACCATATCGGTTTGTTGTTGTTTGTTTTTTCTTTGGGTTGAGATGGTCGAGCTGCATAAATGGATGAAAAGTGTGTAATCCACGTATGTTGCGATACGTTAGCCGTTAGCTTGTGCTGTTTTTAAGAATTGTCGTTGAGGAGATTCCAAAGCTCTCTAGTATTGTTTGAATTATATGTCTTTATTATGGTTTCTGCATCTGTTTGCAGGAGGATTTTTTGTTGAGATTTTTTCCAGTTGTTATACGATTGTTTCAATTTTGCAATCTGTATAATGTTTTCTGACGTTTTTTTCTCCTCCAACTGTGTTAGCGATTTCACGAGGCATATTTTCTTTTCAGCTATTTCATGGTTGTATGTGTGGAGATGGATTAGTTATGGTCGGTTTTTGACTGTTTGTTGAAAAGGTAGTAAAATCCAATCGTAGTTCAGTTTTTCTGTGTCTGTCTTGTTTGAGGCAAGGAGTTTCATCAGCAATTCAGCTATCTCTGCTTGTGGGATGCGAAGCCTTGAAGATGTTCCATCAAGTTCTACTGGGCATGCTGTCGGAGTTGCGTTTAGTTTGGTGGTGGAGTGTGAATGAACTGTTAATTGACTAAGATCGCTTTTGTCAGAGACTATTGTTTGAGCTGACTTGACCGATTTGTGCATGGTTTGGGAGAGGAATATGTAATCGATGGTTGCAGATGAGGATCCTCTAACCCAGGTTGGCACGTACGGAGTGGAGTTGTTCCTTGCATGGTTTAGGAGGATGAGATCCCGGGTAAAGATTTTGTTCATCCATCTGATTGCTTTTGGTGAAAGTTGAGTCTGAGTTCGGGGAGTACCGTTCTGTATGAATAAGTGAATGTTGAGGTCCCCGCAGAGTATTCTTTCTAGATGGTAGTAAGTTCCTGCTAGTTTATCAATTGTAATAAATACTCCATCAATGAATCCTTCGTTTGTTATTGCTGCAGGGTTCCAGTAGAGGTTTAGTATTGCAATTCTTGTTTCTTTGTTTTTTTGGGTCTGCTGGTTATCGATCATCTTTATTATTGTTAGTTGGGTCCAGGGATTGATATTTTCGCTGGTCAGTACTGTCCATTGGGGATTTATTTTAATAAGGGTGAGGAGTCCGGATGCTGGTCTTCCTTGTTTTTTGACTATTGCGGGATTGAGAAAAGTGAGAAATCCGTCACATGCTGGCGTTTCACTGATCCAGGTCTCTTGTAGACATATGATTTGGTCGTTTTCTAGTATTCCATGAGCAGAGTGACCATATGACGTCTGGTTTCAGTGATTGTTATGATCGAGAGTTGAATGAAGTTCTTGAAGATACGGTTTCTGTAGTTGAAATTTCGAAGTCGTAAATTCTTTTGAAGGCTCATTCTGGTTTGTTCCAATCTTCCGGTTGTTGAGTGTAAGTCCGAGAGACCACAGGTTCTGTGTGATCATGGGTGTGGTTGTTCATGTGGGTCCTTGGTTGGTATTTTCTTGTTGATGTAGATGCCCAGCATTTAAAGCCAAGTTTAAGGAGCTGGGCACGCTTTGATAAAATCAGTTCTTGGTCCCTTGGGTCAGAAAGTTCAGAAATGATCTTATCTAGATGGTTGTCATCTTTGAATGTTATAAGATCGATTTTTTTTTGTTGTTATTTTTTGTAGTTGCGGAATCGCTCCAAAGAGGCGAAGGGTGTTTTGGTTCTATTCAGTATTAATGGTTCAAGTCTGTTGGTGTCATTTTCAATGTGAATTTCATAGATGTGGTTTTGTTGTAACGGGTTGACAAATGATGGAAGTGAGCAATCGGTGTTCCCTGAAGCTTGTGATCTGATAGAGTCATCTAGGATTTGGTCGTACGATTCTGCTGCTATTGAAATTAGTGTGTCGGTTGTAGAGGATAAATTTGAGGTTTCTTGTAAAGGGCTTTCAGATATTTCTTCATACAGGTCCAGTAGTTGTGGTTCTTAGCTAGCAGTATATTCATCTATTATTATGAAACTTGAGGGCTCTGTGAATTGTCTAGGCGGTGGTGTGTCATATGTTTTCTGATCTCCATGAGTTGAAAGGTTGAGCAGCTCTTCATCGTGGGTGGATTGATCTTTTGGTGTCTCTATCGGTCTGCGGGTTTGTGATGCCCCGTTAAGTCGCTGCTGTTTTGGGTTATTGTTGTCCAGTATGGGAGGACAACGAGTCGTCTCTGTTGGTATTGGATGGATTTGATCCGTCATCTTCTCTGTTGGTAATGGAGGTATATGATCCGTCATCTTCACTGTTCTCAGGAAGGCTCTTGAGCCTGTTTATCGTTTTTTGTTAGGTTTTTGCTGTGCTGGTTTCGTGGCATATGCTTGTTTTTCCTCAGAAAAGATCTGGTATTGCTCTGTGGGGTTCTTAGTTGAGCAATTGGGATCTTAGACCTCTAGTTGTGGGGTTATGACAGATTCGGTCTTGCGTTGTAAAGGGCGTTCGACGATGGTTCGAGCTCCACAAGTTGGCAGTTGGGGGGTGTTGTTAACAGGAGGAGCTGATGTGGCTTGATCAATCATTGTGTTCGCTTGATGCGCTGTTTGGTGGTGGTGGTGTGCTTTAAAGAGAGCTAGCACTTCTGTGCTTAGTTTGGTGTTTTCTTGGCAGTCGCTTCTTGCTCTTTCTGACAGGCGTTGTTGCCATTGATTGGATTGTTCTGCTTCCAAATTCAAACGGGATTCAATAGAGGTGACAAAGTTTTCGATGTAGATCTGTTTTGAGTGTATAAGTGCTAGAAGAGTTACTTGGTCTTTGATGTTGTCGTTCATAGTTTGGTGTAACTTCATGAAGGGAATCATTGATTGGGACAGCACTGCAATGAGCATGTTTTGTAAGTCTAGCATAGTAGTCGGAATCCTGGGATTGGGGCAGCCCTCATGGTCGTGGTTTTTGAACCTGGTGTTAGTGGTTTTGCTTTCTTGTGCGCTCAGTTAAGGAGTGGGCTGTTGGTTCTTGGTCGTGAGATCAGGCGTGTAATAAGATTAATCTGTGTCATAGTTGAATCGGGCAGGAATGTTTGATTTTCCTAATGAGTTAATTTCAATTTCTCTTTTGATGGGTCGTTGACTAGTTCCTTGTGTCGTGCATGGGGTTGAGGTTAGATGCCAGTGATGGTTTCCTGTTATATTGCCAAATATTTATTTTTGTTTGTCTAGGTTTAGCATGATTGATTCAATTTCTGTGTTGTCCATCGAAAGTCTTCTTGCCTTGGTTATGGTTTGGCTGGCGGCGTTTTCTGCAGGTTGAGCGAGCTTGATGGAGTTATGAGCCTGTGGCTAATCTTGCTTTTTCTTTCTTTGCTAGCTGAGTGGTGCTGTTTGGTGGTTTTTATAAGGTGGTGGTGAGTCTTGGTTCATCTGATTGTGATTTACCAGCTTCATGGTTGTTTAGATCTTTCGAGATCAAGCGTGGGTCTTCTTGGATGGCGGGCTGGGGCATGGGTGTATACATGTGTTGTTCCTTTGATGGTTGCTTAGAAGTGTAATTTGGAGTGTTGAGTTTGAGTGAATCAGAAAGAGGCACAGATAGATCATGTTGTGTGACAGGAGACTTGGGAAATGATTTGGGTATTTCATCTTGTGGTGCAGAAATGGGAATGGGGGCTGATTTGGCTCCTAGTTGTGGTTTGAGTCTTTCCTGTGGAATAGGGTCCTTGCTGTTAAAGTTCGTTTGTGAAGTATGATTGTTCGCGGTGTCCTGCCAGTTTTCTCTTTTCTGCACTTGCAGAGTTGTTTTGAGTAGATAGTTGGTTGCGAAGAGTCGATATTGTTGTTTCTTCCTTTTCGGTGAAGCTTCGTGATTTAGCTTCTGTTGATTGGACATTGTTGTGTGATTGGATGGTAGAGGTTGTTAGTTGTGAGGAAGCTGGTTCGGCATGGTTCAGTATATTGGAGGCTTGGATTTCATGGTATTCAGTTGTGATGTCGATGGTATGAATTTGTGCTTGGATGTTGAGTTGGTTCGGTAGGTTTGTCTGAACGTTCTGTTGTCGAATGAGTTCAGGATTCGATCGGCAGTCTTTGTTGTAAAGGGGTCATCCATTTTAGATACATGCTCGTTGTCCAAGTCCGTATGCTCTTGAAGGTGAATCGAGTCAGTTTTTGCCGTGTGGGCCCTCGAAAGGGATTGTTCCAGAGTTAATTGCAAGGAATCTAAGGCAGGCAAGGCAGCAGTGTTGAGTTTTGTTCTTAGTCTTGTTTTAGGGCGCACAATGGTTTGCTGTTTGGGTCGGATGGTAGACATTTCTCTTTTGTTTGTTGAAGGGGGTGTGTTGAGGTCCAGGATGTGGGCCTTGTGAGCCACTGTGAGATGGTGGTAAGGTTCTGTGGGTACAGGATCCAAGGGGCGTGTCCTTTCGGTCTCCTGGGTGTAGATGTAGCAGTAGCTCTTTTGTAATAGTTGTGCGATTTCCTTATGGCCTCCTGGCCAGATGAAAGGAGCGTCGTTATTGCTGTATTACAGGATCAAAGGGATGTGTCTTTCGGTCTCCTTGATAGAGCTATGACGCTGGCTTTACTGAAAGGATTGTTATGTCTGTGTTAGGATCCAAGGGCAGAACCCTTGCGGTCTCCTAACAGGGTTGAAGGTACGGTGTTATGCCTATAATCTGCAGGATCCAAGGGACAAGCCTTTTCGTTTTCCTGGACAGAAGATGCTATGCATGCTCTTTCAAGATCCAAAGGACAGGCCCTTTCGGTCTCCTGACAGAGTAAGTCGATGTTTTACAGTCTCTTCAATGGGATTGGACCTTTCAGTCTGTTGGTTCAAGGGTTACAGCCTTACTAGTTTTTTGAGCTGCAGGATCTGGAAACTCGTGTAGAAAGGGACAAGTTGAGTTGTGTCTTAGGGAGAGGCTTTTCGTTTCTGTGGCGTAAGTGGAGAGTCTGGTTCGAATAAGTGTTGGATGGGAGAGCAAGGGAGGTTGCCCTTTCAGTCTCCTGGGCAGTTGTTTGATCTAGTTCCTTTGTAGCTTTTGGAATAGCAGTGGTGGGGTGGTTTGTTGCTGGTACAGCGGGTTGGAGAATTATCAATAGTGGCCAGCGATGAGCTTCTTTTGGGTTCCCGCTGAGTGATGTGGTATCACTGATGATATTATAGAGGTTTTGGTATAGGTGTACACACACAGGCTCTTTGTCAGCTTGGTCCAGGTTATGAGAAGGTCAGGGATCAGGCTCATGTAGTCACCTGGTTGGACGTTAAAGATTTAACCTTGTGGTAGTGGAGTATGCCATAGTATATGAGGAAGCGCTACGAACTTGTGTGGCGCATTGACAGAGACTTTGCTGTAGTTGGTAGGGGTGGGGGCCCTTCCGTGTGTGCCAGAGATGGTGTTGAATGGCTTTTCTGTTTGCAATAGGGATACAAGAATCAGGTCCACTCAATGTCGCTGTCAAAAGAGTTCAGTTGCAGTACTGAAAGTTGCCACAGAGTGGAGGCGAGCGCTAGGGCTCCGTACGGCGATGATTGTTTTGCTTCGTTGTAGTATGTCAGGGCAGTGATCAAGCCACCCAGTATCGCAGCCAGGAGAGGAGCCCCAAAGTGCTGAGAGCAGCCGTGGCTGGCGAGGGGCCGCTGAGGTTCTGCTCGATATTGCCGCTCTCACCTCGGTGCAATGTGTGACGGATGGTCTGTCTCCGTATGTGCCCCGGCACTAAAGGCATTGGAGGGGGTCGCTGGGGTTCAGTGCAGCGCGTGCTCATTCGCTGTAGCACGGATGGTCCACAGGGCTGAGTTGGCCCAGGTGCACGCAGAGGGGAGAGCGCAGAAGGTAAGAGTTTTAAAAATGGGGGTTTGATTCCTTTTCGACTGTGTTGTTCCTCTATTTTTGGCTTTTTTTTTTTCGGCGAGTGCTTTAATGTATCAGGGATTGGAGAGTGTTGCTGGGTTGTTGATCTTGGCAGCAGCTGGTGCTAACAGAAGGGGGGTTCCGGAGGTCAGGGTCAAGTCGGAGGCGTGGGTTGTTCCGAGAGCAGCGTTGGGATGTTGAAGTGGGTCCGCCTGCGTGTGCTGAACGAGTGCTGGTTGGTTGGTATACAGTGGTGCTAGAAGGTGCTGGTGGGTGGGTTAGTGAGCATTCTGTGCTCTCTGTGAGCCGTCGAAACAGCAGAGCAAGGCGCTGTTTAGCAAGATAGCAGGAGTCTGTGGATTTGCTCAAGGCAATGCCGATGGCCTGCCGCTGATGGCCGTGCGGCGTGCTGCGGGCTTCTCTGTTAGCAGGAGATCTGGCGTGGGGGTTGGAAGTGAGGGTCACTGGAGTCCTGATGTGACCTGATGTGGGGGCGAAGGGGTGGATGAGGTAAAGAAGTTGTAGAGGGTAGTAGATCAGGTGCTAATTTCTGGATGCTTGCCAGTCAGGCTGATAGATGGATAGGCACAGTCAACTAAGATCGAAGAGTCAGCCAAAAGATGTTAGCTGTGTCGGAGCACCGCGGGCGGTGCCGCGGAGCCCGCAGAGCACAAAGACAAAAAGACTCTGTAGCAGACTCCACGGTCGCTCCGCGGTGTTCTGGGTATTTTAAGCTGATGAAAAATAGCAGTAGAAAGTGGACTGAGGCAGCCCAAAAAGATTGAAGTCAGCAGCAGGTAAAACAGTAGAACGTTCTCTCATGCAGACAAAAAGACTCTGCAGCAGACTCTGCGGCCACTTCGCGGTGTTCTGGGTATTTTAAGCTGATGAAAAATAGCAGTAGAAAGTGGACTGAGGCAGCCCAAAAAGATTGAAGTCAGCAGCAGGTAAAACAGTAGAACGTTCTCTCATGCAGACAAAAAGACTCTGCAGCAGACTCCAGTCTATCTATATCCCCCCTCAGAAGTTAAGGTGGGCATGCAAAATCCACTGGCAGCTGATGGAATTTTTAAGTCAGATTGTGTGCATATTTCCCTTTAATTAGTGCAAGTGACAGAGCGTAGTAAGGGACCTCAGACAAATTCAGGGAGGCTCATGGGATCAATATGGAAATAATGGTTTAAAATGGGAAATACATTGCGTAAAACGCCGCAGAATGTACTATTGGTTGTGGCAGATAAAACAAGAACAAAAACCAAAGAGATGAAAGGTCACCAACAGAACCCAACCTCTTTTTTCCAGTACATTTGCATGATACCTGTGCCCTCAATATATGTCAGTATTGCAACTGTTAGACCATGCTCATGATGGATGTGCCCAACAACTGTGAAAGCCAAGGTGTGTTGAATTTACAAAAGAATGCCTGTATATCGACTGTAAGAATATACTCCTGATGGCTTTGCCCAATAAGGGCAGTACTACCACTAAGAAAACACTTGTGCTGGTTTTGCCCAGTATTTCATCTGTTAGAAAACATTCTCAATCATGATGACAGCACCAAATAATGCCAGTTGGACCCTGGTAAAACACACATGTTTTGCCTGTACCCAATAATGGCAGTTCTGCCACTGTAAGAACACAATCATGTTGACTCTGCCCGTAAGTTCTATGAGGGTCTCTGACCCTGTGCTCCCACTCACCTTCACTGACAGACTCAAATCACACCTCCTTGTGGCCATGCCTTTGTGGACCCAAGTCCCTGATGCAACTCCTTAAACCTAGTTCGGCACAAAGTACATCAATGGCAGTGCAGCAGCAAGTACCTCATGCTATAGTGTGTGATAAGAAGGCTTTGGTGTCCTGCAAAGCGAGTGACCAAAAGCCTGTTTAAGTTCTTCCCACACTAATACCTCTTGCTGTGGATTTTACGGCACAAGAGACAGCACAGACAGACTGCCGTTAGCTGGTGAGACCACTTCACCACATTTCTCCTCAGCTCTAGAAATCTGTTTTAATACATGCATTTAAATAGCTAAAATACTACTCTGTTTTAGTGCACTTTAAAAAAAAAGGTAAACAAGTCACCCTATAAAGCAACCAGAAACAAATACACATTTTAATGGAAAGCAAAAATAGTAAGATTATATCTTTGTTTTCTTCCATCCTAAATTTGGGGACAACAAGTACCAGAATGTAAATTAAAAACCTAATGAAAACATTTAGAATTGGGAAAGATGATTATGAAGAAAGAAAGAAAACCACGTCAATGTTTCCCCACACATTCATTGAGATGTCGAGAGACATTAATGCGCTCCCTGTGAAGGATTGTCATCTGGCAAGTGTGTAAAACCCCAAACTTTTAAATATTTATTAAAAAATAAAATGAAGCAGGTAATCCATTTCAGAAAGGGTGGTCTGCTAACCCCCTTTCATTAAACTCCATGCAAAAATCGTATTGAACAGCTGTGGCTTGCTGCATCTGTATCTTGATCTACTGCTGCTGACCTTCAACAGCACAGAGCAGGTTCGGAGGTCAAAGTTTGCCATGTTTGACAGCTGCTGTGACAGCAAAGTCACTGAAATGTACCCACTGCATTAAAGGGTGCCCCTCAGTTCCGAAATTCATGATAATTATGGACACTATCGCATTGTGACAGGATCATCTGGAAATGTAAGCCACATCTAGGTGTTGGTATGGTGGTTTTTAAAACCAGATCTGATTTGTAGCATACCAGTATCAGCTCTGTGAGCTCACAGCAGTTATGCAAAGTCATGTGAATTCCAAGCACCTGCCTGCCTGCATTCCAGTGAATGAGACAAAAGGCTGTAGCTCACATCAAGAGCTCTCTTTGGAGACTGGCTATTACAGCTGGCTCAGTGGACTAATGCATCCACTAAAGTGGCCTGTGTTTGCCCTCATGGTCAGAGGTCCATATCCCGGCAGGTCCACACACCTTCATCCTCATGAGGTTGATAAAATGAGTACCCATTAAGTTGGGTAACAATAAACATATGTTATCTGTTGATAGCCCCAGGATGCCACTTTGGGGGTGAACGTGTACTCTACAAATACAGATGTTATGTTATATAGAGGCAATTCCATATCAAAGCCCTGCCTCCAAATAAACATTGGTTTGCATATCAGAGAACCTTTGAACCTGCAGGTTGAGAAAGGGGTGGAGATAGGACAGCATAAGTGGGAATGAAACAAGGATTCCTTCATCTTGGTTTACTGTGGGATGTTCTTCCTTCTGTCGCACCACTTCCTGCGGAACAAGGCACGTTGTGTATGATACCAGGAGGCAAGGGGTGCTTGTCTCAAGGACAGAGACTGGACCCATTAAAGCAGCCTTGCTTTCATCTGATTTCATGTGGTCTTTGACCTATAAAAGAGGGGGTCACTCATTCAATCTGTGATTTAACGTTTGGACATTTCAAGGATATCAAGAACATGTTTTGCCCTGTTAGGAAAGAAGTCCTTTCTCAAGCCCTCTGCCAGAGGTGAAGACAGGTGTTACACTTCTCTCTACCGTTCCCCCTGGCATTTTAGGGGTGACTTTGTTGAGCACCAAGGAATACCACACCCCTTTCAAACCTCACTAAGCTGGGAGAGGAGAGACAGAAACGGATTCACCTTGAACTAGAGCCTCCTGAAGTGGGACTCACAGCACCCAGAACACCCAGAGGAGCAATGAGGTCTCCAAGTGCCATCACTAAAACCACCTCCAATCACATTCTATGTTTGCCACTTTTAAACCAGTAGGACCCACAGTGCTGCCTTTGGCACTCGTCTTCGAACTTTGAATGACTCTTGATACATCATTGAACCGGTTTGATGCTGCATTTCCCAGCATAGACTTGTCACCTGTCCGGCTTGAGCACAAGCGAACTGTGCAAACGACTTTTAATCACCACATTGAACCAAGCATTGAACTGCAAGGACCTTTTCTCACAGCACAACTCAAACCACCGGATCATCGCGTCACTCATCAGCTCAAACCAGCGGTAGTCATCATTTCCAAACATGCTCAATTGTTGAACCACTCCTGGGGATTCATCAAACTGCATTACTCAATGTTGCCGTCAAACCGCATGGAGCACCACTCAAACTGAATAAATACTGATTTTCCACTTGGGATCAATGCGACTCGTCCAGCAAGCATTTTGTCCTGAGGCCTGATTTGACGAAGTTGAATCACATAAGATGTGGAATTGGGTACTATTACGAGTTCTTGCCCCTTGGTCAGTGCTTAATTTATAATAAAATAAGTGGCTGGGCTCAAATATTTTCTAACATGCCCATGACATATCAGGATGGGCAGCTCCCTGCCCACTCTTGCCAACACCCATGGCTGCTACCCGTGCTGGCAAAATATATGGGTTTAAAGCTCCAACTCTCAACACCGGCTTAGTGTGGTTGATGGATGTACTCACTATGGCAAATGTGTGATTTACAAATACCAATCAACATCCACATAACATGAAATGAACCACATTTTTAAGTGTGTCGTTAAACACAATCACCATTTATAGTTTTCTCTGATTCTATAGGTGTTTATTATGTGACTTACAGTTCAAATAATAAAGTTGCCAAAACACCACATCGTAATCAAACTGAGTATGAGACAATAAGTGCCGGGGTTCAGAAATAAGTGCCAGAGGTGAGCCCTGACAAACACCCCCAAGAATTTAGCACTTCTCTTGGTCCATTTTTGGAGCTGGCTACAAAGATTGTGCACCTTTTTTGTCAAGAAGCATATTCTTTGAGTGATTTCATTGCAATTCGTGACTGACTTTTGTTAACTGCCTTCTTTTACACAGGTGGGTTTTTATAGCATTTTTAAAAGTTCGTTGTATAGTTGATCATTACATTTTTTTAATTTAAGTATATATATATCGCACCAGTGAGAAGCACCTGGAAGCACCACTTTGCCACTTGTGCTGTTCCGCTATTTGCTGATCTGGTTTTGGACTCTAATTGCAAGCGGTAAAACACACTCTCCTGACTGTAATTTTGTGTTTTATGGACTTATATACAACCACTTATACATCTTTCCTTTTTACTTAGGAAACAGTGGATTTTGTTGGATTTGCAAGTTGCAAAACACTTGGCTCCGCCTTTTCTATCCATAATGCATAAAAACCGGCACACACACGCTGGTGCGCACACGCACCAGTGAGGAGCAGCTGGAAGCATTGCTTTGCCGCTTCACTGCAGCGGCGAAGAGGCAAGAGTGGTGAACTGTGCACGGTGCATGGTGTCATTGCATGCTGTTATTGGACCACTGTTTGTTTGCTTACTTTTGTAAACATGATTGTACATCTATAAGAGTGTTTACTGAATAACTTCAAATCAGCAAAAACGAAGAGGATTGAAAAGGAAAGTGTAATGGTGTTCTTACACATTTACGCAAGTCAAAACTTTTTTACACCTTGAAAACAAATATGCCAGATAATTTAAACACTCCTAAGACTGGAGCACTGAGCGAATGTAGTCCTCATCGGAGAAAGTCTTCAAAAAAGGGGATTGTTTTAACGTCATAAACAGGCAGGCTCCGTGACTTTTACCCTGCACGTCCTGGGGGCAGAGTAGAGTCGCATTTGCAATAACCTTTAAATGAGGGGGAGTTGATAGAAGGTCACCGGGACATAAGTACATCCAATAACCCCATGGTGACTTCAGTCTCTCTCCCTAACACCACTACATCTATTTTATCTACAAATCGGCAACCGCCACAATTGATATCTGATCAAACGATCTTTGCTGTGCCTCACTCCCCGTGGTGTCCGGTGGTGAATTTAATGGACTCGTTGTGCCAGATATGAATCATGTAATCTTGGATATCTCAATCCACGCGAGTGTCTGTGAAATCTCTCATACTACGAATAGGACCTCTTCACCTAATTATTATGACAGGTGTTCAATGGATTCTCCAGTGCACTCAGTATCCTACGCACATCCAACACTGCGTAAGCGCATAACATCCCAAGCGGAAATGCTGCATGCACATGTGAACCAGAGCTCCTCATTGGAGATAACATTAACAGCAGTTAATACAACAAAGTCTAGCCTATTTAAATTATTTGAATCTTTAGATTCCAAAATAACACAACAATTCGCTCAAATTCAATGAATAGCAGATTGAATTATGTGTAAAATGCAGAATAGAACAAGTAGCGTAACTTCAAATAAAGAACCTAAATTGTGTCCCATATCCATCTTATCCAAACCACGAACAACACTCACTGCAAGAACAGCTACATCGTCCGTTCCTCCCCAATTTGATCAAGTAATTAAACCTATAGGGCACGCTTTACAAAAGATTTCAATGATGAATGCGGAGGAATCTTGGTTAAGTGTCGAACAGAATAATTCCATATAACAAACTGACACTGAACAAAACCCCTATGAATTATTTACTGTAAAGGGATCCAAAACAGGAAATCAAAATATACGAAGGTCTAATCTGTTGAATAGAAATCCAATAAAAAAAATGAAAAATATCCGAGCTCTGAAATCAACCAACATTAAAAGTGCTAAACCATTTATTCATGCAAGTTGTAAGGCACTAAGGAGCCCTCCAATAGCCCCGAGTTCCAAAACCTTACTTGAAAAAACAGTATCTCGCAATACTATGTCACCGAGTACTCCTGCAAATCCTTAAAAAAAAACAACTCCTAGCACACAAAGCCCTGCATGATCTAATCAATCAAATAGATCAAGATTACACTAAACAACCAGCTAAAAAAGACTCACCTCAGGTTAAAAACCAAGGTTTATCATCAGGAAAGAATAAAGAATATAGGGACATTAAGAAGGCAGTAGATGCCTGTATGGTGGAACGTCTCCAAAGCAAAACTCTAAGTTCTCACACAAGAGAAACTACCAAGGATTATGAATTAACAGAGGCAGTTGCAAGTGAGGGTGTGTTGCAGAGATTCCCTGCACGGCAAGGAGACAATATGATAGCGGAGTCACGATTGCCTTGCAGTGCAACATCAAATGCAAATAGATTACAAGAAAATAGCCATGAAAATACCCTCATTAAAAACAAAAGGAGACTGAATCGGAAGCGATTGTAAAAGACAGGATTCAGCACCGGCAGTACTCACTGATAATGAAGTGCTGAGCATTTCCAACTAATAAATATGATTTGTGCATGACAAGTATTTTGAATATCTTTGCAGAGGTGCCTGCACTTGAAGATTTCACTAAAGTTGATTTGGAAGTGGTGGAATTTTTGGATGACACAGATGTGTCAATTGCTAGACTGTGGCTACCATCAGGGATAGTTTTAAATGCAGTGTAGAGTGCAAAAATTGATCTTTTTAGGTTACGTTTCAAAATAGTACAGAACCCAGAGACGAGACATATGTCCCCATAAGTAGACAAGATAGAACATGCTGTGTCAAACTGTCCAACTTGTGAGCACTCAAGAACACATCAGCAATGGACACATCGTCATGAAGAACCATAAACATTAGTAGGGAACTATGTAAAACAAATACAATTGGTGAGTTGGAATACTTGCGGTCATTTACATTTGCAGTCATCAAGTATTAATCAAATAGATACATCTGAAATTGTAACTCTCCAGAAGAACTGGCTCACTGTCACCCCAGTATGGTATGACCAGGATATAGGGCCTCATTACAACCCGGGCGGTAAGGGATTACTGGTACCGGTAAGGGCACCGGTACCGGTAGTCCCTTAACGCCCAATTCCGAGGTCCCTTTGCGGGTCCTCCCTTAACGGCTGGTTTTACCAGCCATTAAGGACAGGACCCGCAAAGGGACTTTGGAGGTAATTACGGTGTTGCAATTTGCGGTACTGTAGTTACCGCCTTCCCCATTTCCATTGAGCCCTATGGGGGCTCAAATGGGAATGGGGAAGGGCCATGGTGAATGGGGAAATACCGCCCCCGCAAACCTTGGAATGGGGTGGTAATTCCGCCATTCACCATGGCAGAATCGATAGTTTACCGGTGGCAACCATGGCGCAAATAGCACCATGGTTACCGCCCGGGTCGTAATGAAGCCCATAGTCTTATTACTGGCCAAAAAATCATCTACATGCAGACCAACTTCTGTGCTACTCGTGGCTGTGAAACAAAGAGCTGGTCTTACCATCTTACCATGGGCAAGTACAAATAATTTCATGCAGTTAGTGCAAATAAATTGTTTTGATCCAAAAATATCCCTATTAAATTTGTACAGGAATCCGGCATGTATAGCCGATGACAGCTTTTATAAATCACTGATAGCACTGTTTGATACCATTCTAATGACCGCAAATGTTTATACTGCCATCATTAAGGGTGCTCTTATTTTGGACTGTATTAATCCAGGGTATAAGGCAAGACATGCATTTATGCCCTGGATTAACTAGAGGTCACTAAATGGAAAACGCTAATGCTAGAACGTAACTTCAGAATGGCCAGTGTGTCACTTGCAGGCGATGTACCTCCTCAGAGCACATGGAGGAGGGGAAACTCTCAAAGTATCATTGATTATATCAACGTAGAGAACTGTCTTTTTACAACAATATACACATTCGAAATTATTCAACAACCACATAGTGATCATCATATGCTTTCCTTATAATGGACTTGGCAGTTGGAATTGCAGAGATCTCAGCCTGAATAGTATAAGCACGAACTAGCTATTAATAATGGAAAAATGGTTTCCGCTGGTGTCATGATAATTTACACATATTGAAAAACAAACTTATCCAGCGGAGCTTGAGTGGGTCATCTGACCCATATACAGAAATATTGAACAGGTTCAAGTGTTTGTTGATAATAGCGCACACTAAAGCTTTTCATTACAATCATTGCTTTGACCCAGAGTTAAGGGCCAGGCAGGCAGAGTGGCATAAAGAAAAGCATTATGAAACTTCTACTGATAAAGAGAACCAGAGCATTGAAATCAGTTAAGTGTTGCTACCGTAATTGGACAAGAGGTAGACGTGCATGGTAGTTTCAACATGACAGTGAAGCCATGTTGGAATCCCTACAGAATAAGAATTCTGCTCAAACCTGGCAATTTTTAAATTACACTTCCTGTAACATGCAAAATAAATGGAGTCTCTGAATATCAGTGGTTAGAACATTACTCCACTCTGTACTCTGATCCCGCATTTGATGCCATGTTGATCCTATTAACCACTCAACATTTGGAAATTACATTATACTGTTGAAATCATTGATGATTTAATAAAAAAATGGAGTGGATCAAGAGCAATGGGACACGCTGGCCTTAGTAATTTTATGTTCAAAGCAGATTCTAGAAATTGAGCTCTCAAACTTTATAATATCTTTCAGAATGTGATCAGAGAATGAACCCTTCCTCTATCATGGTGCAAGTCGCTGATAGTTCCAATCTTCAAAAAAGGTGATCGTGCATCCCCGACAAACTACAGACCAATAGCCTTGCTGGATGTGCCAGGAAAAGTTATTTGCACATATTGTATTATGCGATTTTAATGCCTGGACTAAGACGCATCAGCAAAGGGACCCTAACCAAACTGGGTTTGTGGCTGGAATGGGGATGGGAAAACATCTTCTATGCCTTAATAGCCATCAAGGAACAAGCCTTTTGTCAAAACAGCTGATTTATTTCTCATTCATTGATCTCCATTCTGCTTTTGACTCGGAACCTTCTCATGAACAAACTAATGAAGGCAAATTGCCCTCCCACTTTGTCTGATATAATCTGTGCCTTCCATTCAAACACTTCTGCCCAAATAAGACTGACCTTGGAGGGATTACTTTCAGCACCAATCCACGCAGCAAGAGGGCTGAAGCAGGGTGGTATTCTTGCTTCAACCCTCTTCAATATCTTTATCCATGATGCTGGAGATGCATTTAGTCAAATCAATTCTGATTTACCAAAACGAAATGGCGTCTTGATACAAGCATTATTTTACGCTGATGATTTGCTGTTGAGATGATTTGGTGTTGATCTCGAAAACACCAATGGGTCTTCAAAAATGTTTATGTTGTCTTGCTCAGTATGTTGAGGTGAATAAGTTGGTAATCAATCTGCAAAAGTCGCAAGTACTCGCATGTTCTCCATGTAAACCTATAGAGGATAAAATGGCATGGACAATCAACCGTGTTTGGTTAGATGTAACATTAAACTATACTTATTTGGAGGTGATCATAGATCAAGGAGCACACAACAAAAGTCATCTTTTGAATGTGGAATGTAAATTAATAACAGCCATATCTCAGACTAGGATCATTTTACATAAGTATGACAAGTTCTCAACATATTATAATCAAAAGGTTATGCCAGTGTTGCTTTATGGAATTTATGCGAGTACTATTCTACCAAATTCTGTCTTTGATAGACTAGAGTGAACATTTTGGAAACAAGTGTTACAACTACCCCAATGCATACCAGTAGCCAGGTTACGATATGAATTGGGTCTAACTTCCTGAAATGCTCTATATAACTGGTCGTGGTGTGCATTGTGCAGAAAATGTTTGATTTTGGATCAATCTGAGACATTGCTTAGGCCCTTGTCAGAGTAGGTTTTCTTGTCTAATCATGTCTTCTGTAAGACATGGACGATGACCATCTATCAAATATTGGCCAATGCGGATATCACTGTCGAGACTCTCCTATCTAATCCAGATCATGCCAAAATGAAAATCTACCTGGTGAATTGGACGAAAACGAGGAGAATTTGTCTAACCTATAAAAGCTTTGTAAGAAGTGTGTTAGAGGAAAAAAAAACTTGGAGTGGTGGAACCATATTCAAGTAGATCTCCATCGCCTACCATCTGGTCTGCCATTCTTCTTTTCAGATGGGAATATTTGGCTTGTGATATGATGGCTGTCCGGAAGTTATTACCAGTCCATGAAAATATTTGTCAGTTTTGCAAAGATATAGCACATAAAGAAACTTTGGAACATTTAATAATGGATTGCACAGCATTGACAGCAGAAAGACAAAAGTACTTTGCTAAACATCGCAGGTATTTGGGATCATTGTGTCCTAATCTGTGATGGAGGTTGCTCTTATCCATCTCCTTTATGAGTATTAGAATTGCAACACGTGGTTTTTATAATCACTCTCATTAAGTGATTGAATACGTGTATATTACTTTAGATACATCATGTGATGTAATATTTGTGATGTTAATAATATGTATATTGCCTAAATTGTTAAATGTTTTTTTTTTCTTTTTAATTGATGAATTGTTTTGTAACATTGAAAAGTTGATTAATCGGCTAATTATTTATATATATATATATATATATATATATATATATATATATATATATATATATATATATTTATAGAACATTGATTGATCATTCTTTCATTTTCACATTGACACCCTTTCTAATAATAGCCTTTCCTCGGCTGTGCCAAATTTACCTTTAATATTGGGATAAACGTTGATTTGTAGATTGAGTAGGCGGTTTAGCCACTAATCATCCTCATGCTCCTACTGAGAAGTCATTTTGCCACACTTCAGTCCACAGTTCTCAGTGATTAGCATATTTAACAACAAGAACAGTAAGCATGTGGAAACAAACACCACCTGCAACAACAGTTATTCCAACTCCAAAATGTAGTTGCCATTGTTTAATTTTAAACAGAGTTGGGCCATGCTCTCTCTTTGGACTTGCAAACATTTACTAATTCTTTTGATACAAATGACAGAGGCTGGACTAAGCTTAGATGGATACATTACCCCCACATCCCTCTTTCTCTGTCTTGTCCGGGTACTACCTGTGAGGACCAAACTCTGTGTAATCAACCCCTTTTCTAGTTCCATTCTTTGTATATGCCTTCCCCTAACACCGAGTGATATGGGGTCCTGGTTTGAGCTCCCCATGGCATCAGTGTAATCTGCAATTGTTTGCACTCCTCTATCCAGCAAGCAGGCCAAGAGGAGGTCAATGCACAACATTCACAAGCCAGTCTTGAAGAAAGAAATCACAAAAGTTCCCAGGCAGGAGAAAGGGGAAGTAGTCTACTCCATAATTTTTTCTGCTGCTGAAACCTTCACCGAATTTCAGGCTGGCTTTAGATTTAAGGAATCTGAATCAATAGATGTCTACAAAATACTTCAAAGTGGAGTGTCTTCAGAAAATGATAACATTAGTCAGAGAAGGTGGCTTCTTGTCATCATTGGAATTACAGGATATTTATTTTCATATTCCAATTTTGAAGAATTTTGAAGGACCTTCAAAAATGCTTTTGATTTGCACTAGACGGGTGCAATCAACAGTTCAGATCCCTGACGTTCAAACTGTGATCTTTCTACACAAAATAGGAATGCAGACATAGCCCTATTTGGACAACTGGTTGCTCAGAATGTCATCACTGGGGTAATTATTACAACATGTGGATGCGACATGTATGAACCTTGGAGTAGATAGGATCAATTATCAACAGAGATACTTCTCAGCTAACACACTTCCAAGATCTCAAATTAATATGCGCATGATTCAGGATGGCCTTGGTGAAGGTGATGCTGATGGGTGACATGTCTTTCAAACTTCAGGCTTCTCTCTTGGATCTCACAGTATTAAATCAGGCATCAGCCAGAGCTTTTCTGCAGGTAAAAGGTGATATGGCATCTTGCATAATCTTGGTTTTATGGGCTGCAAATGAGGCCGCTATTGCCCTATCTGCACTGAAACTAATAAGAGGCCTCCCAGGGCTTTGCATCTAAATAAAAGTGCTTCCACTTGCACAGACAACCCTTACTGATCATTCTTAGCACAGACTCCATCAAAGTGGGGTGGGAAGCTGTGATCGGATTAAAAGGTCTCTATGAGAAATGGATATTACAAGACGTAGTGCAGACTTCAAATGGAGGGAACTGGTGGCTGATTTAGGGCCATATGATGCTTGACTCACCCCAATACTAAAAAGGAAAGCAGTGGTCCTACAATTAGACGACAAAGGACATTTCCTGCATGAGGAGTCTGGAAGTTGAAAAGCAAGGTTTGCAATGTCCGGAACTTCATGCTATATTAGCACAGTCAGTTAAGAATGATCAGTGTCTCACCATATTAAAAGCCTATGATACACATTGGAACAATGTTGAGCATTAGTGTGAGAAGAATGGGATCTTGTGCAATTTCTGATCACCTTTGGTTCCTTGATGAAGGATTTCATTTGGGGTCAGTAGTATGAACTCTGTGGGCCCAATGGGCCGCTATTTTCAGGGATTTTTGGGGGTAAAGAGTTAGATAATGTAAAACTGGTAAACTGGCTCCTGAAAAGTCTCTTCCTAGACTGGTTGCAGTGTCTGGATTGCCTTCATTACATCGTCCATTGGTATTGAACATTTTACAACCCACACCTATTTCTTTAAAGTAAGTAACAATGTTTCTGGTGGCTTTTACAAAGGCAAGGATGCTGGGAGAGATCAAGTTGACACATTCTTTCCAAATTCCTTATTGTTGAGGATGCCATAAACTCCCAGAGAGGCCCAGAGGTATCAAACTCAGTACACATGTGACTCAATGACAGGGTAGACAACATGCATGGCAAAACCCAGCTTTATTCACATCAAGACAAAGCCAGGAAAGCATACAAGCATTCAATTCCTGCTGCTCTCAACATGTTAATCAAAAACAATTACTTATGTATCCAAAACATGTCATCAATGATTGCACAACATGATATCTGTTCACACAACCTTTGGGGAATCGGAATAGGTTATTGGGGTTCGCTACATATAGATTGTAAAGGGCTTAAACATGTAATTGGGTTACAAGTATCTGAGGGATCCACCCCTATACTGGTAAAGGTAAAAATATATCATCCCTACAACAAGTAATTGGTTTGCATACTATTTCATGGGTGGTGTGACACGAAGGATTTTGATAGGTTGGCTCCTTACTACCCAACCTTGAACACTTTACAGGTCATCAAGATATGAGCCAGACTTAGATTGGGGTAGACAAGCCCATTTACTGTTCTTTTTCCAATTAAAATTACCATCACTTAGTCTCAGGCCATAAAACCAGGCAATCCCTTTGTACTTGGCCTTGTGCAGCGATTTGCATTTTTGTGTGATTTTAGGGAGTATCACAGGTGCCAAAGTGTTTGCTTCTAATGAATGGCCAGTGTTCTCTGTGTATGGGTCACATGCATAGAGACTGTGCATGAATTTGAATTACTTTCTATTTATTAAGGTTTTAGCAAATATTCATGTATGTGTCATGTTTTCTATTGTTGCTGTAGACACTCTTGGGTTATTCTTCATGGAGTCTTTTGGCTTGCTGCCATACTGCACCTGGCTATCCAAGGCTGTTTGTGCCTTTATGAAACCTTAATTCATCTAGGAGTATTCTGCTTGTGTCTTAGGAATCATTATCTGGTGCCTTCATTCCACTGTCCCCATCCTCCCTTATTTCATCTAACCTTGGTACTTGTTGCCAACTACTGTCTGAGCTCTGCACGGATATCTGTTTTTGAGGATTCAGCCTTTTGAGCTTTTTTGAGGAAGCCTTGAGGCCTTTGCTATTTCTGAGACATGCTGTGGCTTACATCTTTAAGAAGATGCTGCCTAAGTACATTCTTGTTTCCATGTTAGCGAGCTATATTTGTGTGATGTTGATGTTGCATTTACCTTATACATTGGACATGTTAGTGTTCTTCATGTCTTATGGATCCTATGTTAGTATTCTTCATTTCTAAATGCATGTGTTACCTATTGTGTGTGTTCTTCATGTGGAGTGCATGTTTTCTTTGTATCTAATGCATGCACTTTTACTGTTACAACATTAGTTTGAATGGCTGACTGGGGTTTTCCAGTACCGTTTGAGGGCGTATGGATGCCATTTTCTACTTTCTTTGGGTAATTGTTCAGTACCTGATATAAAAATATGAATCTTGAACTTGTGGACAGGTCATCTTGTTGATCCACAACTTAGCTATTCTTCATTAGTTTGATTGCAGCATCAATATTATCAAACTACTATTTTCTACGAGCAGTTTGCATCCCTAATACCATATTCAAAAAATATTCTAACAATACATTGTTAATCTGATTAACATTCAATCCTATATGAGTGTTCTCATATATTTAAATATCTGTGTTTAGATTAAACTCAGACTTGGGACAACTAAGTACTTTTCTGTGTCCTGTTGGTTATCGGCTTTATTTATTTCTTTTTGACTTCTCCTACCATGTGAAGTATGAGCAATGATTCTTTTGGTAATGTTTTAGACTCATCTCTAGTATTATGGTTGTTCATACTGTTATGCTAAGATATATTTTCTTTGATAGATTCAGAGTTGGTGAAACTATTGGGTTTCTACATTGGGCAACAGTGTGTGATTCACTTGACCGGGTAACTCCAATGGATATTTCACCTAAGCTATATTTGTCATTATATGATGTGGAGGTTGTTTCTATACACATATTCCTATCTTTAATACTTTACAGAGTTTTCCAAATTGTGCCCCTGAAGAAGGAATGTATCCCGAAATGCATTGACCTCTACTGACAGTGTTATATGTATATTTTTTGCGTGTATGATTTAATTTCAATACGTTGCATTCCAGTTAATTTGTGATTTCAGTCTGTAGAGAATCGTTTCGAAACTATTAATTGTTGACTGTTTATTCAGTATATTGATGTGCAGGGGTTGGGAGTGGCCTACACTTTAGGACACCTGTTATCTTCTGGTTTACTTGCGCCGATCCATCGCTAGAATTGGTACGCCTCACTTGTATGTAGTAGGCTGTGAATGAGGGAAGTGGGGTTAATGTCCTGATTACTTACTGGTTTTCTTAATTACTTCGAGACCTGTTCTTCCACACAATACTACCTCAGCCACCGGAAATAGATGGAATGGGCCAAAGGAAGTAGTAATGTATCAAAGCATGCTGGGTAGGCGGGGGCCCTATAGACCTAGTGGTCGGGGGCATGCAAAAAGAGTGGAAATAGAAAAGAGGTCTACTGACATGAGTGTTGGCACCTCACAAGTTAGTACTAAGATGAGTAAGAACAGTGCTAGGAGCAATGAAGATTGACAGGAAGTAATCTGAGTAAAACGTGCAGAATTGTGTGGATCATTTGCTTGAACACCTCTTCAAGTATTTGATATTTTTGCAGGGTAGTTTTTGTGTGTATATATTAAAAGGTTTTAGTTTTAGATCTTAAGTGCCACCTATAAGCCAAAACATGTTATTAGAGTGTAGCCAGGAAGGAGATGACATGTGAGGTTGGGCAAAAGGTTTGTGGGTGTTGTATGGTTATTTACCGACCTATTGACTGTGCATAACCATGCTCGTCCCTATGGCCATTTCCATCTACTACCTGTCCCTCCCAACCCAAAAAACATTCACCTTGGATTTTCTTGAGCTAGCAGCTCTAGAAAGAAGTAACATAATATTTTGGCCAGGCAGGGTTATTTCTCAGCAGCCTTCAGTGAGTAATTGCTTAATTTTAATTGTAGGTGAAGCCACTTGATTTTATCTGTTCCTTGCAATAAAGGCCTGTTAAAACACAGATTGGAAAAGCCACCAGTTCTGGCTTGTGTATAGTTATTAGAAGGGATTTTGCATGGCACTGCAGTGCCTGGCAAATTGGCCCGGGAGGATAGCTCAGGGTCAGTGTATTTGTCTATGAAGCAAGATAATGCAGAGCAATACAGGTTTGAATCCTTGTCCCATGCTTAGAGAATGGTCTCCGGTAATTAGCGTGTTACAAAAGGTGAATTAATACACTTTTATGAATTATCCATTGCCTACAAAAAAACGAAAAGTGTTGGCTTTGCAGACACTTGTTTTGACAGCTACTGAGCCTGCATGCTTGCTTTCCATTGCCACACCATGCACAGGGCCTGCAGCCGCTGCTGTTGTCTGCAGCCTGAACCTGCTTAAGCTTTGTTTGGAAGCCCAAGGATTGTGAACATTGCGTCTGTGTCTTCGCCTGGTAAACTATGCAGAGAGAGCAAAGCAGAGATAGACCGCACGGCTGGAGCAAAAGAAAAGTATACATTTTCAGCACTCGTAACAAATACACCTTGGCCTCACCACCATGTTGTCTTCACCAGTGCGATTTTATTTTTATTTTTACAGATTAATTTTTTTAAACATTTGATTTAATTTTTAATGCATTAGTTTCGATTAAATCTCCCACTTTGCAATATTCCATCATCAAGTTCATCTTAAAATTTTATTTCATTTTGAATGCATTAGTTTCGATTAAATCTCCCACTTTGCAATATTCCATCATCAAGTTCATCACATAAAAAATCACAAATAACAATACAAATGATACATTGCTAAAAGTAAGAAATTGGATATGCCAACATCAAAGTTCTCAGAAGAAATCTGTATCTAACATCGTAAAACTTAAACATGCAAAATATTCACAAAGTAAATGAATTGACTAGTTAACCTTACTCTTCATATGCATTAGACATAATAGACTATTTAAATGTGCTCTTATAGACCAAGCACACTGTACAAATTTGTCTAAATACACACACATGGGACGATTTGACATATGATAAAACAAAATCATTTCTTGTCTCCAATAAATGAAATGGTTCCCTCATAAGTGACATACGACTTAGTACTTATGTGGTTTGATGTAGAGAGGGCAAACAAGCATCAAATGAGAAACATTCTCAATTACTGACACCTAATCATCCTCGCACCATCGGACAGTAAAGAATGCATGGGTAGAATACATAGCCTAACCTTGATAATAAGGGTTTTCCCCCGGGACAGAACTACTGAAGTGAGGCAGCTCTCAAGACCAGATGATGGTTTGTTAGCGAGATAGATGAGGCCAAATCAATGTGCCAGTCAATTATCAATATTTCTCTCTGAAATGATAAGCTCTTGAACTGTTAGTTGTTTTTGCTCTTAGAGTTGCCAGATTGATGTGCAAATGGTCAAGGCCCAATGGACTAGAGCAGGTAATACATGCATAAACCATGGTAGCAAAGTAGCACCATTCATGTTGCAAACACACTGAGGACTGTCTCTATAACTATAAAATGCTGGTGAATATAGGTCTGAAATATGCTTGCCAATCAATTACATCACATCTTGGGAGGATAGCTCAGGGGCAAAGTGCTCGCCTTGGAAGCAAAACGACACAGAGCACCATAGGTTCAATCCCCTGGTCCCGCTTAGAAACCTCTGGGTATCAAGCGTGTTATAAATAACCTATCATATCATATCATCCTTGCCTAAAGCACAATAAAGCATTAGGGAGAGTGTTTTGGGGAGATTCACTAATGTTTTATAGAAGACATTCACTTTCCTCACAAGATTATAGGGGGTACTGAATCCCCAAGATTTGGCACCATGGAGAGCTGAAGGCAAGCTTCTGTGTGGGAGAGTGGCCGTTTGGATCCCCCTCGCACATTCTGCACGTATGGACTTTTCTCCACTGTCTGAGAGCTTCAAAAATCCCTTTCTCACGGATATGTCGGGGATAATTGAAACAAATAACAGAATGTATCATATCACCCTTCCTCTGTGATCACTGTCCTGTGTTTGAACCGGCCCGAACCATGCCTTGTAGCTCATCCATCTTCACAAACCTGCCCCTGCTCCCTTGGCCCCGCTGTTGGAAAATTACTGCCAATGTAACCATGTGCCCTCCTAAGGTATTCTCTTGATGTACCAGAAGTGTGACCCTGCTGTGCAGCCCATCCCAGAGTGCCCTCAATAAACCCAGACCTCTGTCTCAGTATATTGTGCCCTAAAACTAACACATATCATTAAAACTCACCACTTGCCTTGATGTGCTAAGAACCACCCAGTCACCCAGGCTATCACAGAGGACAAGCCCTCTACGCCTTGTACCTCATAAAAGTCCCAATGAAAGATGGTGTAATCGCATGCATGTAATTTATAGGTTTTCTAGATTTATTCAAAGGTATACTAATGATTGTTGTTTATTATATATTGAATGGTAGTTTCTCATGCCAGCTTAGTTAGTGTCAACTCTATCTCGCCGTGACCTAACCCTCACCCCTCCCGGACACATGCAGCTGGACCGCGTGACACTCACCCTCCCGCCAACTGGGCAGCCTATCCAGGAGAACCAGCACCTACAATGACACATTTGCTTCCACCATCCAGCCAATCCTGCACTGTTGTAGTACCCTATGTTAGTTGTGTCTCTTATGATGCTGTATTCCTTTATAATTCTCTGTAATTGTATTTTTTGCCAGAGCACTCTCGAGGCAGCAGAGTTCTCTGGATGCCAACATTATATAAACGTACTAAATCTTGTAATCTGTTCTCCTAGTCTCATTCCCCACTGTGGTGTGTTGCACTTTTATTATTCTGCATTGGTAAGAAGGGGAGTGAGCCTTTACATTTGGTGACCTCCACAAAGTGATCGAGACAGGTGTGCCGAAATCTGGGATGCCCCCAGAAAAACCATTGCCTCTGCTGTTGACCAGTGTGCACACAAAAAGAAAGGTTCCATGGGTCCCTGTCATCTTTGCAAATACCCAATTGCTCGCCGAGGCGGGTCACGGCTTGGTTGGGGTGCGGCCCCAATTGTGGATAGACCGCGAATGGAGGCTCTCGGACCACCTTGGACACGTGACTACGGGTTGCAACATCCTTAAATGGGGGGAAAAATTGAAAAATAATGATATAAAAGATAAGGGTGACGACATAGTGGGAAAGTGGGAATTGGAAGTTTGGGTTTAGGGTCTGTGTGAGTGAAACTGGGAGGCTTTTCTTATCTATCCTTTATATGGCCATTAGGTTGTTGTGGACAAAGATATACAAGGGAATATGGGATGCTAGCTCCGAAGGGGGGTAGAAGGCAGCACTGCATAGCATTGTCTTGACCAGTGCAGCGTACAAGTGGATATAAAGAGAATAAAACGTAGGAGTCTCATATATTTAGTAGGTTTAGAGTAGTTATTTAGAATATTCTGTTTCCGTGTGAGTAGAATACTTCAAAGAGGTAGCCTAAGGGGGCTTAGAGTTGAGGAGTGAATGAAAAGAAATAGCAATAAGAGAAAGAAAAAAAAGTAGAATAAAGCGGTAATTAATATTAGAAGATAGTACATGTTACATGTTTCATGTTGTTGAAGTCACTTGTTCTTGTCTGTTGATATAGTATGTGCATATTTTGATGTTCGTAGAATAAATATTGTTGAAAAATGTGTTATGTGACTGCAGAAAATATGTTGTCAGTAAATAAGTTTGCTAATGTTTTAACGCGGTGTGGGTTAACAAATATTGACAATAACACTGGAAAGGGTTTTCTGATTACATTGTGTAAATACCCCTAGTATCAGAGAAAGACGTACAAATAAGTGAGAAAGGAAATTATGGGGGGAGACACACCACTAGTTCATATCTGTTCGACACCTCCCCTTGTACAGTGAAAATATACAAAAATACCATGAGCAATGGCTTACAGATATAAAGGGAGAGGGGTCATCCCAAATATGGCTAGAAGGTGGGTCCTTTGAGAAAAGAGTCTTAGATCTTGTAGCAACTCATTTGTTAGCAAAGTATCGAGGTAAGCAACTACAAAACAGATGCAAAGTAATAGATGTGTGGAGAATGTTTGAAGAAGCAGCCCCGAGCAGTGACACAAATAAGGAAAGGCCCTCAGAAGGGGAAGCAGTCCCGGTGGAGGGAGAGGGAGTAACAGCGGAGGAGTGCTCAGTAAAAACAGGAGAAAATCATCTCACTAAGCTTTACCCATTACTATCGAGACCGGCAGTAGGGCACAGTGAGCCTAGGTATGTGCCTGTGTCGATCGCCCCGACAGCCTCAGCTGCCACGGCACTGCCACCTTATGATGCAAGTGGATTATACAGGCCCAACAGCGCCTCGCCGGTAGACTTAGCACGGCTTACTGGGGATTTAGAAAGACAACTTGCTAATACTCAAATGGAAATAACCTGGCTAAGAGCACAGTGTGACAGGGGACAGATGCTGCCAGGGGGAGGAGAGGCACCACCCAGTGTGGCAAGTGACCTAACAACTCCGCCAAGCGTAGCGGGGGGCCTACACCATCCTCACCACACAGGGGAATTTGCCAGAGGGACCAGAACATGAGTAGCAGTCAGAAGAGTTTTTCTTTCATCTAAATGACAAGCCAATAAGAATAGTATGAGCAGAAGCCGCGGATGACAAAGAAGGAGAGGGACAGGAAGAAAGAGAGTCAGAAGAAGAGATAGATGAGGTATGGAGTGATTTGAATGTGTATGAGGAGGGGGCGGCAGCGTCAGGATTTTCGCTCCCATTAAGGATGGACACAGCGGATTGGGGAGGGCTCCCAAGGTGGCAAGGGAGGTTAAGGCAAAGAGTAGGGAACATGTTGGTAAGTAAAACAAAGAAGGGAATGATAAGTAAAAAAGGAAGTAAAGCTAAATTACAGATGCCTCTAAGACATAAGGGAGCAGGAAGACCATACTATATACCATGGGCACAAATGGACAAAACAACTTGTTGAAAATCCTCCCTCCACTTTCGGGTGGTGTGGGGAAGTGGATACATTCATTTGAAAAGAACACAGCAGGCGTACTATTGGCAATAGGGGATGTAAAAAGTGTATTAGTGTCCGCCGTCAGTGATCAAGCAGACGGGATGTGGGTGAAGGCCGGTTTCCCTGGAGTAAAAATGAACTGCGACCACCATGATGAGTCGTCATTTAACAATATATAAGAGCACAAGTATGGGATGCATTGCGGAAAACGTTCCCAGACACCCCTGATTTAAATTTAGTGATGCAATGCACTATGGGTGAGGAGGAAGAGGCTGTGCAATTCATACTTCGGGTACAAGACCTGTGGAGATCAGAAACGGGCACGGCTTGGGATCAATCTACTGCATTATTCTATTTTATAATTAAGAGAGGGCTCCCGAAAGAGATGCAGAAGGCCTTGGATAAAATAGCTGGGATAGAAGCCAAAGGGTGGCCAGAGATTCAGAGCATCATAGTACACCATTGTAGGAGGATCAAAGAGAGGGAAAAGGAGATAGCACAGAGGAGGTTGGCAGATGAAGCAAAGCTTGTTCAGAATAAATTGGTGAAGGCCACTGCAATAAATGCAGCCTACACACTGAGAAACCTGGAGATGGGGAGGAGCGGATAGTAAATACACCAGCAAAGATGGCTGCAGCCTGGCCTGCAAACAGGCAAGAGCAATGGGCGAGACAGGAGCAATACGAAGGACCTCAATGGCAAGGCAGACGCGCAAGAGGACGAGGTGGGTACTGGGGACCAAGAGGAATTTCGGGGGTCCTGCAGCAAGAGGAGGGTTTGGAGGACAAAGAATGAGGGGAGGACTGCAAGGGTCATGCTGGAACTGTGGGGCATGGGGGCATTTTTCAATAGAATGCAGAATGCGACAAATGGGATATTACCAAGGGCCCCCTCCCATGGGAAACGTGCAGCAATGTGGTCACCCACACCAATGAAGCCCCTACGTGTTACCAATGGGTGGAGGTGGACAACAAGAACAGTATTGTAATGAGTCCCAGCAGAGAGTACAAAACATGGCTCCTAGGCAGCAACACCAATAGCAAGGAATGCAACAACAAGTAGCGCGTCAAAACACAATGGGAAATGCAAATGCAAACATTTTCTCAAAAACTGCAAATGGAGCGCCAGCACCTTTTTGTGGCATAGCTGTATTGGGGACAATGTCTTTTCTGTCCCCGGGACAGAAACGTGTCCAGACTAGGACAGCCCACAGAAAGCACTTGGGTGTCCAGTCCTATCAACTACCCTATGTGCAGAAGAGGAACCACTGGTGGGGACAGAGATAGGCAACAAATAGTTCATCTTTATGGTGGACTTAGGAGCTGAAAAATCATGCCTCATGGAAGGCTGGTTCCCGCTCTCAGGAAATTTTTTGAAACTTAGGGGTTCTCTGGGGCTATTTTAAAAGTAGCTTTAACATAACGGTGGGAGGGAAGACAGTGCAAGCACCCCTACTGTACCATGAAGACTCCCCAATAAATTTGTTGAGACAGGACCTCCTGAACAAATTGAATATGGCCATCTCCTTTACAGAACAGAGGATAGTATGCTCCACCGCAGGGGTATGTCCGGTAAGGGCCATGTTAATGATCAGCACTATGACAAATGAGATTGCAGTACAAGGGGTACCCATTGATATTATTTATTTTATTTTTGGATTTGTAGAGCACACTGCAGCTCACAGGCATCAAGACGCTATAAAGGAAACTTAAGAAGGCTTGCTTGAGGGTTACATTAAGCGGCTCAGGGAATAAGTTTAAAGATAGTTGCTTACAAGGTTGTATTACAAAGTACAGTATTCTATATAGCATAGTGTGTCAATTTATGGAATATATTTTATGTTCATTTATGGAATACAGGTACTTGCCAGAGTAGTGCCCGAGATAACACGGAAAGAATGGAGAGTGCCGTTTGACTTTGTGTTCAGCCCCATTGTAAACTCAGATGTTGTGCCAGGTACATTTATGTCAATTGATTTGGAAGCAGTGCAAGCATCAAGGAAACATATTGCGCTACTAGGACTGGACACACATGGATGCGAACGGAGAGCTGAGCTGTGTATAGACCCTAACATAGCCTTACGTGATTTAACTGATGAAGAATTGTTTACTGACAATGAAATTGATGCGGAAATTATAATGGAGATAAGTGTACCGTGTGATATAATGATTCAGCACAGAGAAATACATAACCCCCTCATGGCTAGTATCAGCACACCACCCACTATATTGGATGAGGATATGGAAAAGGTACTGCCAGAAGTGTGGACAACAGGCCCGCGTGATGTAGGACTCTTGCAAGAGGTTACACCCATAAAAATAAAATGGAAACCAGGTGCAATTCCGCTGAGAGTAAAACAACACCCATTATCAAGAGAAGAAGAGGAAGAAATAAAAGAGACTATAAATGCATTATTACAACAAGGTATAATAGTGCCATTGAATTCATCCTGTAACACAGCAATTTTCCCGATTAAAAAAGGAAGAGATGGGGCTTGGAGGATGATACATGACCTCCGCCCACTAAATGACGTTGTACAGAAGGAATTCCATCTAGTGCCTAATGCAGCATCCATTTTGTGTAGTATCCCAAAGGAGGCAACCTGTTTCACAGTTGTAGTTTTAAAAAATGTGTTCTTCTCAGTGCCACTTGACCCCAGTTGTCAGTACCTCACAGCATTCACACTGGGGGGAAACAGATATGAACACTGTAGATTGACACAGAAGTACTGTGAGAGCCCCAGCATCTTCAATAGAATTTTGCACATAGACCTTGGCAATGTGGATGTAGAACTCACAATAATTCAATATGTGTATGATCTCCTTATCTACAGCAAGAGTGAAGAGCAGTGAAGGGCAGACTCGATTACATTGCTAAATGTATTAGCTACAAAGGGGTACAAAGTGGACAAGGGCAAGCTTCAATACTGCCTAGCGGAAGTGTTGTACCTGGGACAATTAATTTCAAAAGATGTGAAAAGAATGATACCTGACAGAGCAGCAGCAATACGCCATGCAATGATGCCAAAAACAGTGAAAGACACGCAGAAATTTCTCGGCATATGTAACTACTGCTGTGCATGGATTTTGGACTATGCAGCATACACACATCCATTATTGCAAGCATTAAAAGAAGCACAAAAGAGCAGCACCCCAATAAAATGACTCAGAAAATTATGACACAATACTTCAAATTGAAAGATCTCATCACACATACCCCAGTATTAGCAAACCCAGATTATGACCGGGAGTTCTACCTCTTTTCACATTGTAATTGAATACTGATGACAGCAGTGCTAACACAAAAAACATCGCTAGGCCACAAGCCATTGGCCTACTACAGCGGCACATTGGACTCAGCGATGCAGGGCCACTTCGCGTGCGAACAAGCTCTCGCAGCGGTGGCCTTCGCAATAGAAAAGAGAGCCACAATTGTAATGGGATGCTCAGTAACTTTGTATGCAGAACATTCATTATTTGCCATCCTAGAGAGAACAAAATCGACCCTCACAACACAAAGAGCAACAGCTTACAAAATAATAATATCCAGCCTAAACATCCATGTAGTTAGATGTAAAAGTGTGAACCCTGCTACCTTCATTACTGAGCCCTGTACTGTAGAAGATATGCAAGAACACGATTGTGCCACGTACGAGGGGGAGGGAGATGATATCCCAAAAGCAAGCGAAAATGCCCTGGAGGAAGGGTAAATATACTTTGTGGATGGGTCAGCATTGATTGATAGTGAGACAGGATAAAAACACATAGGAGCAGCAGCGGTAAGAATAGAATAGGGATGAATACAAAGTTATAGTGCAGAAACACCTCCCATCCCACTATTCAGTAGAAGCAGCAGAATTGATGGCGCTAATTGAAGCACTACATACAGCCAAAGGATGTGCAGTGACAATATATTCTGACTCGGCATACGTGACAACAACGGTACATTCGGGGTTGTCACGAAGGCAAAGAAGAGGGTTCAGAAGAGCAGATGGCTCGCCTGTACAACATGCAACACTATTGAACGATTTAATTGAAGCACTAGCAGAACCGTCAGTGGTAGCGTTGGTAAAATGTCTGGCACACATCAACAACACGGACGCAGCCGATTTTAATGTCCCCCAACCACTAGAATGCATTGCGAAAACACAGACTCAAGAAGTGCAAGGGGGGGTACAACTGCACCCCCATAGTACAAGTAATTGAGTTACAAAGACGTGGAACCCCAGAAGAGCAAGAATTATGGGGGAAAAGAGGATGTAAACAGTCATCAACAGATTTGATATGGCAACAGTTAATGACAGGAAAGGTAGTGATGCCCGTGGAATTATTGCAAATAGCATTTCAACAGCTACATTTTCCAACACATATAACAAAACAAAACATTGCAGCAGACATTCAGGAGGAGTGGTTTGTCCCAAATTTATAGGAACATTTATCCAAATTAACGATAGAATGCACAACTTGCCAGACATACAGATCAAGTATTACAATCAGGACATTACGAGGAACATTTCCATGCCTGGTACGACCGTTCAGAGAGCTCCATATTGATTATGCCGATATGGGAGAAAGATGCCATGGAGCGAGGTATCTCATTGTAATAGTTTGTCCCTTCTCACGGTGGGTGGAAGCTGTACCATGTCCCTACCCGGCGTCAAGAGCGCAGCAAAGTTTTTGGTATAAGAGGTTATCTCCAGGTGGGGTATATGCGATTTGTTTTGGTCAGACAACGGCACCCATTTTGTAAACTATCTCTTCAAAGAGGTGACCACCTTGTTGGGTGTAAAGCACAAATAATGTTCGATTTATCAACTGCAAACAAACAGAGTGGTAGAAAAGATCAACAGTCTGCTAAAAAGTAAACTGTCCAAATTGTGTAACACACTCAAGAAGAACTGGGTGTATTGCTTACCTCTAGCACTGTTCCAACTCAGAATGCAACCAAGTAAAGACCATCATTTGAGCCTGCACAAAATAGTGACGGGAAGGCTCATACATACACCATTATCACCAGTAAGAAGGGCATCAGACGCGCACAGAGCTGTCACAGTGCTAGGGGATGAATTTAAGGAATACCTTACCCAACTGACAAGTGCAGTATGAAGTATAGCAAGGCAAATAGCACCTGCATTCATACAGAATAATGAAACAGATACACCAACACAAGCACAAGACAGCCCCACAGGACAGTTAATGCCAGGAGAAAATGTGTATGTGCATAGTTTTGTGCGGAGATGGAACTCCCCAAGATTCCATGGCCCCTACGAAGTTGTATACTGCACGCCCACTGCAGTAAAGGTCAAGGGGTTGAAGTATTGGGTGCATCTCTCAGATGTAAGAAAGGCACACAATATATCACAATTCTGCAGAGTGAGCAACAACAGAGCCAACAAGTTGCAAGTGGTTAAAATAGAGGTATCAAACATGAAATAAAATAAGTAAAGAATATTAGGGAGTATGCAACAAAGAAAAATTGTGTGATAAAGAACATTGTGTACAGAATTGCGTTAAAAGCTTACAGTATACATCTCTATCCATCTTTCTGTCACTTGCTACTTTTTCATGTCTTCTAACTAAGATCATCTTTTCACAGAACAATTATGAAGTGTAATAGAAATGAAAGAATTAGAGGTAGAAAAAGTGGATATCTGAAAAATGTGGACTTTTCGTACTGAAAAATGTTTGGAAAGAAAATGTATATAGAAGTATAAGCAATGTACTTAACCATTTTATATCGCCCCTTTAGGTGGGAATATGATGGAGAGGAGGGCCCTCACTAACAACAATTCAAATGTAGATAGTGATAGAGTAGATAATAGAATGAATAAATACTACAACTACGAATGTGGATTATCGTTTGCAGCAATATTATTTTCAGTGATGTTATTTTGTATTGGCTTGTACTGGACATTTACTTTCATGATTGGGGATATGAAGAGGGCGGGAGTGGGGTAAAACTAATACAAGAAGGCTCAAGCCTCATATGGGTTGGAGTTAAGACAATTTGGAAGTATAATGGCTCTATAAATGATAATCTCACTGTTGTGATGTGCTTGTCTCTGCATGTGAAAGCTGGTGATATCATGTTGAAGTGTTGCCTTGTGAATGTCGGAATGTTTACCCATGGATTCCACACCCAGCCAGTTAGAGCTCCCCAGCCTGGGTGATGGGAGCCAGTGTTATGTCCTGTCCACTTATGTATATAACTTCATGTAACTGTGACTTAAGTACTTGTAATGAACATATAAGTAATCTCAAGAAGCCTGGAAGTCACTTTACAACATTGGCGACGAGGTGGTCTTAAAAAGAAGAACATGCAAGCAAGAAACTGAAGAAAGTGGAAGAAGCCTGCTGCTGGGGGTGCAGGAAGAAGTTGGAAAAGAAGGACAACACTGCCCCAAAACACAAGTAAGACCCATCACCCATGGCACCAAAAGGGAGGAAGGAAGCCCTATATAGGAAGGATAAGCTGCCCATAAAATGGAGGGAGAGCTGGGTCCTGGGGCTGAAGAGAGGAGCAGGGCCTTGAAGGGAAGCTCAAGAAGGGAGCTAGGCCTTTAATATTCAGAAATCTGTGTGAAGAAGTGAAGCCTGTTAAAGTAAAACCAGAAGTGTTGTCTGTTAAGTGAAGATAAAAGGAAGCTTGCAATGACACCTGGTCCCTTAAACTGAAGAAGAAATCCCACCCCATTAGTTTAAGAAACCTGTAGATTAAACAAAGCTTGTAGTGAAGATGACTCCCATGAGAGAGGGAGGAGCTAAGGAGCTGCGGGCAAGAGAAGACAGCTGATGCCATGACCAGCAGCAACTCTTTGTGGTAGTAAGGTGTTCCTTGTGTATGGCGTGCTGGGTGAAGCTGTCGCCTGTCAGAGGTTGCATTGCAAGTGTGAAGTACTGAGGGGTGAAGAAGAAAGCTTTGCAGTGATGTTTCCATTCACCAGTCAAAGTATCATTCCCCAGTCAAGCAGCGCAGGGATGTGATGCTGTTTACCTTCATATGAAACCAAAAGTAAGCTTTGGGGAAAGTATGAAGCCCAGTAAGCTTCCTCCCATGTAGGAGTGTAAGTCTGCTTTGAGTTCATAAGTGGGACTTGGAGAAGGATGTGAGACTGCGGACAGTGAGCTGAGGGGTTCCCCAATGAGCCACTACCATGTTAGGGAAGATTTTGAAGTGACAGTCTGGAGTGAGCAGCGAGTACTGGCTGTGCATGTCCCAAGTGCAATGTGAACTAAAGGTTAGACCCAGGCAGCGCTAGTCTGGTAGCGTATGCTCAGGGAAAGGGATGCAGGGAAAACTGCCTGCGTGCCACTTTGTTTTCAAGGATCAAAAGCGGATCGTGTTTTGGAAGCAGTGAACCGTTTTAAAATATTGAAGTTGAAGGGTGACATATGCTGGGTCGAGGTACGTGGTATGAGTGACGTTTGGCTTATGAAGATCAGCATTGCCCCGAGGCAGAAGTGTGACTGGTGACATCACAGCTGGTTTAAGGGAGTCGGCAATGCCATAGAACGCCAGATTCAAGCATTATGTTCATATTAGAATGCACTCACCATGCCAGATTCCAGCCGGTAGCCGAAGCCATTAACCGAGGCAGGATGAAGAATAAAATAAACAATGTTATGAGGAAAGAACACTGCAACGTGCATTGCCGTGCACAGGAAGAGGAGAGCTGAAGGCATTGGGCCGTAAGATGAGTGAATAAGCCTAAGTGCGTTGTGGGGTGAGAGGAGAGACCCCCTTACGAATCATCTTCACAGTGTGCCTACGATTTTATGGGTATTATCCGGCTGAGAGATGTAGAGCACTGCTGAGCACGTCGGTGAGTCGGAAAATCAGACAGGAATAAGAGCGCAGTAGGAAATCCGAATTCCACTATAGGATTTGCCAAGGATGTCATTATTGTTGTCATGAATGTCGTTCCTGGTGAAGGGAATGCGGCAAATTTGGGTTATGGTGCATCAAGGTGCTGCGACTGCAGAGGAGTCACAAGGACCGCATTTGAAGTAATGGCTGCAGTGTATCATTTTATGTTTAAGTGATTATGATGGTCACGAATCTGGTCTTTCAGAAGATAACGTTGGACATTCAGGAGCAGCAACGTGTATCCTTTAACTGTTTTTGCATTAAGTTTGTGTTACCAGCCTAGTTTTGTAACAGATTAAGGATTGACAAGCATGGGAGGTGCATGAGAAGTTTTTGTGTGGATATATGCACATTTGAGGAATTTCAGGTTCAAAAGGACTCATTTGGACATTCTGAACATGCACAATATGCCTAGATGTGTGCAAGTCAGTAGCAGGGTGTGAGAGAGGTTAGAGTAACCATTGAGGGATTGCAGGGTAGGCTGCAGCCAACATAGACATGTAGGAATAAATGCGCATATTTCTTGGTTACGCCATAAGGGCTGTGTACGCAAATGTCACTATGAAGTTGAGTTGTTAGGCAGTGTAGACACAAGTGTATGGGTGGGTGAGTGCCACAGAGGTGCAAGAACATAGTGTATCAGAGTGATAGTGGGTGAGTGCCACAAAGATGCAGGGTGGTACATAAACTGGCCATGGATTTTAGGAAATGTAATTATATAGTTTGCTATTGCTTTAATGGTGAGAAAAGAAGTATATATATTGTGCAACATGAATTATTAGGATTTTAATTTTTGCAAAATGGTAATGCAAAATGTTGTTTTATGTGACTCATGTATGAAATGGGTGCACATGGGTAAAACATGTGTTTTGCTAAGAGTCAAAGAGGTCGAGTGTTGGGTAGCACACAGAATATGTATTGTATGTGGGTGAAAGTACCACACGGGTTTGGAGGTAGCGACTCCAGTGTATATGTAAGTATGAGTGTGGTTGAGTGAAACCACAGCTGTATGGGTGGTAGCGCCGCCATTACACTAGAAAAATGTGGTGAGTGTGCCACAGCGGTCTGGACGGTAGTACATCCAGTTGTGCAGGGTAAAGGTGGAGAGCCTGCGTGACCATTTGGGTATGTTAGAGGTGTGTGTGATTAGGAATACCACAGGAGTTGCGGAATACCACAGGTGTTGCTGGGAGGTAGCGCCTCCAAGCATACTCTACTTCCCTTTCAAGCATAACAGTGAGGATTTATGTGAGTTTTCATCACTCCATAATAAGATGCATTCATGTTCCCTCATTGTTCCAGTGTGGCTTTATGTGTGTAGATTAGGAGATTAATGCGGAGTACCATTCTCCATTAAAAGGCAGGTTTTTGAGAGATGCGAGGTTTGGGATGTTATGAAATAGTGTAATGGGTGAAGTGAGGTGAGAGCGAGAGTGAGTCAGAGAAGATGTGAAATGTGGCAGCACCCATAGTGTGTGTAGCCTGTGGATGTGCTACAATGAAGTGAGGAGGTAGCGCCTCCGTGACTATAGTGGAGGTAGCACTTCCGCGAGTACAGTGGAGGTAGCGCCTCCCACATGAGGAGCATGAAAGTATTTTTGGAGGTAACGCCTCGGCCAGAGTAATTGGAGGTAGCGCCTCTGCCAGAGTAATAGGAGGTAGCGCCTTCGCCAGAGTAGTTGGAGGTAGCGCCTCCGCCAGTGTGATTGGAGGTAGTGCCTCCGCCAGAGTATTTGGAGGTAGTGCCTCCGCCAGTGTAATTGGAGGTGGTGCCTCCGCCAGTGTATTTGGAGGTAGCGCCTCCGCTAGTGTAATAGGAGGTAGCGCCTCCACCAGAGTAGTTGGAGGTAGCACCTCCGCCAGTGTGATTGGAGGTAGCATCTCCGCCAGAGTATTTGGAGGGAGTGCCTCCGCCAGTATCATTGGAGGTGGCGCCTCCGCCTGAGTATTTGGAGGTAGCGCCTCCACCAGTGTGATTAGAGGTAGAGCCTCTGCCAGTGTATTTGGAGGTAGTGCCTCCGCCAGTGTGATTAGAGGTAGCGCCTCTGCCAGTGTATTTTATTTGGAGGTAGTGCCACCGTCAGTGTAATTGGAAGTACCGCCTCCGCCAGAGTATTTGAGGTTAGGGCCCCACCAGAGTATGTGTAGATAGCGCTTCTGCTTGTGTCCTTTGGTAATTCCCTGCCAGAGTATTTGGAGGTAGCGCCTCTGCCTGAGTAATTGGAGGTAGCGCCTCAACCAGAGTATGTGTAGGTAGTGCTTCTGCTTGTGTCATTTGGTAGCGCAGCGCCAGGGCCCCAGTGTAGTTGGAGGTAGCACCTCCACCTGAGTAATTGGGAGTAGGGCCCCGCCAGAGTATGTGTAGGTAGCGCTTCTGCTTGTGTCATTTGGTAGCGCCCTGCCAGTGTATTTGGAGGTAGCGCCTCTGCGTAGCGCCTCTGCCTGAGTAATTGGAGGTAGCGCCTCCGCCAGTGTGATTGAAGGTAGCGCCTCCACAAGAGTATTTTGAGGTAGCGTGTAGCAAATCTGCTAGAGTATTTGGAGGTAGCATATCCTCCAGTGCGATTGGAGATATCACCCCAGATGTTTGAAGGTGTAGGTGGGTGTGTAGGGTTAGTGGCCTACAGAAGTAGGGAGAGTGTCCCTAAGAATTGATATTCCCCATGCTGGTGATGGATGTGGAAAGGAGGGGAATATGCTGTGGTGTGCTTGTCCGTGTGTGTTGACGTTTGAGAAGAAGGGAGATATGTTGTGTCTATTTGATGTATCTGTGTGGGTGCAGTGTTAATCAGTAAAGGAAGGAGATGTGTTATATCGTGCCTGAGTGTGTTTGTAATGTTTATCAGTAAAGGAAGGAGATGTGTTGTGATGTGCTTGTCACTGCATGTGAAAGCTGGTGATGTCATGTTGAAGTGTTGCCTTGTGAATGTCGGAATGTTTACCCAAGGATTCCACACCCAGCCAGTTAGAGCTCCCCAGCCTGGGTGATGGGAGCCAGTGTTATGTCCTGTCCACTTATGTATATAACTTCATGTAACTGTGACTTAAGTACTTGTAATAAACATATAAGTAATCCCAAGAAGCCTGGAAGTCACTTTACAACACTCACCACTGTGCATAAAAACCGAACTGTCAAAACCCCTGTTTTTTCACTTGATGATATGGGTTTCGACAAAGATAATGAAACTACCAAATATGATGGTGATTATTCCTGGTTCGGTGAGCCTGATCTGACATATACAATGCACATGCAACCACAGAAACTACCTCACAAGGCACTGTAATGCACTTTAACACTGATACCCCAATTACCCAAGACCCCCCAGTACCACAGTCTTGGCAAGTTGCTAGTGAACTAAGCGATGCAACATGGGCAGATGTCTTCCCCATAAAGTACCAGAGAGTGAAAATGATAAATACGAGTGAAGGAGGGAGTAGGAGGCGGAAAAGGGGGTGGGAAATAGAAGCTAAAATGCATACCATGGCCTGGGATTAGATGAGATTGAAGACCTCCGTGACCCGGATCAATCGAACAAATGGTACTTAGACATGAGTGCAACAGCCAAACAAGCAACAAATCCGAACTGTTATGTCTGCTCTCTTATACCGCATGCCTCCGGCACATCTAAAGTCCTTATACCTGAAGAAGTGCCCTTGTCGGATGCCCAATGTTTAATTCATCTTGCATTGTGTAGGATTCAAAGCACCTTCCAGTCACCCACAGTTACAATAGAAATGCTGCAGAATGAAAAAACCTGCACGAGTAAGCCGCAAGGAGTGATTTGCATCAAAGAATCATTTTTTGTTATCAGAGGGACACGGTTCACAGAAAACAAATGGCATGGTGAGACAATCACGTGCAAGGCAGAGGCGTTGCGAGGACTAACTGAAGAGAACTTTCAATGTGTCAAAGAGACATGCACTCCGATCTGGTCCTAACACATTGCAAAGCTCACATGGGTTACAGCTCTCAAGAAACCCATCAAAACACAGAAAGAAATTGAACATGAACTTTGTTTCCGTGGCAAAGGAAAGGTGCAAATGGGCTTGAACAGAAAATGCAACAAAACAATCATTATCCCAGACATGAAAAAGGGTACAGCAGCACTAGTGGACTCTTATTGGGTATGTGGCAAGCAATCATACCCGCATCGCCCAACATTGTGGAGGGGTACCTGTGCCATGGCTACACTGCATTCGGCACTAATGGCGATTCCAGAAAGTAATATCCAAGGGGGGAAAGGTTTGGCTGACATATCAGCAGCACCCCAGCCAGCAACAACAGAGCCTTTCACATACGACATTCTGTCTGAAAATGAACTACAAGACGGTGTCTCGCAAACGACAGTCCTCCAACTATACCTCCAGCAAGTCATTAGACCTCTTGGCTGAGATTCTAGATAAATACAAGCTTTTCAACTCGGCTGAAACATTTTTTGCTTCCCTCCTGGTGCCAGGACTTCAGGCGTGAACAAACGCCAAATGGCTGCAGATCGTGCGCTGGGAGCAGATCCAGCTGTCCAACGACACTGAAGAAGGGTTGAACGTGATAAAAGTGGAACTTCGTGCCTTGCGCCTAATGACAATGCAGAACGGGTACGTCCTGGACCTTCTCACAGCAATGAACGGCAGTGTTTGCCGAAAAATCGGGTGTGCCTGCTGCACATTCGTACCTTCTGAAGACGCATACAATAGGACCCTCTCCCATGTCACCTCGGCTGTGCATAGTCTGGGGGAGAGGATGCAGAAGGAATGTGGAATAGAGCCTAGCAACTGGTTTGATGACATCTTCATTTGGATCCCATCCTGGCTCAGTGTGATGATGAAAATGTTTGTCCCGCTCAACTTTTTTGTGCTGCTATTTTTCTGTGTGTGCCAGGTCGGCATTTGATGTTGTGCAAAATCAATGCCTAATTCAGCAATGATGATGGTAACGATAAGCAAACCGACAATGGTAGCAAATGTAAAAGATGTTCAAATACAAACCGGAGCGCCAAATCCCCATAAGTATCGCCTGACAGCCGTGTATCATCAATGGGGGGATAGAGTGGACAACTTATACCATACAACCATCAAAGAGCCATGTGAATTACAATGGTACAGGGAGGTGTGGGTGGACCTGGATGGGGATGGGGGAATATATATGACCTGCACACCTGATGAATATGCCAGGAGAGGTCAAAGCTTACAAAGTGTTTGCAGGGCTTGGATGCCAATTAAAGGTGCAAGAAGCAGAGTACTATCGAATGAAAATAACTGTAATTAGTTTGTTACTTTAGATGTAACAAAAGGGGGGAATGTGTGGGAGCAAGGGGTCGTTTGGGCCCCCCTCACACTTTCTGCACGTATGGACCACTCGCTCATGCAATAGCGGGGGATGTGTCCATTGCCTTATTCTAACATTAGCGTAACTGGGGCTATTGCAGGATACACTTGGCTTCCCTGTTGTGTGCCCTCGACTCCATCTTTGGACTAGACCTCACTTCGATAGTACGAAAAGGCTTCCCTTCCCTTTGCAGCGCTACACACAGCTCGCTCACAGCCTCCACCTTTTCTCCACTATCTGAGAGCTTCACAAATTCCTTTCTCATGATACACCGGGGATAATTGAAACAAATAACAGAATGTATCATATCACCCTTCCTCTGTGATCACTGTCCTGTGTGTGAACGAGCCCGAACCATGCCTTGTAGCTCATCCATCTTCACAAACCTGCCCCTGCTCCCTTGGCGCCGCTGTTGGAAAATGACTGCCAATGTAACCATGTGCCCTCCTAAGGTATTCTCCTGATGTACCAGAACTGTGACCATGCTGTGCAGCCCACCCCACAGTGCCCCCAATAATCCCAGACCTCTGTCTCAGTATATTGTGCCCTAAAACTAACACATGACATTACAACTCCCCACTTGCCTTGATGTGCTAAGAACCACCCAGTCGCACAGGTTATCACAGAGGACAAGCCCTCTATGCCTTGTACCCCATTACAGTCCCAATGAAAGATGGTGTTATCACATGCATGCAATTTATAGGTTTTTTAGATTTATTCAAAGGTATACTAATGATTGTTGTTTATTATATATCAAATGGTAGTTTCTCATGCCGGCTTAGTTAGTGTCAACTCTATCCCGCTGTGACCTAACCCTCACCCCTCCCGTACATATGCAGCTGGACCTCGTGATGCTCACCCTCCCGCCAACTGGGCAGCCTATCCAGGAGAAGCAGCGCCTACAATGATATATGTGCTTCCAACGTCCAGCCAATCACGCACTGTTGTAGTACCCTATGTTAGTTGCGTCACTTATGATGCTGTTTTCCTTTATAATTCTCTGTAATTGTTTTGTTTGCCAGAGCGCTCTCGAGGCAGCAGAGTTCTTTGGATGCCAACTTTACATAAACTTACTAAATCTTGCAACCAGTTCTCCTAGTCTCATTCCCCACTGGGGTGTGTTGCACTTTTATTATTCTGCAAAGGTAAGACAGGGAGTAAGCCTTTACATTTCATAAGTTGTGTCCTTTTGGGGCCATCACCATAATTCTCCCTGCAGCCTAAATCTGCCTGAGCTTTGTTTGAAGCCACGGGATTGTGAACATTTGCCCCATGTCTTGCCCTCAAAACAAAACAGAGAAAGCACATTGGATAGGGAAACAGCAAGGATGGAACACAAGCAAAGTACCCTTTTTCAGCTCTCAGAAGTGGCAAGCATTGCCCTCATCAGCATGTTTTCTCCACCATTGTGTTATCTTTTCATGTTTAGAGATAACTAATTATTTTTTCTTTTGCTATTTTTAGGGCTTTCGTTTAGAGCAAAGAGTCCACCTTACAATAATCAATCCAATTCATCACTTAAAAAGTGACAATAAAAATGACATATTGCTAAAATTAAGAAAATCTGATTTGTCAACCTGAAACGTTCCCAGAGGTCATATATCTCCATTCTCGATTCATAATGAATAAAGCTTCTAAAAAGAATCTTCATTTTACACTCAACCTCCGAGACTCAGCAAAATCATGGGGGTTTCAATATAATTAGTATTACAACAATAGTGACACTATTCACTATACCTTTTCTGGAACCTTGTGTGTCCTGAGTCGGAAAAACATTGAACCATAATAGTATAACAAAAACAAGCACAATGTTTGTAAGGAAACTTAGATATGTATAGTTAAATCCTCTCCATTTTGGCAAATTTGTCAAATCAACATTTCCCTCTTAAGCAATCAGAACTAATCTACCAATCCCAATTAAGCACATCCTTTCACACTGCCTGCAAAAAGCCAACACATCCAGTCAGCACTCAATAGTTCATTAAATCAAATCCAGTCTTTTGGAGGTACGCCTCAGAGTCAGCTCTGTAAACAACAAGCAAGCTAATTTCCCTGTCCCATACAGCCACTCTCACTAAATCAAACTGTGTGCCTCAAGCCTCATTTTCATACACAATGAGATTCTTCTAAGCATTCCAAGGTTGAATTAATACGTTACAACCAATGTCAAAACGTGACTTTCTATTTATTAAAGTTTTAGATAATATTAACATATGTGTCATATTTTCTATTTCTGCTGGGGACACTCTTGGGTTATTCTTCATGGAGTCTTTTAGCTTGCGGTTATACGGCACCTGCCTATCAAAGGTAATGTGTGCCTTTCTGAAACCTTAATTCATCTATTAGTCCCCCTTATAGTTTTCAAAGGTAAACCATGTGTTAAATTAAAATGTTTTTCACCAGATTATATCTTATATTGATCCAACTATTCCATATGTAGGCAAGGCTAAATTGCAGTACTGTAAAGTACAATGGGATCAATTCTTTCTTATAAAGCCTTAGTAAGGGCAGCAAATAATACCCTCCATGGTCATTATCAAACTTTTTAACCTTAGATATCACCGGTCAGCTCCAAAGATTACTTTGTCCTGCACCTATCTTGCCGGCGAAATCCGCCGAAGTCCTGATTTGGCAGACCCTTAAATCCGGCAGTAATAGCACTACCGCCGGATTTAAGGGTTACCGCCAAAGTCGTGATGAGGCCCATTGTCTTTTATCCACTGAATGTAATTGCGTCTAAAGTCCGGGTAAGTTTGAGGTGTCCTTAAAGAAGGAGACAGGGAATTCCAGTGTTGGGCTGCTTTCACCTGAAAGCTGTTGCCACCCGTTTTGGTTCATTTGAACCTGGGAACTGAGAGCAAGTTGGCATTGTTAGTTCTGGTAAGTCGGTTGGGGGTGTATCTTTTTATTCTGTGGACTAAGTAGCGGGGGGCTGCATTGTTGAGGCATTTATGGGTTAAGGAGGCTACTTTGAGCAGGATTTTGTCAGTGGTGGTGAGCCAATTATGGGCTCTCCTAATGTTGGAAATGTGTTCTCTTTTGGGAATGCTAAGTGCTGCTCTGAGAGCATTGTTTTGCAGAGTCTGGATTTTATTTGTAACATATTTGTTGGCTCCTACGTAAAGGGTGTTACATTAGTCCAGTTTTGATAGTATAAGGGCTCTGGCTAAGGTGGTACAGCTTTGGGTGGAGAGGAAGGGTTTGGCTGCTCTTATTACTTTGCATGTGTGGGCTGTGGAAGAGGCCATGGAGCTAACCTGTTTGTGGAAGGAGGAAGAGTCTAGATAGATTCCTCGAGTTTTAACTTCCTTGGTTACCTTGATAGAGTTGCCATCTATGATGAAGCTGGTGTAGTTGTGATCAATTTTGTTGAGGTTAGGGGTGGAGCCGAGGATAATGAGTTTGGTCTTGTTGTCATTCAGGCATAGACTGTGGGAGGCCAACCATGCCTAGATGATGAGGTACACCCTGTTCACCAAGGCCAAATACTTGTTGTAATATCCCGTCAACGGGATCAGGATCTGGGTATCATCGGCATAATTAGTGTAGGTGATACCCAGATCGTCTAGATCATCAACCAGGGGCTTCGTGAACACGTTGTACAATGTGGGGGCGAAGCATGACCCCGAGTGACCCTGGAAGTGATGGGGATTGGGTCAGCGGATGCCGAGGTAGAGAAAACGCACATAGACGCATTGAATAACTGACCCCTTGATACTTTGCAGTTACTGCACTGCAAAACTTGACAACAACCAAACTCCTTCATGTGCTATCACAAATAACTTGGAATTATTCCCACTACCAAAACCCCTGCACAAACTCAATTTATATGAGAGCATCATAATTCAAACAGTGCACCCATTTCAAGCAATAATACGCCTTCAACCAAAAACAACAAAATTACCTTCCTCTGAATTAGTGAAAGGCATTTGTGGCAAAGTAGTTTATTTACCATTAGATCTGAAAGAAAATGTACAGACTCTGGGAGTGTAACGTCCAATAAATCAATATTTTATTGTCTTATTAAATGGTGTACCTACAAAAGACAAAATAATTTGGCAACAACTCGTGGACTTACATAAAGTTAGACAAACCTTGCACTATCTAAAAGACAATAATGAATACTACAAATAAATTAATATTGAAGAAAACCTGAGGGAAAACACTGAAATAATTCAAGAGTCACCAGAAACTGGTACATTTCAACTTCTAGATCCTGCTACAGTATCCAATATTTTAGACCATTATACAAGTCATCCATTACACTCTAAAGACACCATAGATGATGCACTGGAAATGTACCAAATGCGACAAATCAAAGGATCACCAATCAGCATATGGGAAAAAGTATAGAAGCATGTGCCTTTCCTCTACTATTTCCTACTGGGAAAGGATGAAGGTACGATGATAGACCCACTCAGATAACAGCATCAGAATACCGCTCTTTACGAATGTCTTCTGAAGATCCCACATTTAGACAAAATGTGGAATACATATTCCACCTACTCTTTGCTACAGAGATGCACACACATCGAAATCAGGTACCCATTTTCAAAATATGTCAAAAGGTGCAAGAAAAAGATGAGGGTCTACAATCAAGCATTACAAATCTGTTAGCAAACATGTGTGGTGCAAAAGAATGCTGTTTCCAACGTCACAGTGATGTACGTTGTATGATAAGAAACCTTGGCCCACCCATGTTTGTTACATTAAGTTGTGCAGAAAATGCATGGGAAGATTTAGATGATTTCCTACACATAGCAAACATAGCAAACAAAAACAAAACAAACATAGATATACTAACACCTGGAGAACTCTGCTCTCTAGATCCTGTTAATGTTTCAAGATATTTCCATCATCGCTTCATTGCCATGCTACACTTTATTTGTAATAAAACTGTTCCTCCCCTCGAAGAAGTGCAACACTTCTTTTGGAGAAAAGAATAGCAAGCCAAAGGAGCACCACATAAACACATGCTTTTATGGATTAAAAATGCGCCTAAATTTTGTCAAGAAAGTGATGCCACTGTTGAACAGTTTATCGAAAAATATGTCACTTGTGAAATTCCTTCACAAACAACAAATAGTGACCTTCATGCACAAATGTTACAATTTCAAAGACATAAATGTGGGAAATATTGTTGTCACAAATATAAAAACAAAGGGAATTCCCACACCAAATGCTGCTTTGGTTTCCCTAGACAAGTTACAACAACAGGTCAAGTAAACAACTTCATGTCTTCAGTTAGACATAGTGTCAATGGTAAATCACCTAAGAACACATATTACATAGAAAGGACGGAAGATGCAAAATATATCAATGCAATCATTGCCCTCTTATGAAATGAAATCATAGATGTGCAGTACATTGCAGACAATTCCACTGCAGTTGCAAGATATGTCACAGCCTGTTTAACCAAAGCAGAAAAAACAGAGCTTCAAGACCTCTGGGATGACCTATCATCTGACAAAACACTGTCACAGAAATTGTACAGCTTAGGCTTAAAAATGCTCTCTCAAAGAGAATGTGGCTGCTATGTAGCTGCAGACCATTTAACCGGTACTGCTTTGTATGGAAAATCTGAAAATATGGCATGGCTAAGTCTTGGTCCTGCTAAATCTAGAAAGAGAGTTCTGAAATCATATGAGGACATAGAAACAATAGCCAAAAAGGATCCCAACAGCCAAGACATTTTGAAAAACAGTTTACTAGACACATACTACCCAAACAGGAGGACCACTTTGGAAACCATGTGTCTATATCACATAGCCCAAAACTTCACATACAAAAGTAATATAAAACCGATGAAAACAAAGGTAAATACAGAGTGACAAATTGTGAAGGCAGCTTAGTGAAACTTACAAAACAAATCTAAATTAATCATATTAAATTGTCATTAAAAACTCCTCAACATAAAGAACTATATTACATGTCCCTGCTACAACTTTTTAAATCATGGAGAAAAGAAGAAGAGTTACTAGATATCTATGACTCCTATGAAGAAACTTTCAAAGCAAATGAAAGCACTATAACAGATGTAAACTTTACACAATACAAAAAAATTCTGCACAATGAACAGCAACACGAAGAAGAACTCCAGGCCCAACTAGATGAGGACACTGCCGACAGTAGTCAACTTTCTGTAACAGGATGCCAAGAAAAACTGGGACAGCCACTAATAGCAAATGAGACAGAAATAGCTATGACAGAAGTAGAAAACTCCATGTGTCACTATGAACAAGATACAGAAGACTTCACTGTACTGAAATCAAAACTGAACAATGAGCAGCGTAGCATTTTCCAAAAAGTAACAAAACAAATTGAACATGGTGTAAAACATGAAAATAAAAACTGTACCTGCCAAAACTACAAACCTATACTGCTATTCATCAGTGGTCAAGCTGGTTCAGGAAAAACATTCTAAATCAAAATCATCAGCAAGTTCCTTCAACAACTGACAAACAACAAACTGTCAGCTGTTGTAACTGCCCCCACAGGTTTAGCTGCCTAAAACATAAGCGGTGTCACTTTACACCAATTACTACTCCTTCCAGTAGAACACCAAAACAAATTATATTATTACAAACTTTCTACAGAATATGCAATGGAACTACGCAGAGTTTTGAAACAAATGAAAATGCTACTAATAGATGAAGTGAGCATGGTGTCCAACCTAATGTTGGCGTTGATTCACCTCAGATTACAAGAGGTACTCAGAACAGACTATGAAGAGCTCTTTAGAGGAAAACACATTATTGATCTTCTTCAATTAACACCAGTGAAAGGTGAACCTATTTTTAAAAACTTAGGGCGCAAACTCTGCCGTAAAACTGTGGGCAGCATATGCAGCATAGGAAATGTCAACCTTTGACAACATTTCCAATACAGAGAATTAACAGAAAAGATGTGCCATTCTGCAAACGTTGCATACGCCAACATTTTAAAAAGTATTAGAGTTGGTGTACTATCTCAAGAAGCACAATCAATATTAAAATCCCGGCAGATCCATGCACTCTATGGCCATAACTCATGTGCTACTGATGTCATGGAAAAACAAAAGCTCAACAGCCCGATTTTCAAAGACATTATGTACGCAGAAAACAATTTTCTCAAACTCTAGCATACGCAGTCACCATTCATAAATCACAAGGTCTTACCCTAGATAAAGCATTGATAGTTATTAGGAGCACAGTCTTTAAAGAAGGCATGAGTTATGTAGCACTATCACGCTTACGTACACTTGACAGACTATTTCTAATCAACGTTGATGCAAGTAAAGTAAATGCTGATGTTCCTTGCATTCTAGAATACAATAGACTATGTTCACTGTACACCCCCATCTAAAGACCTATCCTGTTCCACAAAAAGCAAAACATTGTAAAAGAAAACTACTTCAAACAGAAATGATACAGGATCTCACTGAAATTCCTCCAAAGAAAGTAAAACAAGCTAATACTTCATCAATTACCACAACCAAAGAAGAATATGTTGCTCAAAGTAACTCAAGTACTTCTTCAAAGAAGCAACACACACTCCGAACAAATAACTTGGCCACAGAACTATCAGGTCCATACACATTTTCAAATATAACTGGTGTAAATTGCTATACAAATGTAGCAATACATATTCTATTCCAATTGCCACCAATTATTGACAACATTTACTAACACAATATACACCAACTGTGTTTGCAAATGTTAGTCCTTCATAGAAATGCAACCAACAATCCTGACAACACCTACAGTGTTCACGGAAAATAAGACAAGAATTGGACTACTGTGCTGGAATGGTCAAATTCACTCTAAACTCACAAGAAGATCCACAAGAATTTCTAATGCATTTACTACAAGTAATGGAAAACAAAAACATACCTATAAATGAAATCTTTGAGATTTCATACATGTGGAAACATACATGCACTCTCTGCAACCATGTGGCACAGGAACAAATCCCGAATGAACGCTTTGTGTATTCCATTTCAGCAAAACCATAAAATGCAAACCATGGCAGATTATGTACTACCTGCAATTCAGATAATCGCTCCACCTTACAAATACAGACACATAGTACATATGTAATAGTAATGCTTTTACGTTACAGTGCAGATGCTACAAAAAACAACTGCAAGCTGACTGGATTCACACATGGTCAAGTATCACTTGGTAAGAAAACCTTCACAACAATAGGTATAATCTACCACGCAGGAGCCACAACCAATGCAGGTCACTACACTGCATATATAAAAAAGAATTGTGGATGGTTCGAATGTAATGATAGGACCATTACTCTAAAGCAGAGATTACCAGCAACACTTATTTAATTTAACTAATCTGTACATAAACATTAACAAAACTTCAATTAGAAAACTATAAACAGAATACACCAACAGGTATCTAACTGCCCCAAGATTCTGCAACAACCAAACAGATAAATCAATACCACTAAAATATAGCAAGAAATAAACAGTTAGTTTACGCCAACAGGTATCTAACTGCCCCAAAGATCTGCAACAACCCAACAGAAAGATGAATAACTTGAAAGTATAAATAAAAAACTATAACCAGTTAGAATACACCAACAGGTATCAAACTGCCCCAAAAATCTGCAGCAACCCAACAGATAGACAATAAGCCAGAAACAACAAATCAGCACTGAAAACAAAGAAAGAAATATATTGTACCTAACAAAAAAAAGTTTTTTTTTTAATCCAGCATGGATTTTTTTTTTCCCACACACCCAATGATTTAATAAACAAACACGGAAACTTAGCAAATTGCACAGTACACTGGTTTGAAATATAGTACTTCTAAAGTACTAAATATGAGGGTCAAAATAATGCAGAAATGTCTATTATGCAATGCAATAACTCATTATGAACTACCTACACTAACATATGATCTTTTCTTTTATTACAGAAATTGAAAAAGAATATCTGCTCCAGTTACCCAAGTCATGAAAAAAATATATCAAATCACAAAAAGTCAAACAGTAAGTATATAATAATTCAACTCACAAATACTGCTGCATAACACAACCATTCAAGCAAACATCTAACAATACACCACAATCCAAAATGTTTACTTCCATGGAAATGTTACACTGCAGTGCTTGTTACCAAACTCTACAATCTTAATTGCATGCCTTAGCCAAAACTTCACATACAAACTCTACAAATCAAACAGTACACAAACTTTTGATTTGTGGATATTTGATGGATGTTTGATTCTATGGTTGTGTTATGCTTCGGCCATGCACCCAAGACTCTAGACCCTGGCCACAACCACCTCAGCATAAAACACCCATAGAATCAAACATTTTAACTATGGTACATGGGCTACTTATACAGGATATTCATTACAATCAATGCTCTACTAACAACCCAAAACCAATATCATACTAAAGTAAAATAGCCAGTAGTGCGGTCTTCACGGCTGTCCGCGGACATGACGAACACATCAGGAGCAACTGCCACCTAAACATATAAACCATTTCACCCATCTCTTACTCCCCCACCCTCCCCAAGCACTCTTACACACTAACACAATCCCCAAAATAGTATTTCCCCACATTCGACGATGCGCTGTCCGTGGACATCTGCAGATCCAAGATGGCGGGTGCATCAAAACAATGTGACCATCTCACACTTCACCCCAGACAATCAGTGAACACAGCACATGTCCACGGACATGACGTGAGCCGATTGGCCAATCGGTGTCCTGTTTGTGGAGCGAACAGGGAAATGTGTCCACGGAGCGGACATAGATATCACTAATTTTTTTAGACCTACGTTTTGGTTGTTTTAAAAAAAATACTGGACAGATTTCCAACAAATTTACAAAAGCACGCTTTCGGGACCATGCCTCTGCTCCCGCTGTAAATTTGATGCAAATCCGTCCAGCGGTTTGAGCTGTAGGCGTGAGCAAAGTTTTTTCCCCATTCACTCTATGGGAAAAAAAGACATTTTGGGACCCCCTTATAACTTTGTACCCCCTACACCAAACCTCACTAAACTTTGAAAAGACATTCAGAGTGGGCCATATACATTTTTTGCAAAGTTTGGTGAGAATTCATCGAAGGAGAGCGAAGTTATAAGCCACCCAAAAAGTGTTCTTCCTATGGGATAGGCAACTTAACCATAACTACATGGCCACTTCAGTGGGCCGTGTAATAATAAGTGTTATCCCGCTGGCAGCAGGGTAATCTCTATAAATAAGTCAGACCTGCTTATGGCATGGTGACTGATGAGTGTGTGCAATTATTAAAGCCAAAGCAATTTGATTCATTTGATATCTTCAATTTGAGTAAGGTTCAGCTTCACAGCTAATATGGGCTACCTCTTGGCTTTAGGCAATGCTTGTTCTCTTCTTCAATTTCTTAAACTTGTGTGAGTATAAGGTTCAGTCTTTCAGGGGAAACCACAATTAGGCACAGGCAACCACTCTTTGATTCAGTTGTCATGCTTTAAATGTGGTTGTGTAATTGAAATCCCATGGATTCAAAGGATAGAGTTCAGGCCTCCTCGGGGAATCACAATAAGCCACACGCGGCCATTCATTAATGTAGTCTTCCAACGGTAATGATTGTAACTTTTAATTTGTCCATGTTAAGTGTTCTGTAATGGTCTTCACAGCATTCCCTTTCTTTAATTAAGGACAAGTGACCACTCTGTGAACAATTATAGTCTCCCGTTATTGGAACAATGGGTTTAACAGCGCTAGCTTCTTACTCGAGCAAGAAGCCTTTCAACGTATACGCATGTGTTACAATTCCATTGTTCATGGGATTTAAATAGAGTGGTCTACTTCTATTCGCTGAAAGTGTTACGTGAGTGGCAAAGGACCTGGTAACTGTTAACGGCAAGGCTTGCACAATGATTTAGAACGCCATGCTTCCCTCACTGGCTTCTGAAGCGTTTTCCATATGGGTCGCACTGCTTCCCCGAATTCAACTACAGCTTCTACTTCTTCTGGCTTGCTGCAAACCCACACCCTTCTCCTGAACAGGTGTCTCTGGTCTGGCCACACACCTTGGGAGTCTCCTCTGCTTCCAAGACCCTCCACTTGAGAAGTGCTTCTTGCCACAATGTTTGACATGCCAACAGCTCAGCAACCACGGCAATCAAGCTCACATGGGGAAACGTGTTTCTGCATTACATCTTCCGTTGCACAGCCTCTGCTCTTCAGAGTTTGGGAGAAAAGGACTCTCTCAGAACATGCAGGTGAAGTCTGCTATTTCCATGTTCCGGCATTCCCCTTGTTCTCCCACTTATGTTTGGTTTGCCAACCTTGTGTATTCCTTCTGCTTCCACTGCAAATGCCTGCGCTCATGCCAGCGTTCCGGCTCCTTGCACCCCTTCCTGCTTTTCTCCCTGAGAGGGCCTTTTATACCTCCAAGGTTCCTTGATAATTTTAAGGAGTGGGTTATTAGCCCCAATTGTCAGACTACTGCAATGGCTACTAGGCTTAATTGCCTGACTTTTACATCTGCATGCCTCTTCAGCCTTCTTCCTTGTCTCAGTCCCTTTAGGATTATGGGACTTGTAGTTTCTTTTAACAAAATTAGGTTTTGTTAACACTTGCATTACATGCAAGGGTAGATTTAAAATTATTAAGAGAGGGTCTATGAAGATTAGCCTTTATATAGGAAGCTATTTATTGAAGACAATATTTCCACATCCTTTATTGTGTACCCTTGTGTTTGAGGAAGGTGTGTAGTTTGAAATACCAAAAAGGATCTTTATTTTGGTAAAGTTTGTTCAGACTTGACAACATTAAGGTCCACAACTCAAGATATAACTCGAGAGCTAGAGACATTAAGATGACAGTAAGCCATCATATTTCTAGGTACTTTTGGGAAGAGTATTTCATCCAAAGGAAAAATACTGTGCCATATCCCACAGAATCTCCTGACCACCCTGAGCCCTGTCTCCTCTCTGGTGGTCCTCCTGCAGTACACAACACCCAGGGTTAGGATCAGGAAGCATCTGCCTTCCCTTTGTCAGGAACCAGGATTGGAAATGCTGGAGTCGCTGGAAGTTCCGACTCCGAGGATCTTTCTAGTCCTCATCCAACATGGCGCGGTGCCTTTAAAGGCAGGCTCCGCCCCCCTGCTCGGCGCGTTGTATCTGTTGCTGTTTCATTAAGCGCTCCGTGTGCTGCTTACTCGTTTCTCCGTCCCGTGATTCTGCTCCCTCTACAGCCCTCCCGTAGCGAGCCTGAACTACGCTCGTTTCCTTTCCTCCTAGACCAGTCTATCCTTTTTCTGTGTACCCTTCTTCTTACTTCTGCCTTCCTTGTTCCCAGTCTACTTTCACCCTAATCTTACTTATTGTTCCGTGCTCGCTGTCGCTCTGTACAGTCGACACTACTATTTTTTAATGGAACCTTCCGTTTGCTTAGAGCGCCTTCCTATCCGCTCGACTTCCAAACCAGCCGTTTTGTTGGACTTCCTGCTATTTGAACGCGGTGCCACTTCTCCGCACCGTGTTCCGCTACATCTTTTCTGCTGCCTGTTAGTCAGCTCTCTCCTCCCTGTGGATCCAGCCACTGCCGCTTGGTCGGCCTTCTAGCTGTCTAGCGGTCTTCCGCGGTGTTACTTCTCCGCACTGCGTTCTGCTGTCTTTCGCCTGCTGCCAGCTCGGCAGCACCCTTCTTACTTGATTCTGTCTCCTCAGTCATTTCTGTGCTACTGCTTCGCTCGTCTCCGAGGAGTTTATCAAGTTTTTGCCTTGGATTGTATTTTCACATCTCTGGATCCCACGACAAGAGTTGCAGAACATCTGTGCCATCTCTTTGACTCATCATAAAGACCATCTATGAACTAGGGTTTTTTCTGCCTTCGTGCTTTTTCCCTAGATTGGAGGCTGGCCCCCTGGGGTTCCCCTAGGGCAGGTCTTTGCCTCTGTCAAGGTGGCCTCCGGAGGGGCCAGACCTTACCTACACGAAAAGAAGGTTCGAGCACCCAAGGGCAAGGGTGCAAGGATTAAAAAGAAACCCCAGAAGACCGAAACCGACCGTCAAGGATCTACCTCAGGGGAGTCAGGTGAGGAGAAAGGGGAGGTAGACTCAGATCTTGACACCCTTGGCCACCTGGGAGGAGACTTTAGGCCAGTTTTCAGTGAGTGATCCACATGATTCTTCACATACCCTTCCCCTAAAGAACTGCCCTCCGTGTCCAGGTTCCTGTTCTTTCGCACCACTGTCTCCCCTGAATTCCCAGCAGGTCCACCAGTTTCCCAGTCCCAGACTGGATCATTGGGAAAGAAATCTCAACAATACCATGAATCACACAGAAAATATTAAATCTGTCTTCAGTTTTTCTGAGTAATAGGTGTTTCCTCAAGTTTTAGTTTCATTTGAGCCATATGAAAAATCTGTTCATTAAATCATGGAATTTCCCTACCCAAATTTCCCAGAATAAATAACAAAAGATATCAAGGATGGTTAAGGGATATTTTTCTCTTTTGACCATGTTCACAATTTATTCATTTCTATACCCCCTTGTTTTCCTCTAGAGGGAAGAAGACTAGCTTGAATAACCACGTTTTTACTTCCACTTTCTAACTGGGCCCAAAGTGTTTTCCCTTGGAATACTACAGATACTCTACAGCTGGTTTTCTCTCCAGGACAAAATATTTTCTCTGGCTTCTTTCTTACTCTATCCTTCTTCTTTTTTGCTTTTGGTAGATGTTTCTCTTTATGTTAGTATTTCACTGGGTTGGACGCAGATGATGCTTGCATAAGATGGTTCAACCCTTGTGCCCTTAACCTGCTCATCCTGAATGAGACACTTTAACAATGGGGTGGTGGAGAGATACATTCTGTTTTAGGGTCATCATATCACCTGATGGATACGCTCCGCACAACAGAAACATTTCTGATTTAAGGATGACAATGGGGGTAAAATAGTTTGTATATACTCCCTTTCCACAGGTTGATAATCTAGAGGAAACCTGAAGTCCTGTAATGAGAGAACAAGTCCCTCTTCACTTTCGTCTGTCAAGGAAGTTGCTGACCTTGATAGAGTATCTTCTTCAGACAGAGTGGAATTATCGTCTAACAAAGGGGTCTGCTTTCTTCCTGTGTTAAGTTTGACTCATTCTGTTTGTAACTGGATTCTTAAATTATCTCTGTTACCCACTGCGAGTCAGCTATTTATTGAAGACAATATTTCCACATCCTTTATAGTGTACCCTTGGGTTTGAGGAAGGTGTTTAGTTTGAAATACCAAAAAGGATCTTTTCTTTTGGTAAAGTTTGTTCAGACTTGACAATATTAAGGTCCACAACTCGATATCTAACATGAGAGTTAGGGACATTGAGAGGACAATAAACCATCACTTCTCTAGGTACCTTGGGAAATACAGTGTCCTATCCCAAGGAATCTCCTCACCACCCTGGGCTCTGTGTCCCCTAAGGTGATCATACTGCAGTACACCACCCCCAGGTTTAGGATCAGTAACCATCTGCATTCTCCTGGCCTCCTGAGAGAAGACTTTAGGCAGGGTTTCAGTGAGGGGTCTGCAGGATTCTTCACATAAGCTAACAATCTGTAACGCTCACCTGGTATCCACGGGGACGTCACTCAGCCTGTTCTGACCTCTTACGACCTCGAACCCTTCCCTGGAGTCTACTCAACTGGAGACTGTGCCTGAAACACAGGATTGGTGGAGTTTACCTCCCTATTGTCTCTGTGTGCTTGAACCCTTTCTTCCCCGGGGTCCAAACCTTCCTTTTGATCCACAGCTCACCTTGATTTCTTGGAAAGTGTGCTCTCTGTCCTGCTTTCAGCGCAGGGGTGCGTTGATTGATGCGGGCTCTTTGCTGCCTAGTTACTTCACTGGCAAGAGTCCGACAGGTAAGTATAATGAGTCTTTTGAACAGTTCTCTAACTTTGTTCCTTTCCTTTCTTAGTTGATGGCCGGCGTCCGGGGATGGCGACGTGCTGCTGAGATGAGTAGCGCTGAAGGTGAGTGAGAGCGTCATGCGCGATGCGACCCTTTCGTATTTGTATTGAACTGAGTTCTTTTTCGGTGTCTTTTAGGTGCCGCAACGTTTTCAGCGTGGCTGCCGGTTATGAAGAAGAAATGCGGTGAGTAAGCACGGTATGCGGCGCCTCTAGATGTTTCCACGCTAACCTGGAGTGTCTTTTCCCTCTTGCAGATGAATGAGAAGTTCCGGAGACAGAGTTCCCCAGAGCGGCTGGGATTCAGGTAAGCATTTGAAGATTTGCTGAATGCTTACTAAAGTCTTTGTTCTGTTCTTTTCCCTTTGCCTTAGGAAGTGGCGTGCCAGGATGGGAATGACACCGCCAAAGATGCCCGCAGAACAGAAGGAGCGATGAATGATGGGCAGAAGCACCGCATCTCCCTAGCTAAAGGCGTTCCCCTAAGAATAGCCAAAACACACTGGAGAGGAAGGAGGCTAACATGCTCCCCAAATCCCAAGACCATCATCCTTACTTACACAAGAGATAGTCTAACCTAACCCTCTCCAACAGTCATATAGGTGTGCCTTTGGTGCATGTGTGTTGATCCTCATCTCATCAGTGTTTGTTGTACAACATACCTCTTTCAGCTGATAGGTGCAATGAATCCTTGCCCCAGTTCTTCGATTCAGGTGTGTTGGCACTTACCTCCTTAGTACCTGTTGGGTAAGACTCACCTAACCAGTCTCCTAAAAACACCTGCCCTTCCACTGGGCATATTTCAGGCAGCATCAGCAGGTCCAGGGAGTGGTCAGTTTCCTCCAGGGTGGGCCTGTCTGAGTTTGATTGCATAGTAACAGACATAAGGATATGAGGTTTGTGTATATAGTTCCATTGAGGCCTTAACCGCTCTTTGCCATAACAGTGTTTGGCCCAAGGACCCGGCACGGCCCTGTGCACTATGAACACGATTTTAAAGGTTACTGTCTCAGAAAAGCAATGATAGGGAACGGATATCAGTCCTTGGGTAATGCAATCCTGAGCGTTATTAGCATGTGCAAAGCCCGATATTTAACTGATTGTAGTTGCTTTAGTCTACTCTTTAAAAGGCCTGGCTTTACAATGTTTCAAAAATCCACGTACGTTAGCACATGACTTCATTATTACAATAAAGTTAAGGTCTCATGTTGCCTGTACAATTGCAGTGAATTTGCACATTGCAACCTCATTAATCGCAGCCATCTAATCTTACATTATTTTTGTTAAAAATTCCATCATATCCTAACCGGAGGCCATAATCATCTGTAAAATGAAACCAAATCGAATGGACACATGTATATGAACTGTTTGTATCGCTCTCACATATTTCATAGTTTTAGGCAGTTTGATTGTATTCTTGTAAATACATATTGCTACATTTGGGCACTTTATCACTTTCTTTTTCCCTGTTATGGCAAGCAGCGCAATAATAATGCTAAAAATAAAATGCAATCTCCTTTGAAAATCGTATGATTGCATCTCACGATGTTGATTTCATGGATTAAATACTTTACCCAAGCAATCATGTGTGATATATTCCAGGACGCGTGAAATAGAACACAATTTTGTTTTTCGCTGTCAGGTTCTTGAGATTTAGATGGTATTATGTGTTCCATTATGGAAAAAAATATTGGAAATATACAATATGTGTGATAATTCATCTTCTCTATACAAAAGGGTAAACTGTGTTTACGAATGACAAATACAATTTAGGCCTGCAGGAAGTATCTTTTGACTGTTAGCTTTCAATTTCAAATGTGCCAGGCATTGAGCAAGTAAAAGGGGCTAAGTTAAATTCAAGTCATTTACACCCGTGTGTGGAGTCAGAGATGCAATTGTGTCTGCCCAGCAATCTTCAATCACGTGCCACATTTAACAATTACAGTAACGTGAAAACCAGGGCAAGTGCTCGCCCGGCAGGAAATGGTTTGGATGTGATGTTTTATTTATGTGTTGCCTGCCCTGCAGAGCCAATGCTGCCAGACTGCTTATGGTTGGCAGAGAGCAAGAGAGACAATTACATCTCAATAGAATATCCAGCTCGACCTGGAACTGACTCTGCATCAGCCGGATGGGCCTTTAAGAAGTGCGACTTAGACGGAATTTGCAGACCACTAGATTAACACCAGTGAAAGGAAGTCACACCTTGCCTATCCTCTGCATCTGACTGATCTGCTGCTTGGCACCTGACAGAGACTTGCTTGACTTGCTTCTTTTGTATGTTTAAGTGTGTTACTCGCATGCACACTTCACACGTCCTAAACTATTTAATGGTCTATGACTTCGTGTTAAGTCTCCTGTTACCGCTTGTCAGCCATCATCTGACCACAACCCTAGGTTGTCACAAACTGCCTATCAAGAAAACTGTCACTACTGCCTTAGCAGTTAAAATGTATTGGCTTTATTTCTTTCTATAAGTCCTTCTCACTACCTTATTGAGACTACCGCAGGAGCCCACCAATTGGCCTACCAGACACCTCACAATACAAATCAGGCCCTCCATTCAGGTCGTGATTCTTACACCCATCAGCTCAAGTATTCCGAGCATGGCTCCGCCACAGCACTTTACCCAATACCCACATGACACCTACATGCCTCACGTCTACCATCCTGACAGGTAACCACCCCTACCTCAACGCACCACACTTATGGTTACAACACTTTGCCACTAAACCCACCCCCAATCGACTATGGTCTACTCATCTCCGAAACTTAAGACTATAAGACTAGGCTCAAGACATTGCTATATCTCACTCAATCAGGCCCCTAATCTCAATTGCAAATTGGCTGGATCACGTCAGCCACCCACCGCAATCAGAGACTAGGTACCAGACTATGTTTACTCACCACTAATCCTCCCATTATTACCAACTGTCTGAGGCTGCCTTCTCCAAATATGGCCATTAACCAGTGTTTACTCAACACAAGCCAGCCATGTACCACCCTTGTTAGGAACCAGAGCCCAGCATCCAGACTCACCCATATTACCTATAGATTGCATCCTCATTCTTACACCAAATCTTCAGCACATAAGAATAACCACACTCTTGCACACAACCTAGACTCAGAGTATGATACATCTAATCCAGCTCACCGAGCAACTAACATCACTCGCACCAAAGAAATTAGCATCAAAGGGGCGCTCATCAATGCCCGTTCCCTCCCAGCGCATGCTCTCGACATTGCAGACATTATCACGGCGGAAAACCTAGACTTTCTTGCTATCTCTGAAACCTGGCTGCATGCCGCATCTGGCCCAGCCTTGTCAATGGCTAACCCTGGCAGCTACTCAATTATTAGATGTGATAGGAACACCAATCAAACAAAGGGGGGAGGCCTTGCCTTTATCTTCAAGAACTCACTTGAACTCAGACCCATCCCTAACCTCCAGATCCCCTCCGCGGAATTACTCTCAATCAAACTCCCCATTTCTCCGAACCAAACTGCCACAGTGCACCTTATTTATAAGCCTCCTGGTCCCACCTCTACATTCATTGAGGACATCTCCTCCATCCTTTCCTCCAACACTAAGTCCAATTCACAAATACTTCTACTCGGGGACCTCAATTTAGGGTACCAAGATGCTAATGACATCAAAGCCTCAGAACTAGCAAGTACACTAATGGACTTTGGCTTTACTCAACTTATCAAAGCGCCTACCCACAATAAAGGACGCACCCTCGACTGAGTGGCTGACTTGAAATGTGAGCTCAAACTAACCTCTATCACACGTTAATGGTGTTTGTTAAACATGCCCCAAGCACAAGACTGTCGGTCTATACTACACTGATGATCCCTAATAATGCTGAAACCAGGTATTCAGTTGTTGACAGTCTTGAGAAATGTCTGTCTTGAACTGATTAAGCTATGTAGAAAGTAGCACTGCCCTGTAAGGCAAAGTCATTTTTCTGGAGCAAAGGCTTGCATTTCAGCTAATTTGCATACTCACAATTTATTGATTATGGGGACCTGAAATAGAGGTGAACCTCCAGTGATGGTTCCTTAGGTAGCGTTGCGTCATATGTGACATGGCTCAAATGAAATATTGTGCTTTCAAATTTCAGGTGAAAGAATTTTTTTGAAAGCCTTTTTAAACCCACCATAACTTTACTGGTATATATATCACAGCGTAAGTGATAGTGATCGTGGTCCACCAGCTATGAGTAAGTTGTCTTTCTCATAGGAAGACCAGTTTTTGAGCAGCTTATAACTTTGCTGCTGTTTGACAAATCTATACGCTACTTTGCAAATTAATATATGCCCAAATTCGTCATGGGGGGAGTTGTAGAGGGGTTCCAAACTTTTCAAAATCCGGGTAGACATGAATGGGAACATATTTTGGTCCTGGCTACAGCATCAAACGCTGGATAGATTTGCACCGAACTTGCCAGAGTAGCAACAGTCTGGTGCAGAAAGTGTGTGTTTGCAAATTTGGTGTTAATCCGTCCAGTCGATTTTTTAAATGCCCAAAATGTAGGTAAAATATTTATGATATCTCGTTTCAGTGCGCAGACTTCCACTAGACCAATCAGGAATATGCTTAACATTCTCAGACATCACAGAAAGGCACTGATCCATTAAGGGAGAAACGTGATGTGAATCAAAACATTTGGAACAGATGCAATGTTTGATTCACAAACTGCACTCAAAGTCTGCTAACATATAGGTGAAAAAACCTTCTAAAACACAACGTTATACTCATCATACTAATGAAAAAAAATTCTGGGGAGGTGATGGTGAGGATGGTGTGAGATATGTCCGGAAAAGCCAGGAAATGTGTTTTTTTCCTCCAATGTCATCGAACATCTCAGATAATCAGGGACATTGCTGTGATGTTCACAAACCTGACAAATGTTGGAGGACATTAGCATATGTATGCCAACACATACATTAAAGGGTCCACGAAATTCTAGTTACCAATAAATAGTGATCTAATGTTGGTGCCTGAGGCCATGGCTAGTAGCTACCCTGTAGTTATGCGTAAGATTGCTTTCCCTTACGAAGAGCAGTTTTTGGGTGGCTAATAACTTTGGTGCCATTTGATGAATCCTCACTAAACTTAGCAAAACTATATAGATCAGACTCGGACATGTTTTGCAAAGTTTGGTGCGGTTTCATCAAAGGGGGCAAAGTTGCACGTGACGTCCCAACATTTCCAAAATCTGAAGACGTTAATGCAAATGTTGCACCAACTTGGTCCCAAAAGCGTGCTTTTGCAAATTTGGTGTTAATCTGTCTAATCGATTATTTTGAAAAATGACTTAAACTTAGGTAACAAAAAAATGTATGATATTTCGGTTCAGTCTACAAAATCACTTTCTGATATGTTGTCCTCAGGCTCCTCTGGACCAATCAGGAAGCTGCATAATGTTTGCGGATATTGCAAAAAGGCACTGATTAGTTAATTGAGAAATATGAGATACGTCCCTCTGAGATGCGTCACGCATGCCTTGGACAATCTGGCCACTGGGGAGGCTACCAGGGGGCTGGCTATGGGTTTAAAGTGGAAATGGACCTGGCATCCGGCAATGCCCAGTGTCTGCTTTGGGATGACTAGCAGTGTCTTCAACAAGGCTAAAGCTGATGCAGCAGGGATTGTGGGCAATGACTCAGTGGGTGGAGCACTCGCTGCTGCAATCTGAACCTGATTTGCAGGTTGCAGGTTCGAACCCCGGCAAAGCCAAATCAGCCTTTTATCCTTCCGAGGTCGATAAATGAGTACCAAATTCGGTTCGGTGATATTGTGTGTAAATGTGTGCTCTGTAAAGCGCCTTGGATTAAGGCGCTATATAAATAACACATCATTATCATTATCATTATTGAGAAATGGTGGCAACTGTGCCAGGCTACAGGCCATGGCCAAGGTTTACCGCAGGTTGATACGTGTGGCAGGATACATGCTGAATCTCATGGTCCAGGGAGTATGGCCAGTGGCCATGGCCCCAAGTCATGGGCAGAGGCCACGGTCCCACAAGTGGGCTATAGTGGCCACATGGCCAGGCTGTGGATTGCTCAGCGGGGATGGCAATGTCTCTGAAACCCATGCCCCAGGGTTTGTGGCCATAGGCCATGGCCACAAGCTGTAGTCAGTGGGCCACAGTCCCACTATGGTACAGTGGCAACCGCACCAGGCTGCAGGCTAGGTCCAGTGGCTATTGTGAGTGGCTTGGTGGGACCAAGGTCATGGTTCAGCGTCATGCCTAGACAATTCCCTATTGACTTGCATCTCCAACATGTGATGAGTTCATGGTGCATATACATGGAGCAATAATCAGGATACTCTATTACTCACATTGCCACTGTGAGAAAGGCCACATTGCCAGCCTGGGAATTGTTGCCGTTGATAGGAAGTGATCACACTGAAGCATGCACACTCTGGCATTGTGGAACTAAGGAATTCGCTGGAAAAAATCATCAAGGGTCATTGTGTGCTTGTCAGGAAAGAGTAAAAGTGGGTCAGGTGCTGGGACTTCTTCTGAAGTAAGAGTGCTTAAGGAAGAAGAAGAATTTGCTGATGGCGTAGATGATGTTGGAAGATTGCTTAGATGTGAACAAGGCATCAATTCCCACACATGCAACCTCCTGGTGGCAACACTCTGTCAACCCTGCTCATTCATGTGCAACATCTAGAAGTCATCCCAGACACCCCTGCAGACACCCCTGCAGCCAGCACAGTTTCACAACATCTTGTGACATTACCAGGAGATCAAGCTAGCTATTGCTTGACAAAAACCTGCCTGAATGTATTTTTCTTTGCTCAAATTTTATGAAATGTAGTTGTGGTTGGGGTTAGTCATTATTGTTGGAGATGGGGTGTTAGCATGGACAGGGATAGTGATAGGGCTCCAGGGACTCTCTGCCCACATCCTGTGGTAAGAATGTGGAGCAAAACAAGCCAAAACACATTCAAGCTATTTTTTTTTCAAGCAATAGACATAAGTACATACATACATACATACATATATACATACATACATACATACATACAAAGCATCCCAAAACTCAGCCTCTGGTGCATTTTCTACAAAGGACAATGGGACAAAATGTTAGCTTTTTAACTCTTTACCTATTCTTTAATCGAACACTGTACGATTATAGGAACATGTAGTGACTATTTACCCAAAATATCATTGAGCTCTAGCACCTTGAAATGTCTGTGCGAGATGGAAGTACTACTTTGTTATCAATTAAATAAAGAAGGATCAACTGGCGGACATCGGACGCTCACAAACAAACTTGATTGCATGGAGGTCTTATACCTCAATATGCGTCAACTATGATGTCATTCTACATGGCAAAATACAAAACCTATCAAGGGAAGGGATTGGTGAGGTGAACATATCTATTTATAGAACATATAAGGATTAGTGCATCATTGGCAACCCCTTATCTGTAGGGCACATCTTGAACTACCTCTAAATACGTATAGTACTGATTATGTTATGTTATGTTACCTGTACTTGTATAGCACACCGTCACCAACGGAATTGGTCCCCAGGCGCTCTGGCGGATCTATAAACAGGAAGGGTGGGTGGGTTGGTCGGGAGGAGGGGAGAAGGAGAGTGGGAGCAGTGGTGTGCTGTTGGCAGCTTCAGCTCGGTATACACCGAGTTCTGGGCTTTGGTGCTAGTATCGGATCGGAGGAAGGCCTCGAGTGCTGTGGGTTAAGTTTATGTGTTGTTGATGCGGTGTTGTAAAGTGCATGCGGATTGCTGGGAGAGAGATGGTTGTGTGGTTTTGTGTTGGTTTAAGTATGCAGAAGATTGAGGGTTGGGTTAGTGGGGTCTGTATCCTGGTTCAGGTACTTATGATTCTGTTAGAGTTGTGAACCTGTGGATTCAGATGTTGCTGGTTCTTCGAGGCCCGACTTGTTTTGGTGGTGATGTGCTGATCCACCTGTATCCTATTGAGTATAGTTTGGATTGGTGGGTGCATCTGAACCTAATCTTCAGGTGTGGGACTGGGTGGGTGATATTTGTTCTCAGGTTATCTAGTGTGACCCTGATCGGTTAAGGCTTTGAATGGTTCGGGTCGGGATCATGTTGCAGTGTTGTCCTTCTGTCCTGACCGTTTCTTTGATTTTCGTGGGGCGAGCATCCTTGGGACTATTGTTTAGCTGTAGTTTTGTGTGGTGGGGCATTGTGTTTCTTGCTTTGTATTGGTGGGCAGTGTGTAGTGATGAAACATTCTGTTTCTCATCCATTGTAATGGGGCCTGTGATGCAGTGCTTCTTTTCTCTCTCTATGTTTTGCTCTTATGACTATTGGGTAAGGTCATAGTTAAGGTCATGGTCCTCTTGATGATTCGGACAAAACAACAATGGATTGGCTTCTGCAACATTGTATGTTAGGTGGTCCCCCAACCCCACTGATTGGTTGGCATACTATCCCCACCTGGGACTTTTGGCTCCTTAGCAGCACATATGTGAAACGAAACCTAGGTGTTTGAATCCCATCAGCCTAGTCCCCATTTTCCTAATTAGTCCATCATCACCACAAGCCAAAGTCTTCCATTTGTAGTTGACCTTGGGTCTGCTCACTGTTCTGGAACATTCAAGGGAGTGTGACCACACCACTATCTTAGTTTAAGGCTCTAATGAATAACCTTTGCTTTCAACTTCTGCGTCACATGTGAAGGGACCACAAATGTGTCCATTTAGCCTTTCATTTACTGCTATTTGATTTAATTATGCAGGTTGCTGTTGCTCCTTTTGGCCTCTAGAGACCTGCTCCTTCTATCTCATATGAACTTTGTATCCGTTTTAAAAAAAATATGTTTTATTGGCATTTTCACAACATTTGCAAACATTAAGTTTGTCTGCATATTCTGCTGTCTTGTGTGTTTTGCCAAAAAATTGGATACCTTTTATGTTTTGGTCTAATCTAATTGAAGCTAGCAGTGGTTCTAGATCAATTGCATATAGGTGGGGGGATAAGGGACATCCCTGCCTTGTGCCACGCTCTATTCATATTTTGTCAGATATGTGCGTACTGATTGAAAGCCTCATTGATAGTTCTTTGTAGTTTTCTTCCACCATATGGCTATAATTTGGCCCTAACCCCATGTGTTTCATTACTTAGAACGGGTATGGCCATTCTACCCTGTAAAAAACCTTTTTGGCATATAGGGATATTAGTACCGCCGTGGTCTATTTGAATTCTACATTCTCTACAGGTGAATGACCGTTCTTGCATTGTCCCACGTCTGTCTCCCAGAAATGAAGCCTGACTGGTTCTGACCTATCACTGATGGCAATGCATTCTTTAATCTATCCGCCAGGATCCTCGTATATATTTTGGCATGCAGTGCTATGGGCCGATATCAGCCGCAGCTCATTAGGTCTTTGTTCAGTTTCCCGAAAAAGACCATCCTCGCCTCCGACATGGAGCGTATTATTCCTCCCGTTTGCCGGAACAAATTATATCATTTTCTGAGAAATGGTGTGAGCTCCTTATATTTTGTAAAGGAGTGCAGGGAATCCATCTGAGCCTACTGCTTTGTTACTAGGGAGATGTTTAATCATTTTTCCTACCTCAATCTCTGTTATTTCCTTTTCAAGAGAGTCCCTGTCTTCCTGTCTTCCTAGGTCACCATATGTATCTGCAGCCTATCTAAATAATCCTGCATGGTTTGCTGATCAGGTCTCTCTGAGGAGTAAAGCTGCGTGTAAAAGGTCGAGAAGGAGTCGATGATATCTCTGGATTCTATAAGGATTCTATAGTGACTGTGCCATCCATCAGCGTAATGCTGTCTATATTGTTTTTACTACTCTGTTGTGTTAGGAGTCTCACTAACATTCCGTCTACCTTGTTTGCCCTAATATAATATTGCTGTTTTAGATTAAGTAGTGATTCACTGTAGAGCTAATTGTCTCATACTATCCTTTACCCGGCTATAGTTTGCCATGTTCTTTTTTTCTGCTGATTCCCTTTGGGCATCCCTCAAAATCCTTTTCTAACCTGTCATTCTTTTTTTACCCTGGTGCATTGAGAGAAATGATTTCCCACCTGACCAGCGCCTTAAAGGCATCACAGACTACATCTAGGGGATCCCCTTGTGTGTTGTTTATTTCAAAATAGGTTCTAGCTTTGTATCTCAGTGTTTCTCGCATTACTGTGTCATGTAACACTTCCCTGGGAATCTTCCATGACCACACCGGGCTCCACTGTGTCATCCCTCCTAAGTGCACCCAAATGGTAGCTTGGTCCGATAGGGATATTGGGTCTACCCTTATCTCCATCAGTGCTCCAAGTACCCCTGGAGTTCCGCATTCATAAACGATCGTAGACAATGAGCAATGAATGTGCGAGAAACATGTGTACCCTGCCTGTATGAACACAAGGCGGGATCTGTTACGCCCTGCTTAGACAACCGAAACACATGTCGACTTGTAAATCTACTGTAAATCTTATACACAGATAGATACACCTGTATTTAGGAAGGGGTGCAAAAACATTTTGTTAATGAATTATGTTAAATGGACATGTATGTGATGTTACCATGTTTTGATTTAGTAAAGAGAGATTTCTGGTATGAAAGTATGAGTGTGTATGTGTGATGGGATAATCGATTGTGAGCATTTTTATATACGCAAAATAGATTAAATATGTTGTACTTTTGTAATTGAAATAACAATACTGTTTGAGTAAAGAATGGAGTAGCAATATATTGTTATCCCTGATCTATTGGTCCATTGTGTGTTATAATTGCTATCACTTTGTCCATCTCACATTTCACTTTAACGTACGTCCATAATGTCCATAGGTGCATTCTGACATATTGGCAGGTGACATCCTTCCATATAGCATTCTTCCATGCAACATCCTTCCACACTTTCAGTGCGAGGGTACATTCTGTATGTCTGTATGAGTGCATAAGATCTCTGATACACTCAATGCGGTATGGGAACAATGCAGGGGGTCCCATTTATGGCTTTTCTCTGACTGTTCCAATATGACAGTGGTGAGGGGGTGAGAACTGGCAATATAGTGTATACCTGCTCCTCTACATTCCCTCCTCTGGTCTTATTTTCAACAACATTCTCTTCTTCCATGGTCTCTATCTCCTCTTCATCATTTGTTACCATCTTCTCTTCATTCTGCTTTTTCTTCAGGATCCAAATCTTTGTCACCCCTTAGGTGGCCTGCATTTTTTATATGTTCATCAACACTCCAGGTTATGTGGCAGCACTCTCCAGATGGTGAACAGAATATCCAACATCCTACATATTTATTCAAATCCACAGGGTAATGGAAGTTGGTTCCTGGAGGTGCAAGGGTATGTTTCTTTATGTTCTCATGGATACTGGCTTCATTTTGCATCTGCTCACGCATTCCACCATCAATGTCAATCATTATCTTCATCCCAATAGCTTTCTTGACTGTCTTCTGGCACTATCCCAAGATGATCCTTATAAGACAGAATCCTAGCAATATCAACAAGAGTATTGCTCCAAGTATTTTGAAAGCATTGGTCAGCCAAGTTGGAATCCATGATATGCAGAATCGTCAGCATGGTTATTGCTTTTGTCAGGGTTCCATTCTCTTCATCATGGGATGTTATGAATGTACGGCAAGAAGGCACGATCTTGGCACACATGCTTTTTCCCATTGCTGTAATCATGTCCAGGACATACCTGCTCTGGAGAGTCATCAGCCTGATGGCCCTCAATTCTTCTCTAATGGCATTGAATCCTTTTATTGCTGCATTAATCGTCGGTAACGGCTCCTATCTGGTAATCTGCAGTCAGCTGGCATTCGCTGCAGTCTGGAGTCCTGACAGGAATATAGATATTATCATTGCTGTCTTGCTAAACAGTTTATGCTCATATGGAACATTGTCATAGGCCTCTTTTGATTTTGCTGAGAAATAATTACTTCTCTTCTTGCGATAGAGGTGAAGCAACCTCTTCTTTCTCATGTGCTAAGCCGTTTCTGGAAATTCAATGATATGAAGGTCACTTTGGGAAATCACCAATGCTGGAACATTTGCCATTACATCAAAGCATATTCCTCCCCAATGTATTGGCAACTGCAGGTAAGCTCTTGATCCAAAAGCCCAATATCGGTGCATCAGTATGATAGTCCCTTCATTCATTCCTAGCACTTCGATCACCTGCTTCAATCCTTTATTTTCTCCAAACAGAACCTAACCTCGATTCCTAAAGCATGTTCTTGGTATTATAGATACTGGCCCTGCTTCGCTGTCGACCCATATTAGTAACATAGCATACCTGACCCATGATCCTAGGCATTTGTCATTCACTATTTGCAGTATAGCTACTGGTTCCTTTTTCAATAAGTGTGCAGGACAAGATAATAGTCCTTCTTCCCAGCAGGTACTGGTTGCAGCACGCCCATAGACCAATATGTGATGTCTCTCCCAGCATCCTGGCTCTCCTGCTCGTTCCTTCAAGTCTGAGCAATGCATCCTCTTCATCTCAAAAACTTTTATTCATTTTCCAATTTGGGGTAGATACATGAGTTTTTGGCTTATCCACCCAATCCTACTTTTTATCCTTTATGTATTTTTATAAGTGCCTTTATATGGGATCACCATTGTTAAGTTGCTAATTTTCCTTCGAACAGCCCTGTAGTTGTACACGCTGCTAGATGACTGCGATATATTGCATCATGTGCCACCATCTCTTTGGCAATACATTTTTCTGCTGCATTCATGGCATACGGTTTTAAGGAACAGACATATCAGCTTTCATCTGACGTTCTTTCTCCCACTTACTTCATCTCCTTGTACCATAGGGTCTTTTTTAAATGAGCCGAATTTTCTCATTGGGCCTCATCACAGGTTGGGCTGAGCAGTAAAACTGTGGTGGTAACGCTATTAGTGCCACATTACCGCTCTGCCCAATCCTGAGTTTTGGGCCGAAACCTGGAGATTTACCTCCAGTTCTGTACTAGAGGTAAATCTACATGTTTCCACCCATTTCTAGTGCTATTACCACTGGTGGTAATAGTGCCGAAAAGCCCCATAGAGTCCTACAGACTCATAATAAATGGGGACTAACAGTGGCACAGCATCTCCGGAACCGAGGCAAATTGCCCCAGACCTAGTTGGGGTAACGCTAATAGTGTTGGCCGGTATCGCTATGCAATTACCGCTGAGATACCGCTCCACTCGTGATGAGGCCCATTGTCTCTTTAAGCCTCTCTAAAAAGAGTTCCAAGGAAACAACAAGTCTATTTTCTGCTTGTCCAATTTGAGAAATTATGATCTTTAGTTGACTTTAAAAAACAATGAACCCTAATCTATTATACTTGTGTGCACTGTATTCTCCTTGTTCTCGTTCCTAGCCATTTGGTTTGTCTGAATGCACAGAACTACCTTTCTTGCTTCTCTTGGGATGTCGTCGAATTCGATCGTTGTTTATCCTTCATAAGGTTTGATTTTGTGTAGATGTAGCCACGCTCTTCACCCCTTCAATTTGACTGCAGTGGGGCTAGCATCCTCTACCTCGTGTGGCCCTTCAAAATGGGGCATACTCAGGTGCGTATTCATTTGTGCACTAACACCTGGTCTCCTGGATACAACCATGCAGGTTTCAGCAGATCTTCTAGTTCAGGATATTTATTGTCTTTGCCACTTCTTTTTGACCCCTGCCTTCTGTTCTTAATCTGTTGAGACATGAAAGAAACACTTGCAATCATTGTTGTAATCTGTTTAATCTATCATCGATGCCATTCGCCTGTGGGTGATAAGCAGAGGAAAACATATGTTTTATACGTAACAGGGGTACTATCTGCTCAAAAGTTCATTTATAAAATATGATCCATTGTCAGACCGCAAAACCTTGCACACCCTTCATCTGGAGAACATCTTGCATACAAGGAACTTGGCAGTACACGGATCATCAGGATGTGTGCATGGACCTGCCTCTACACATCTAGATAAAGGACATACTATGACCGGCATATATCTGTAGCCGTGGCATATCTCTAGCATACCTATATGCATAACCTATATGCAGATGCTGAATGAGCTATTGGGCCTAGGGATTGCTTCTCTCACTGTTTGCAAAGTGTGCCCTGGAGTACATTTCTGGCACACTATGCAATTCACAATTAACTGTGCCACATGTTCCAGGAGATGGGGTGAGAACCACTCTTCTGCAATTGTTGAAGCTAGAGTCTCCCGAGTCTTATGTGCTGGGTGGTGAAGCTGCTCCAGCGCTACTCTCAATAATACTAGAGGTATAACTGGCTTTGCAGTGCTACCCTGCCTCCAAATTGCCTCAGTGGGGGATAGAGAACACCTGTGCTTTCTCCATAAATCCTGTTCTTTTTGTGGAGCTTGACCTTGATTTTCAATTAACTGGACAGTAGGCTGCATGTTAAAGCCCTCCTTTGCAAACATGCATCATCCTGTCATGTGTTTAACATCTTCTTTCTCTAAACAATATGTGGGTGGACAATAGGCTGCTTTTTTGGGCTCTACTTCTGCGGCTTTGTTTCCACAAGAAATTAAGTCTGCTTGTTTAGAATGCACTGAGCATATTATGACTTCTAGGGTCAATGGGAGACTCCATGCTTCTATAAGTCTTTATATATATTTAATATTTATATATTTAATAGGGCCGCCTGTTGCACTGGAGTGCTGTTTGCACAGAGGAATCCCCTCCTTTTCTAGCATGACAAACCTGCGTGTACGGTTGATGTCACATAGGCGGAGTACGAGTATACCGTCACTTCCTCGTCCTCAAAGCTCTGCAGTGCTTCAATGAGCGCCACTAATTCTGCAGCCTGTGCTGAATAATTAGAAGACAACCTCATGCTTGTTAATACCTCAAATGCACCTTCTCTATTCAGTTTCACAACTGCTACCCCTCTATGCCTTTCCCCAGTCCTTTGGTCAATTTATGAAGAATCAATGAAACAACTTCCCCCCTCCAGATGGCACTTGCTCTAGCTTGGGGAATATCATAATAACAGCCAGTATGCATTATGCAATCATGTGTATAGTCACCCTCTCCTACTGGGTCTGCTATAAACATTGCTGGATTCACTGTCTTACATCTGACAATTTTAATTGCAGGGTTAGAAATTATTACCTTGTACCCTGACACCCTTTGTGTGGTCAGTGTACTTCTGGGCTTCTCTACAACTGCAAACAATGGATGCTCTACAAATACAGTTATTGGGCACCCCATTGTTATACTTTTAGCATTTTCAATTCCGAATGCAGCAGCAGCTAAAGATTGCTCATAGGGATAGTATCCCTTCATTACTGGATCTTAAATCCCACTATAATATGCCAATGGTTTATGACCATATCCTAATATCATCTTCTGTGTAAGAACTGCTGTCATGACTTCTCCATTTGAACAGGAGAATACAAAATATTCTTCATTGTAATCTTGTATTCCTTAGACAGGGGCTGTACTGATTGCCTTTTTTCAATTCTTTGAACCCTTCAGTCATCTCATCTGTCCATGTTTAATGTGCTTTTATATACTGTGCTTCTTTCAGTCCTTTTAAAACTGGTTGAATGTACGTACTGTAATAGAAAACCCAGGCCCTGCAATAAATCCATGAACCTAGAAATGGTTGCTTTCCCTCACCTATATACTGTAAGCGATATTCAATCAACACTACAGCTAAGTCAATGCCTAGTCTGGGATGCTGAGGAAAACCCGTATTGATGTATTTTTATATCCAGTTCAGTACTCTGGATGACAACCCTTGTATAACACCCCCCTCTTAGAATCCCCCTGACCCCACTGAGCCAAGAAGTAGGTTTGTTTTGTAAATGAAAAGGTCTATTTGAAAATTTAAACAATATATATATCACACTTCTATAAATAAATTGATAATGGATATTACACTTGTGAATATGAGCAGTAGTCAGCAAGAGGTAACTTATGAATAGGAACATAAGAATAAGGTGGGAAAGAATGCTTTATATGGTTCAAGGAAACGCAAGGTGGAATAAAATGCAGTACAGAAATAACTTGTTATGATTTTAGCAAAAGGTAATATGATCACTTTTTCTTTTGACAATTCACTCCCCCCTATGCAATACAAGAAATGGAAGGAGAGCACACAGTCTTCAAGAATCCCAACAAATCACACTTTATAATGCAATAACAGTTCCAGTTCCCCCAGCAAGCTTAGAGAAAACAGGGATGAGTTTTAAAAACAGGCGAATTACTTTAATGTGGTTTTCAGGGAAGTGAAAAGGTGCTAAAATTGCTTTTAATTCCCTCTAGAGGCTCAGGGTAGGTGATGGCTACTTTATATTAGTTCAGGCTCACTTTAACAATACTCTATGACTGATTAGCAGATTTCAAACGAATTTTAGCAAAGAGAAGCAAAAAGCTGCTGATTTCTACAGATGAAGAAATCGGGCCAAATCGCAAATAGCGGTACATTTCGCGAGTGAAGTCTCTGCACAGGCTCTTGCATTGCAACAGGAAGCAGGGGTGGATAGAGATGAGGTTCGCTGGGAAAGAGAAACTCCTGAGCATAACCTCAGGAGCCCTAGTACCAGATGCCTTCATCTCTCCCAGTCCCTGGACTCTGCCACCCCCATGTCCGCTCGTGCACATGAGCCCAGGGCCACGGGGATGGCAGATTACTATCCAGCTAGAAGTATGGGGCTCATAGGCCAGTACCTCCCAGGAATGGATGGGCGGGCATCCGGGTATGGGCACCCAAGCACAGTGCAATTTAGTGGGGAACCCCAGGAGAGTAGGCCCACTAAGGGCATCCTGAAAAGCTCTGCCCAGTTAGGTCAGTGGGGGGGATACCCAGCAAATCCTGGTAGCAAGGAGGGATCTGAAGACACCTCTGAGCGTCACAGGACACAGGAGACCAGGTCCCCACATTCTGCCAGCCATTCTCAGGCTCGCAGAATCCGGGAAAACCTGGAAGATCAGACGGGCACCTCTGGGAGCAGCGCTTCTGAGTCGGAGGATGAATGGACCAGGGTTACCCGAACAAAAAAGGCCCATTAGGCAAAAAGGGCCTTGCTTAAGGACCCATTGAAACAAATAAAGGCAATAAGGAGTGTCATCACGCCTTATCATAAGAACGCCAAGTATTCTGTTTGGGAACACTTGGAGCTCTATGAGCAAATGATGGAGACTTTCCATTCGAAGGACAGCCAAAGCTGTATTCAATATGTAAAGTGGACCTTCTCACCAGAATACTCCAGTTTCTTTGCGGGGCTGGAGGATCAAAACCATTCAAGGTGGTCCACATACAGGGCGGCCATCTTGAAACATTTTTCTGTGCACAGAAATCCTCAAGAGGCTCGCAAGGCAGCCTACAATTTGCAATGGATCAGGCCCCACAAGTGTTTGTGCAAGAATTAAAGCATGCTTTTGCGCAGACCACCAGAAGGGTGCGCATGGATAGCAGAGAATTTATCAATACGTTTTTCCATGCCTTACCCAAATACATAATGACCCAGCTCGTGAGAGATTTTCATAAGAAAAGATCTTTAGGCTGGGTCATTGAACAGGCTACCCGGATCTATGAGGTGCAGAAGCCCATCAAAAATAAAAATAATGCGCCGAAAAACCCCAAAACACACAGCACCCCTGCTGCTGCCAAGGTGGCAGATGTAAAGGTTGCCCCCGTTTTAGATTTGGAGAAGGGGGGGCCTAAAAACCTGCCTGCACCAATTAATTCACAGCCCAGAAGGCCCTCGGGCCAGTCACAGACAGGGAGTCAAGGAGGTAGTCCCACAAATGGGGTCCCCCGCTCCCCTGACTATGTAAGTCCCCGCTACAAGGGAAACCGACCAATCCTGGGTTATGTGTGGACTCCTCCAGCCCAAGGGGGGGATCCAGCCAAGCACCTAACCCAGGGAACTCCCCTCCCAACTTCCCACAGGTGGGCAGAAATTCTCCAAATTCTGGGCAGAACTTTTCCCCCAGGTAACCACCCAATTTCCAGCCCCAAAATCATCCATCCTTCTTTCCCAAATTCCCTGAGCCCAAACAACCTAATCCGGGAGAGGGGAGGCCCAGGGTGGAGGGGTACCAGAATCTTCCCAATCCGGGGTATTACCAGAGAAGGGATAGCTACCCTTCCCGGGATCAGCCCAGGGGAGAAAATAGAGCCCTGTATCAGCCTGAGCCGGTTTCACAACTTGAGCGCCAGGTCCAAAATATGGCACGAGATCTGGGTCACATACTGAGGGCTCAACAGAACCCTCAGATGAGCATGCCACCGCAGAATGCCCCAAACTCTGGACCTGGTGCTCCAGAACAATGACGGGGGCAGCACCCCGATAACCCACCGGTTCCCAGGGAGGAGGCACAAGGGGAAGGGGGGTGTAAAGCCTTGGAGGAAGCTTCCTTCCCAACTTGTAAACAGCCCCTGGAAAACCAGGAACCGGAAACAAAATCTCCTGCCCCTGAAAGCCTGCCTCCCAAGGAGCAGAGTGGGGGTAAGAGAAACAAAGGACCCAAACAGACCCACTTTGTGGAGGAGGTACAGGTCTTCCAATTTGAGGGAGAGGGATCCTCAGAAGATCCTGGGAAAAGGATCTTCTCCTTCAGAGATGGGGGAACTCCTCCCAAGGAAAAATGGGTCCCAAGGGATGTCAATTCAGACTGGGGAGATGTGGAGACTGAGCTACCGACGCCCATCATCTCATCCCAGAACCCACAATACCGAAATCCCCTGGTTCAAACCCATCCTGGTGACTGCCTCCAAAAAGGGGGGGCGGCCCAGAACCGGAACCAGGGGAACCCACAATGGCTCTGATCTCCAGTTGCCAACTTTTTCTTTCAGATTCCCCAGGCTCTTCACAGAATTCTGCCCAAATCTCTTCTCTCGCCATGTCCAAAACCAGAAAGTTAGCCCACCAGTTGTCCAAAAATGTGCATTATCTGTGCCCCCTTGAGGAGAAGGAGGGAAGATATTATGCCCCGGTACAAGTACAGGGGCAGGGTACAATTTCGGCACTGGTGGACACTGGATCCCAAGCTACCCTTCTGTCCAAAAGGGCCTTTGATGAACTAAATGCAGAAAACGGGGAGAATTACCGTATTCCTCTCACCTCTCTTCCTGGACAACTGCAGAACTTTGACGGGAAGGAAATTCCTGTCGAGGGGACTGCAGATTGGAACATCATAATTGGGCGACACAAGGTGAAACACACGGTCATAGTAGTGACTCCAGAGGGCACCCCTTGTTTACCAGGGAATGACCTCCTGAGAAGGATGTCACCCCTAATAGATTGCGTAAACAAGGTCCTCTGGACCCAGACTAGCCGACCAATAAAATTAAAACAGAGTGTTAGTTTAAATGGCACCTGCCACATGGTTGAACAAAAATCTGACCAAGTAGAATTTCACTTCCAGAATAGCCAGATTCCAGATGTGACAGTAATAGCAGTAGGACAACGGACTGGTGATGGGGGGTCCTCTCTATTTCTGAAAATCAACCTTCCTTCCAGTTTAAGGTGGTATTCCACACTGGAAGGAAACACTCTGAAATTCTTTACCAATCCACAATCAGACACTCCCACTCCTATAGTCCAGAAAGAGGTGAAATCAGCTCAGAGCCTGGCTGATATTCAGCAAATTGGAGAGCATTTGTTCATCCCTGTTCAGTTAAATGATGGGAAGGACTCTGTTCTCGCTCGAGTGTGTGTGAACAATGGTAAGAGCTTCATCAGCGAAGCCATGTTCCGCCAACTCCCAAAAGATCCAGCCATTCCAACATTCAAACTGATAGACAAATGGGAAATGGACCTGGAAGCACCTAATTCCAAACATCTCCTGCCAAGCAGGTGTATGCTCAAAATCTCCATTGGCAACAAGAGCATAGTCCATAATTGTTGGGTCGTGCGAGACGTCACTGCTGCTTTTTACTTAGGCAGTGACATTCTCAATCGCTTTGCCATTAGTTTGGACCTAATAAACTTCAAAGCTTGGTCCCGATTAGCGGATAATCCCATGGGCTATGATGATCCGGAAAAAGCATTTAGGTCAGCTCAATTGCTACCTTATGCAGTTGAAATTCAGCTCAAAGAGGAAGTCACCATCCCAGAAAGGACCCGACAATTCTCCCTGGAAGTGAAAGTTAAAAGAGGACAAAAATTGAAAAACCCCAATGCTTATATACATCTAAATGCTTCTCTCCAACAGCAAGGGTTAGGGGTAAACCCAACACCATTAGTCAACATAGAACATGACACCATTCCAATAGAGGTGGATAACAGCGACTTAAAGAGTATTACTCTAGCCGCAGGCACCATTATTGGAATGGCGGTTGATGACCGACATTTCTCCATTGACTTAGGAAATGAACTGTTAGGACCGATCCCATCGCGAATGAAGTCGTCGGTCAGCATGCTCCGCAGCAAATGGAATTGACTGTCTCTACCTGTCCCAGCAGTCTCTTTTTATGTGTTTTAAAAAGTGGGTGGAGAGGCTAGCATCCCTAAGCCTGCCCCTCTCTTGATTTAATAGGTCAATAGATTCTTTGGTCCCTGATTTGGGAAGGGATAGTGTGTCAGAGTGATGTCATTTTTATGACCTGCAGAAATGACACTCCCCTGGTCAATGTGCACACAAATCTATTCCTGATCCAAATACATATTTCCCAGGTACACAGTTGTTTGACATCACATACACACATCATATATTACTAAAGATAGTCCCTGTCCCGACTCTGGCATTTCTAGGAGCTTGCATTCAAAAATGGCAACTTATTTTCGATTTTAGTGGGTTTTGCAACATTGGTTTTTCATCAAAAATTATACAAAGGTACATTTCCCTTCCACATATATCCCAGTAACTTTCCATGTCTCTAGCTTAAACACATTGTCTACAATAATCATAATTAGCGGGGTTTTGCCCCAGAACATGGTACAAATTGGAGTTTTGACTCAAATCGTGAGGGCATTTTTCAAACTAAGACTCTCAAAGTTGTACATTCCTGTCATTTGGTTACAATAAATTATCACTGTTTCTATAACATATATATTTGTTGCAATTCAACTCCCCCAAAGTGTTTGTGTCCGCCTCCAGGCGTCTGGGTGGGTCAGTGATCACATGTCTCTCCTTGCTGGCAGAGGGCTGTTGACAGGAAACACTCAAAATTAACATACCCCATTCAACAGAAAGAGCCTTTTGTGTGGGCTCCAGCAGGCTGCCTGGAAGTCTCTCCTCAATCAATCAACAGGGTCATGTGATATCCTGCCTCCTGGGGTGGAATCTCTGAGGTGTTAAGGTTTCCCAGCCGCTTGGCCTCTGGGAACAGCAGGTGGCTAGATTTTCAATTAACTAACAAGCTTTGAAGTCCCTGCCCCTCTTGCAACTCCTAAATACAGTTTCCCTGTCAGAGTTTAGACCGCTAGCGCCACCTTGGGGAATTTGTCGGTACTGCATCCATTTTTGAGTTGTCTTGAATTACTGCATTTCAATAGAGTGGTCTTTTGCTTGATAGTATAGGACCCTTGCTTAACATTGTTTTGATGGCATCCTTACAGTAGAGTGGTGATGTGGAACCCCGCACAAGAAGATTGTATCTTTGGAGTGGTTTCGTGCCAACTGCGCAGTTCTCCTATTCTGGCGTGAATGTGGGCGGCGATAGCTCATCCCCACATCCACCCAGTCTATTGATTTAGTTTGTTCTGGGATAGAATAATGGGCGGCGACAGCTCATCCCCACATCTACCCAGTCTATTGATTCAACATGGGTCAAAACCCTTGACAATACAAGACTTCTTCCTAACAATATTGTATTTCTCCTTGTCTACCTTAAATTCTCTGAAAGTATGGTCACAAGACCGGGTCTTATGTAAACCTTTCCTCAGTCTCACTACACGCCAAAATATCATCCACATACTGAATTATTGCACTTTTGAGTTGGACATTACCCAGGTCCAACTGGAGGACTCTATTGAAAATCGAGGGGGACTCACAGTACCAGGGGGTCCAAATAAGTGTGTTTCAGGCACGTATTTCTATATGAAAATGAGGTCAAATCTTGTGAGTCTTCATGATGGGGAATCAAAAAGAATGCATTCTTTAAATTGACATCTGTGAAATATTTGGCTTTGGATGTGTTGTTACACAATATCGTTGCAGGATTTGGAACTATTGGAAAACCAGCTTCGACTTTATTGTTTATATGGCAACGAAGGTCCTGAAAAAAATCCCCACAACCCTCCCATTGATTTTTTCAAAGGGTACACAGCCGTGTTACATGATGAATCTGATGTCACAAATATACCTTGCTTCATTAAAGTGCAAACTGTCTCAAATATACCTTCATCTGCATCTCTGTACATGGAATAATGCTTTGCTTGTTGTAAAAGAGCTTCTGGTTTTAATTTAAATTTAACTGCACCTATCCCTTTTAATAGTACCACATCACATGGACTTGTAGTCCATAGAATCTCTGGCACTTTCTCAAAATCTTCCTGAAAGAATGGTGGTCTTCTTTTTACCAATGCCATTCTCTGTGGTAATTGTATATTTTTCACTTTAATCCAATAAGTGATACAAAACACTAGTTCATCATCAGAATAGTGATCTTTAAATAGTTCTTCATCTGTCAAATCTGTCAACCTGCATCCTTCACTCAGTGTTATCACTGTTCTCCATCCTCTTCCTTCATTGTCTGTCCCATGCAGCATCACCCTTTCTTCTCTGACCACTGCTGCTTTAACTCTAAGGGAGTGGTCTGCCCTTCCTCATCGTCCATGGGGATTTGTGGTTTTAACATAAATTCATCAGGTATTCTCAATACTTTACCTTGCAATCTGGGTAACCATGACAATAGCATAGTCACTCTATACAAAAATAATTCTGGGTCTAAATGTTTTACTTGTAATGCTTTCTAGCCTGTAGAGCCTAAAATAAACTCTCCCACATTCATATAGTGTATCTCTAGAGTAGAGCATACTATCCCCTTGTCAGTAAAAGATATTGAGGGTCATTACGAGTTTGGAGGTAGCCATGGCATGTCAGCTCTGCAATTATTAAATGGCGCTCCATCGTGTGTCATATTTTCCGCAGTCACACCTACGTTTCCTGCTTGCTGCCAAATGTCATCAGCTCTCTCCTCTTGGATAGCAGATAGCAACCCTTTTATGTCGCATATAGCTAAATTAATTCCTGATGTCATCCTCTCTAATTCATGAATCCATTTTCCTGCACCGGATGTTAAACTCAGCAATTTACACCTTAAATTATCTTTATCCATCAGCGGCCATGGAATATTTTGTAGTCGTCCTCACCCCTTCTCCAATAATTGGAATTGTGAAAATCCTGATTCATAATCATATTTATCTACATTTCTTGTCTTCAAAGCAGAGTTAGTCTTGCCCATTTGTTTCCTTCTTGGTATTTGTCTTAACCTGCTTACATATGGCAGGATGTATCCCCCTGTACTACGCAATCACACTTGTGGTCGCTCAGTATATGGTGTTGGTTCTGGTGTCTTCTCTTTAGGGTCCTATAAATCTGACAAATTCACCCCTTATTCTACACTTAAATCTTTTGAAAACCCACATGTGCGCTCTCTCATTCTCCTCCCTCTCTTCATCTGACATCATTATGCCCCAGCTCGTATGACCATTGTCTCTTTCCGTGTCGTTGAGACCTAATCTGTTTAAAGACAATGTTCCGTACTTATCTGTTATGAGGTCACCTAATCTACCTCCAGGTCCCTTTAATAGGGAACCTTCTATATTCTATTGTGTTTTGTACCTTCCTCTGTCCCTCATTTGCCTGTATAGCTTCCCAAGCTTTTGCTCTATGTCTTCGGTATCCTGCCCACTGGCACATGCTGATCTCGGCATTCTTTGCAGCTTCCTATGGGGATGTTATGACCATCTCTCTTTCTCCAGTCACTCTTGTGCATCAATCAGCTCTATGCTCCTATGGCATAAATATTATATTTCATCATCTTTAACTCCCCTACTCTTGTTCATTTATTCTTCACTTCTCCTCATCTCCCTCTTCTTTGTTTGTTCTTCATTTTGCTTGTATTCTTTATCCTCCTCTTCCTTGTATGCTATTTCTTCTTCCTTCTCTTTCTTTTCCTGCTCTTCTCTCTCCTCTTTCTCAAACCCCATCAATGCCCTTATCTAGTTTAAGCAATATTTGTCCTCCCATCCATTAATTCTGTATTATTCTAATTCCCTTAGCTTTGGCTTTTATTTATTTCCCTTTCTCTGCTTCTTCTTCTGTCTCCATTCAAGTGTCTTGTACATACACTTGTCTTATCTCTCATCATGCTGTTTACTTTCATTGTGTGCTGATATATCTTTGCACTCTCTGCTCTTGCTCTCTTCCTCATTATCCTCACTGCTGTAAACAGGGGGAGCATACGTTGGATTAACATACCCCACTGCTGCTTTAAATTCCTTTAAAGGATAAAATCCCTTTTCCTCTGTGTCTACACTTTTCTACTCAGGAGGGAAAAGGGGAACCAAAGGCACTTTATCCTTCCCTTTATGCTGATTGAGCATTCCCTCCCTATAAGCGTGCTCTTCTTTGTCACTCTGGTAAACATTCCAAAGCTCTAAAATGGCTACCCTTTTCTGCAATTCTTTTCCCTTATATGTAGCATGCAAATATGCCATCATATGCTGAAATACGTCTTTTGACAATGTAACCTCCTTAGGCCACAGCATGAGTGTCTTATTAGTCGTGACTCAAACCCATTCCGAATGATATTTCCTTATTTTCGCAGTATATCTCGGTAATGTCCTACATAAATGTAAAAGAGGTGTATCCCTCATTATGGCATATCGGTTTTGATAGTCAATAATTACCTATTGTTTTATTTGATTTAGATTCTTTATTTGATCAAATATACCACATGGATTAATTGGTTCAGTTACCATCAATCACTGTTATTAATCCCAATTGGGATATGTTGTAACTGCTCACTTTATTTTAAAAAGCTATGCAATGATATTTTGTTTCCTCCTTCGTTTACACTTTCCACCAATTTTTATTATATCATTCTTGCATTAATATTAGTTTAAGAATCTCATATATATATATATATATATATATATATATATATATATATATATATATATATATATATATTCACTAAAAAAAAAATTTGTTGAGGCGACGTTATGGTTAAGTTGCCCTAACAAAGACCTGTACACTTCACTACAAAAATACTTTCCACCTCCCCTTTATGCTTCAAATTAAAACTGAAAAACCCCTGAAATTCGACAGTTATGGTAAACTAAGTCCCGACCCTGCCACCGCCCCTGTGCACTGCTAACACTAACACCCAGACCATGAAAGATGTCATCTGAAATGTCAATGATGACATCAATGATGACATCACTTGTTTAGCCCCTTTCTTTTCCTTCCCTGCCATACATATATATGTGCATATATATGAAATTCACTAAAAGATTGTTATACTTCACAGTGCAACCAAACACCACTGCACATTCCCCCATTATAATAAGCTAAGCAACCATAACTCGCACCATCTATGTGCATTGCTAAGACTAACACCCAGGACATGAAAGATGACATCACAAATATCATTGATGACATCACTGTTGACATCACATGTGTGCCTCACTTATTTTGGTGCATTGTAAGCTAAGTGGTTTTATTCACTGACCAGCACAATGTGAAAATTGAAAAGGTGCTGTATACCAACATGTTACCCTTTTTGTGTGTTCTTAAAGTACTTTCCTTAGGGTCTGGTGTCAGCTCATGATGCACATGCATGGGGGAATGGCAGGCCTCAAACACACAATTAATTTGTATACAGGAAGAAAAACTGTGGAATGCTGCTAGTTCTTTCTACCCTACTTCAGTTTCCCTGTATTTGCCGCTCATTTAGATGCATTGGGTTGGCATATGTATTGGTTGTATTAGTACATGTGTGTATTAGGTGTACATTTGTGAGCTAGTTATTACATGTGTAACATTACACAAACAACCCTGACATCTTGGTACCAACATAATAGAAAGAACCCCTTGTAGGCAGGGACTTTTAGTCATATTATTTTCACATGTGATGTCATCAGTGATGTCATCAATGATATTTGTGATGTCATCTTTGCCACAGCTCATTGGGCCCCCTGAAATGTCACCTTGTGAAATACTATTACTTGAGTGTGAGAATTATAATGCTGTCTTGTTTTGGAGCTGTTTCTGGCGGTATCCCTGCACACAAAAACATTAGTAGAAGAGAGGGGGCCACCGAACAAAGGTACCTTACTGCACGCTATTTTGCAAACAATCTGGGAAAGAGCCACATGGTTCGTCAGCACAACCTTTTCCCCCCGTTGAGTGTAAGGGGAAAAAAGACGTTTTGAGAACCCCTCCCCCTCATAACTTTCACCCCCCTGCACCAAACATGACCAAACGTTCCAACCAAAGTAAGAGTATGCGATATATTTTTTTTCCAAACTTTGGCGACGATTAGTCCAAGGGTACGACAGTTATAAGGCATCCAAAAACAGTTCTTTCTATGAAAACAGCCACTCCACCAAAGCAACACAGTCAGTAACGTCCCTATCGAATGTGCTGCAGTGAGTGCCGCCAGGACCTAGAAGTTAAGATATATGTCCACGTACTTTTGAATGTATATGTGTACAATGGCTTATGCCTTCACCGCTAACAAGGTCGTTACTGGGTGCATGGGCCATGCAGCCAACACTGTACACCCTCCCCAGAACCATCTGACATGCTAACGTATAGGACGAGTGTATGCACTGCAGTAATATGAAGTGGTGTTTCTGGGCAGGGCCTAGGGTTTTACGACAATGATGTATGGGCTATGTACTGCAGCCATGGAAGCAAAACTCTACATCCTGCCCACAATCACCTCAGTGATGTACAGTAGTATGGGTGTATTGATAGGTGTTCTGTGCTTCACTTATTCTCGCCAGACACTGCACTCCTACCGGTTTGTACATAGATATTATTGCAATGTGTTGATGTGCACTGGCTTATAACTCCAGTGCTTATAAGTTTCTTGTTGCGTGCATGGCCTTTGGCCATGCACCCAACACTGTGCACTCTCCCCTCAACCATGTAAGCGAGAATGAATACTACACGTGTAGCCATGGTCGTGACATGGTTGTGGGCAGGGCCTACAGTCTTGGAAATATGGCCTTCGGCTTACGGACTACGGCCTACGGCCATGCATCCAAGACTCTAGGCCCTGTCCACAAACACTGCAGCATATCACGACCATGGTGATGTACTAAGGAATAACACACCCATAGGAAAATGTAATATAATAGGGAAATACACTCAAAAGTAATGGTCACTAACGCCACGCGTGACCTGCAAACATTTTCAAGGTGCCTGTACACAGCACGGACTCAAATAGTAGCCTTATTAGATCCTTCATTCTCTGTAAGTACAAACATCCTGAAGAAGGCACCAATGCAGGTTTTATAGGCTCTGGCTACAACCACTGCAGCATGTCACGACCATGGTGGTGTACTAAGCAATAACACACCCATAGCAAACTGTAATATAATAGGGAAATACACTTAAAATTAATGGTCACTAACGCCACGCGTGTCCTGCAAACATTTTCAAGGTGCCTGAACACAGCATGGACTCAAATAGTAGCCTTATTAGATCCCTAATTTTCTCCACGTACAAACATCCTGAAGAAGGCGTCAATGCAGAATATATAACAGACAATTGCCGGCCAGACAAGTACAGTATTTCATCTGCTTCTTACTATGTGAACGTCCCCACGCACTATAGGAGAGCAAAACAGTTTCGAAAACAGCATTTCGCCTCTAGTAAGTAGTGCGCTGTCTTCGGATCCAAGATGTCGGGCGCATCCACACATTCTGACGTACATCACAGCTCGCTGTAGCTAATCGGTGCACATGTCGCATGTCTGCGTGATGGCGCCACCCCCCCTGGCCAATCGGTATCATGTCCACGGAGCGAACAGGGAAATTTGACCGCAGAGCGGACATAGATATCACTAATTTATTCAGACATATTTTTTGGTCATTTTAAAGGAAAGTGCTAGACGGATTGTCACCAAATTTACTAAAGCATGCTTTCGGGTCCAAGCCCCTGCCCCTGGCACAAATTTGGTACAAATCCATCGAGCGGTTTCATCTGTAGCCGTGCACATGTTTTTCCCCCATTCAGTTTATGGGAAAAAAAAGATGTTTTGGGATCCCCCTTATAACTTTGCCCCCCCTGGCCCAAACATCTCCAAACTTTGCAAAAAAATTCAGAGTGACCCATATACTTTTTTTTGAAAAGTTTGGTGAGGATTCGTCCAGGGGGAGCGGAGTTATAAGCCACCCTAAAAGTGCTCTTCCTATGGAAACAGCAACTTAACCATAACTGTATGTGGCCAAGTAGTTATGGTTAAGTTGCTGTTTCCATAGGAAGAACACTTTTTTGGTGGCCTATAACTCCGCTCCCCCTGGACGAATCCTCACCAAACTTTGCAAAAAAAAGTATATGGGTCACTCTAAATTTTTTTGCAAAGTTTGGTGAGGATTCGTCCGGGGGGGAAACGTTATGGGGGGGGGGTCCCAAAATGTCTTTTTTTCCCATAGACTGAATGGGGGAAAAACTTTGCGCACGGCTACAGGCCAAACCGCTGGAAGGATTTTCACCAAATTTGTGGCAGGGGCAGGGGCTTGGTCCTGAAAGTGTGCTTTTGTACATTTGGTGACAATCTGTGCAGTACTTTTCTTTAAAATGACCAAAAAGTAGGTCTAAAAAAATTAGTGATATCTATGTCGGCTCCACGGTCACACTTCCCTGTTCGCTCAGCGGACAAGATACGGATTGGCTAAGGGGCTGCCGTCATGGACGCGGTCACGCAACGTGTCTGCCGATTGGCTGCAGTGAGACGTGTTCTGCGTCAGATTGTTTGGATGCGCCCGACATCTTGGATCTGCCAGCAGCGCAGCGGGGAAAAGCGGGAACATGCTGTTTCGAAAACTATTTTGCTGTGTCATACTGCTTGGGGAGGTTCACAGACTAAGAGATGAGTGAAAAACTGTATTTGTTTAGGCGATAGGTGTTAATGTGGTATTTTATATGCTCGCCTTGTTCGAAATGTTTGCACCTTCAGAAAATGAGGGGTTTAATAAGGGTCGTATTTCACAGAGTGCTGTGGAAAGGCATGTTGAAACTGTTCTAAGGACACGTGTGATGTTAGCGAACATTGAGATTGAGTATATATTGTTATTACATTATTTTTTCCTATGGGTGTGCTGTTGATTAGTAAGCAGCCATGGGTGCAGTCAGTACTGTGCAAAGGCACCTCGAAACTCTTCTAAGGACACGCGTGGTGTTAGAGAACATTGAAATTGGTGGCTGTGGGGAGGGCCTGCAGTCACACCACATTCATACGTAGTGTTGTTAAAAGCACAATGGGTATGCTACGGTGTGGTAGTTGTGGCCTAGATGTAGAGTCTTTGGTGCACGGCCGAAGGGCATGCAGCCAAGAACAAAGTTATAAGCACTGGAGATGTAACCCACTATGGATTTTATATGCTGCATACCCATACATTGCGAAATCTATGGACTTACAGCCAACTGTAACCTGTGGCCACATCTACTGCAGCATATCTGAGGTATAGGTACACTTGTACTATGAAACATTACTCAGGTGGTTGTGGGGAGGGTGTATCGTTTTGGGAGCATGGCCAAAGACCCTGCTCCCTAATCCAACTTTATACGTACTGAAATTATACGCCACATTGGTTGAGATATGCTTTGGTGGTTCTGGGCAGCACCCAGAGGCTTGGGTGCATGGCCAAAGGGCATGCACCCAACACTGAAGTCATAAGCAGTGAGGTTATAAGTGGACATGGGTGTGGTGTGGAGCGGTGGGTGTGTGCTAGTTGTAGTGTCTTAGCTGCATGGCTGCAGAGCATGCACCGAAAAGTACACTTAAAAGTAGTGAAAATAGAAGCAGCATGGCTTTAATATGGAGTGATGGTTCTGGGTAGGACCTATAATCTTGCTTGATTGGCTGTAGGGTGTAGGTGGTAGGTTGTTCATCAAAGATGCTAGGCCTGCCTGCAGGCTCTGCACCATATTATTGCCACAGAATAGCCGTGTACATTCGCATATGTAAGGATTGACTGTTATTATGCTTACTCTTTAATTTGTTCAGAATCCATACATGTTACATGATTGCAGTACTTGTCGAAAGTAGCCTTTTTTAATTTCTGTTGTAAAAGAAAAAAGCATGTTAGTATTTGCATTTTATAAAGATGTTTTACAAAGTATAATAGACAGTTCTTTTTTTTTACCCTTGTTTTTAGTTCACAAACCAGTGTACTGTGCATTCTGCTCAGTTTCTGTGTTTGTTTTTCTAATACTTAGGTCTAGGGGAAAAAAAATCCTTATCAGATTAAAAAAAAACTTAATTTGCTATGCTACAAACTGTTTGTTTGTTTTCTTTGAGTGTTTCCTTGTTCTTTCTGCTTAATGTTATGTTTGTTGCCTTGTTGCCGATTTCGAACAAAAGCTAGATACCTGTTGGCGTATTCTAACTGTGCATTTATTGTTACGGTTTTGCAGTATTCATTTATCTGTGTCCTTGTTATACAGTGTTGGGCAGTTAGATACTTGATGGCATATTCTAACTGTTTGTAATTTTTCACTTCGCTTTTTGGTAATGTAGAAGTACTCATCATTAAACTTTGGATTCAAGAAGATTAAGAGGCCGATTCATGGAATAATTAGCGCGGCGCAAGTGGGCAAAAACGTGCGAATCGCAGTAGAATAGCGAAAATCTCAGTGCAAGTGCGAAAATCGTACGAAAAGCAGCGCACGTCGATTCATGGAAGTCCGTGCGCGAGAAAACCAGCGGATGTGCGATAAAAAAGTGCGCGGCGCATGTTGGCGCACAGGCCATCTAACAGCGTGCGCCAGGTCACAGCGAAAATCGCACAGGCCACAGCGAAAATCGCACATAGCGCGGCGCACGCAACAAAAGTAGGCGGAACACGGGCATAACACTCGGAATGGGGAACAACTTGCCAAAACATGGGCGTCACGGGGGAAGTACAGGGCACAAATGCGCGGAACGCCCACACGCTCGCCTACAACACGTGTTCATGGAATAGAATAGGGCAAAAAAGCGCACGCTCAAACCAGCGCACAGGCACAAACACGACCGCCACAAGAAAGCAGGCGGTAGCGTCTCTGCGGCTGTAAGAAATGTGCGCCAAAAGGTGCGCCAACAAATAGCATCTATATACTGCCATGATGAATGTCCTATACTGTGGCCCTCCAGGACAAATGACGTGCAAAGGGGTACCCACAAACACGGACACCCGCTGACAAAAAATACGTGTGCGTGTATACCGGGGTGCGCGGGAAGTCTCACACGCGATTTGGCCGGGTACGTGTATTTCAGGGGTGCGCAGGAAGTTCCACACGCGATTTCATCAGGGTACGTGTATTTCAGGGGTGCGCGGGAAGTTCCACACGCGATTTCAGCAGGGTACGTGTATTTCAGGGGTGCGCGGGAAGTTCCACACGCGATTTCATGAGGGTACGTGTATTTCAGGGGTGCGCGGGAAGTTCCACACGCGATTGGCCCAGTGCGAGCAGGGTACGTGTATTTCAGGGGTGCGCGGGAATTTCCACACGCGATTTCAGCAAGGTATGTGTATTTCAGGGGTGTACGGGAAGTTCCACACGCGATTGGCCCAGTGCGAGCAGGGTACGTGTATTTCAGGGGTGCGCGGGAATTTCCACACGCGATTTCAGCAAGGTATGTGTATTTCAGGGGTGCGCGGGAAGTTCCACACGCGATTTCATCAGGGTACGTGTATTGCAGGGGTGCGCGGGAAGTTCCACACGCGATTGGCCCAGTGCAAGCAGGGTACGTGTGTTTCAGGGGTGCGCGGGAAGTTCCACATGCAATTTCAGCAAGGTATGTGTATTTCAGGGGTGCGCGGGAAGTTCCACACGCGATTTCATCAGGGTACGTGTATTTCAGGGGTGCGCGGGAAGTTCCACACGCGATTGGCCCAGTGCGAGCAGGGTACGTGTATTTCAGGGGTGCGCGGGAAGTTCCACACGCAATTTCAGCAAGGTATGTGTATTTCAGGGGTGCGAGGGAAGTTCCACACGCGATTTCAATCAGGGTACGTGTATTTCAGGGGTGCGCGGGAAGTTCCACACGCGATTGGCCCAGTGCGAGCAGGGTACGTGTATTTCAGGGGTGCGTGGGAAGTTCCACACGCGATTGGCCCAGTGCGAGCAGGGTACGTGTATTTCAGGGCTGCGCGGGAATTTCCACACGCGATTTCAGCAAGGTATGTGTATTTCAGGGGTGCGCAGGAAGTTCCACACACGATTTCAGCAGGGTATGTGTATTTCAGGGGTTCTGGGGAGTACCACACGTGAATTGGCCGTGTGGGCCCTCCCAGGTGTACGATCCACAACCTCCACGGACCCTGCAGGCAGCCCACACCACGGGGGACTACCCTGCACCCATGCTCATGTCCCGCAGGCAGCCCATCCACCATGGGCATGCCCCCCAGCCAACCCACATGTCACCTTGCACTACTGATCAACAATGCATGTCTACCACCCCCCCCACCCCCCTGCCACCATGGGCATCCTCCACCAGGCCCCCACTCATGTCTCCCACCACCCCCACCCCCCTGCCACCATGGGCAGCCTCCACCAGGCCCCCACTCATGTCTCCCACCACCCCCACCCCCCAGCCACCAGGGGCAGCCTCCACCAGGCCCCCACTCATGTCTCCCACCACCCCCACCCCCCAGCAGTGCAGGGGCAGCCTCCACCAGGCCCCCACTCATGTCTACCACCACCCCCACCCCCCTGCCACCATGGCCACCCTCCACCAGGCCCCCACTCATGTCTCCCACCACCCCCACCCCCCAGCAGTGCAGGGGCAGCCTCCACCAGGCCCCCACTCATGTCTACCACTACCCCCACCCCCCTGCCACCATGGGCAGCCTCCACCAGGCCCCCACTCATGTCTCCCACCACCCCCACCCCCCAGCCACTAGGGGCAACCCCCACCCATGTCTCCCACCACCCCCACCCCCCAGCAGTGCAGGGGCAGCCTCCACCAGGCCCCCACTCATGTCTCCCACCACCCCCTCCCCCCTGCCACCATGGGCAGCCTCCACCAGGCCCCCACTCATGTCTCCCACCACCCCCACCCCCCAGCCACCAGGGGCAGCCTCCAGCAGGCCCCCACTCATGTCCCCCTGCACCCCCACCCCCCAGCATCCAGGGTCACCCTCCACCAGGCCCCAACTCATGTCTACCACCACCCCCACCCCCCTGCCACCATGGGCATCCTCCACCAGGCCCCCACTCATGTCTCCCACCAACCCCACCCCCAGCATCCAGGGTCACCCTCCACCAGGCCCCCACTCATGTCTCCCACCACCCCCACCCCCCAGCCACCAGGGGCAGCCTCCAGCAGGCCCCCACTCATGTCTCCCTCCACCCCCACCCCCCAGCAGTGCAGGGGCACCCTCCACCAGGCCCCCACTCATGTCTCCCACCACCCCCACCCCCCAGCCACCATGGGCAGCCTCCACCAGGCCCCCACTCATGTCTCCCACCACCCCCACCCCCCAGCCACCAGGGGCAGCCTCCACCAGGCCCCCACTCATGTCCCCCTGCACCCCCACCCCCCAGCATCCAGGGTCACCCTCCACCAGGCCCCCACTCATGTCTCCCACCACCCCCACCCCCCAGCCACCAGGGGCAGCCTCCACCAGGCCCCCACTCATGTCTCCCACCACCCCCACCCCCCAGCAGTGCAGGGGCAGCCTCCACCAGGCCCCCACTCATGTCTACCACTACCCCCACCCCCCTGCCACCATGGGCAGCCTCCACCAGGCCCCCACTCATGTCTCCCACCACCCCCACCCCCCAGCCACTAGGGGCAACCCCCACCCATGTCTCCCACCACCCCCACCCCCCAGCAGTGCAGGGGCAGCCTCCACCAGGCCCCCACTCATGTCTCCCACCACCCCCTCCCCCCTGCCACCATGGGCAGCCTCCACCAGGCCCCCACTCATGTCTCCCACCACCCCCACCCCCCAGCCACCAGGGGCAGCCTCCAGCAGGCCCCCACTCATGTCCCCCTGCACCCCCACCCCCCAGCATCCAGGGTCACCCTCCACCAGGCCCCAACTCATGTCTACCACCACCCCCACCCCCCTGCCACCATGGGCATCCTCCACCAGGCCCCCACTCATGTCTCCCACCAACCCCACCCCCAGCATCCAGGGTCACCCTCCACCAGGCCCCCACTCATGTCTCCCACCACCCCCACCCCCCAGCCACCAGGGGCAGCCTCCAGCAGGCCCCCACTCATGTCTCCCTCCACCCCCACCCCCCAGCAGTGCAGGGGCACCCTCCACCAGGCCCCCACTCATGTCTCCCACCACCCCCACCCCCCAGCAGTGCAGGGGTAGCCTCCACCAGGCCCCAACTCATGTCTACCACCACCCCCACCCCCCTGCCACCATGGGCAGCCTCCACCAGGCCCCGTCTCATGTCTCCCACCACCCCCACCCCCCAGCCACCAGGGGCAGCCTCCACCAGGCCCCCACTCATGTCTCCCACCACCCCCACCCCCCTGCCACCATGGGCAGCCTCCACCAGGCCCCCACCCATGTCTCCCACCACCCCCACCCCCCAGCAGTGCAGGGGCAGCCTCCACCAGGCCCCCACTCATGTCTCCCATCACCCCCACCGCCCAGCAGTGCAGGGGCAGCCTCCATCAGGCCCCCACTCATGTCTCCCACCACCCCCACCCCCCTGCAGTGCAGGAGCAGCCTCCACCACGCCCCCACTCATGTCTACCACCACCCCCACCCCCTGCCACCATGGGCAGCGCCCACCAGGCCCCCACTCATGTCTCCCACCACCCTCACCCCCTGCCACCATGGGCAGCCCCCACCAGGCCCCCTGTTAGGCGATCATCAGCACATCAGGCATCCCCACATCAGAACACTGCTCACATTCCCCAAACATCTCCACCCCAGCTTCGAGGCTCAAGGGATTTGGTGAACCCACAGAACCGAAGACACCGTACCTTCTTTGGTGTACGGGCTCGTTTACAGCCTTTCCTGCACTGGCAACTGCCTTGGAGGATGTATCGCAGAAGGGACGGCGTTACGTCATCACGTCGGTCACGTGATACAGTGTGGCGTTCCTCACGTGATCTTGGTGGACGTCACATGGCCCAGAGACGTCACATGACCCAGGGACACACAGTATAAAGAGCTGAGAGGCAGGACGATCATTGCTTCTCAGCTGGCTTCGGACCCTGTTTGGCGTTATTACTTGCTCCTTGCTACCTCGACCACGGAACTCTATCTTGGACTCTCTTGGACACCCCTTTGTACCTTTGCCTGGAACTGTTTACCTGTTGCCGGATTTTTGGACTGCACATCGACTTGTCTTTGGATCATCCCTGAGTATCTTGCTGTACTTCTACGCCCAAGTCAAGCCCTATCTTACAGGTGGCCTACCTGGATCCACGCTTACCTGCGGTTCTACCACTCCAGGGACCGCTGTATCTTGTTGAGCCTCGAACCTCCCTACTAGGTTACCTGGGTTTCCCTTACACCAGATAGGTAACACTCTTTAGATTATTTTGTTTACCTGCCTGTATTGTGATTGCCTGGTGCTTAACCTCATTCCTTCTTGACAGCAGCATCGGTGTTCCAGAGGCTCCGTGGATCTGGGAAGACATCTCTCACCTGTGGCCTCAAGGGTCGCACAGCGGGTTTCTATTTTGTTCCCCTGTGCGTCACTTGGGGACGGAGGTCTCATCGGTCTACACGACACTCAAGTCAGAACACCCCCACCCATGTCTCCCACCACCCCCACCCCCCTGCCACCATGGGCAGCCCCCACCAGGCCCCCACTCATGTCTCCCACCGCCCCCACCCCCCAGCAGTGCAGGGGCAGCCTCCAACAGGCCCCCACTCATGTATCCCACCACCCCCACCCCCCAGCAGTGCAGGGGCAGCCTCCACCAGGCCCCAACTCATGTCTCCCACCACCCCCACCCCCCAGCCACCAGGGGCAGCCCCCACCAGGCCCCCACCCATGTCTCCCACCACCCCCACCCCCCAGCAGTGCAGGGGCAGCCTCCACCAGGCCCCCACTCATGTCTCCCACCACCCCCACCCCCCAGCAGTGCAGGGGCAGCCTCCACCAGGCCCCCACTCATGTCTCCCACCACCCCCACCCCCCAGCAGTGCAAGGGCAGCCTCCACCAGGCCCCAACTCATGTCGCCCACCACCCCCACCCCCCTGCCACCATGGGCAGCCCCCACCAGGCCCCCACTCATGTCTCCCACCACCCCCACCCCCCTGCCACCATGGGCAGCCCCCACCAGGCCCCCACCCATGTCTCCCACCACCCCCACCCCCCTGCCACCATGGGCAGCCCCCACCAGGCCCCCACTCATGTCTCCCACCACCCCCACCCCCCAGCAGTGCAGGGGCAGCCTCCACCAGGCCCCCACTCATGTCTCCCACCACCCCCACCCCCCAGCAGTGCAGGGGCAGCCTCCACCAGGCCCCAACTCATGTCTCCCACCATCCCCAACCCCCTGCCACCATGGGCAGCCCCCACCAGGCCCCCACTCATGTCTCCCACCACCCCCACCCCCCTGCCACCCTGGGCAGCCCCCACCAGGCCCCCACTCATGTCTCCCACCACCCCCACCCCCCTGCCACCATGGGCAGCCCCCACCAGGCCCCCACTCATGTCTCCCACCACCCCCACCCCCCAGCCACCAGGGGCAGCCTCCACCAGGCCCCCACTCATGTCTCCCACCACCCCCACCCCCCTGCCACCATGGGCAGCCTCCACCAGGCCCCCACTCATGTCTCCCACCACCCCCACCCCCAGCCACCAGGGGCAGCCTCCAGCAGGCCCCCACTCATGTCCCCCTGCACCCCCACCCCCCAGCATCCAGGGTCACCCTCCACCAGGCCCCAACTCATGTCTACCACCACCCCCACCCCCCTGCCACCATGGGCATCCTCCACCAGGCCCCCACTCATGTCTGACACCACCCCCACCCCCCAGCCACCAGGGGCAGCCTCCACCAGGCCCCCACTCATGTCTCCCACCACCCCCACCCCCCTGCCACCATGGGCAGCCTCCACCAGGCCCCCACTCATTTCTCCCACCACCCCCACCCCCCAGCCACCAGGGGCATCCTCCACCAGGCCCCCACTCATGTCTCCCACCACCCCCACCCCCCAGCAGTGCAGGGGCAGCCTCCACCAGGCCCCACTCATGTCTACCACCACCCCCACCCCCCTGCCACCATGGGCAGCCTCCACCAGGCCCCCACTCATGTCTCCCACCACCCCCACCCCCCAGCAGTGCAGGGGCAGCCTCCACCAGGCCCCCACTCATGTCTCCCACCACCCCCACCCCCCAGCCACCAGGGGCAGCCTCCACCAGGCCCCCACCCATGTCTCCCACCACCCCCACCCCCCTGCCACCATGGGCAGCCTCCAGCAGGCCCCCACTCATGTCTCCCACCACCCCCACCCCCCTGCCACCATGGGCAGCCCCCACCAGGTCCTCACAATCCCCAATCATGTGCGTAATGGTCAGCCTCCACAGCCAAAAAGCCCTACCAAGTAACCCATTCACCCACTTGGAAATGGAAATCACATGTTACACCCCCAATGTTCATGAAGCTAATGAACCCATGTCCGTCACACACAATGGTTGCAATTGAATGGGAAAACACACAACATGACATGCATGAAACCAATGAGATGATACCACACAGTAAAGTATGGAAACAAAATTGTATTGAAAAAAATAAAGAATGCTAAAGAAAGAAAACAAACTACAATGTGAATGAGAAAAAAAAAGCTGCATGTCCGTATAAAAACACAAAACTGCAAATCAGAATCCAAAAAAAATTTGGCCAAAGTCAAATGTAAAAAAATCTCCATGCAATAAAGAACTATGTAAAAAACTACCAAGGGTCCATGAGCCCAACTGAACAAAGGAAACCTACTAAAAAACCTACCTAAAAATCAACTATATACAAAAAGTGGAGCAGTGTCCGTCGACTCCAAATCATAATAAGAAAGAAAGGAAACCTAAAACTAAAGAACTATATACAAAGGCGGCGGGCAAGTCCAGCGGCTCACTCCGTGGTGTCCCGGGCCAGGGCATCATCGAACTCCTGTTCGATGTCCCGGAGGCGGTCCAGTTCCATGGCCCCGAGGGTCCGCAGGGACGACGCCGTGTCCTCCTCCAACCCCCTGCGGATTGCCTCGAGGCACTCGGCCCGCCTCAGGGCCCTCCGCATGGAGTTCTCCGCCCTGACCATTGTGAGCCGCGCCTCTTCCGCCCGCCGCCGCTCCGCACCTATGGCGTGGCCCAACCGCTGCCACACGGAAGACACGCTCTGTCCTGGGTCCTCCTGCCCTCCGGCCGATGCCTGCCCCTCCGATGTCGAAAGCCCCGAGCCTTCATGTCTCCCACCATGTTGCTGCTGCTGCTGCTCTGCCTCTGCCCATGCACTGCCTCCTGCTGCCTGCACATCCACCGCCGGCTGGGGTGCAGTTGTTGATGTGGCCACCCCTGCTGGACCTCCGACTCCCGACTGTGGCAGGGATGCCTCCTCCACCAGCCTGGCCGCACCGTCAGAGGCAGCTCCACAGGGCACCCAGGTGACTGATGGGTGGGAAGATGGCACAGAGGACGACTGGCGCGTAGGGGGTCCAGTTGAGGAGGGGGTCGGAGCAAGCCCCATCAGACGGAGGAATCCGGCCTGGGTGACCTGTCCCAGCAGGCTGACGTGGTCAACGAGCCATTCGAGATGACGTGCAGTCTCTCCATGAAAAGACTGCAGGTCACCTCGCATGGCCCGTTGACGCAACGCCACACCAGCCAGGACAGGCTCAACCCGGACCTGGATGGCCACGTCCGCAGGCAGAGGAAGGCCAGTTGACGTCAGCTCATCCCCTGCCTGAAAACGGGTCTGGACGTAGGCATCCCTGCTGGTGCAAGATGATGCAGGGACAGGATCGGGGACAGGATTGCACACAGGCACCTCCGCGGCCGCCTGTGCTGCCTCCTGTCCCTGGTCCTGCACTGCACCACTAGCACCAGTGGGATCCCCACCTCCAGACCCCGTCTCTGGTGCTTGCACGGCCCCCTCCTCCACCAAACCCCCCACCAACCTGGATGACTCTGTGTCATCTTCCCCTGTTGGGCCCTGTGGGGTCCCAGCTGCCCCTTATGCTGCCGAGGAGTCCAACTGCAACCTCCGCCTCTTGGACCTCCTCCCGGCAGCTGCGGCCTGGGAAGCGGCACCAGACTCCTCACTCCCTGACGAGATGACAACACGGGAGGGGAGCCGGGCCTTGCGTCTCCGGCTGGCGTTTGAATCCCCGCCGCTGTGCTCCACAGCACCTTCTCCGCCCTCTTCATCAGTTGACGCTGCAGACAGGGAGAAACAAAACACAGGCATCAGGGCACTGTACAGTGGACACATACACGCATGACAGTTGCACATGAGTGGCATTGGCAAACCTCAGACATGTCATCATAATCCCCAACACACATGTCATTGCAACTCGCACACATGAGCCATACCACAGCCATATCGCAACTGCCACCACCATCCCTACACATACAACAGCATCAGCAGCCAAAGGGGAGCCAGACATCACATGCAACACAGGAAGTGCACCACACATGTACACACACCACCACACTTGCATGCATGTCTACACCTCTGCCAAGTGTCGCACTGTTCAGACGGGCATCCATGTCACATCTGCCAATCAGGCTTCCACATACCGCTGTCACATGCATCCATGTTGCATCACTGTTGCACCCTTGACAAATGCACACACATGCACATGTACACAGTGCTCATACATGCAGCCGAAAACAACATACATGCCTGACATCACGGACATGTCTACTTACATACACATTCATCCAAACATGTGTGCACGCACAACTGCATTTGCCATGCAAGCCCACACACACAAGCACCATCCATGTCTCACACATTACAGCCCTCGCATGTGTCAGCCCCACGGCCCTGTACACCACCACCCATACTCGACCCCATACAAACAGATGTGCAACCGGCACAATACCGAATAATCACCACACGCACTGCTCACAATCAGGATGCATGTACACTCACCGCTCGACTCCAGACGGGTCTGCTTCTCTAGGACCTGGACGTGGAGCGCTGGGGATATGCGTTCCAGGACCCCCATCTGTTCTTCCGACAAGTGGCCCCGGTGCCCCTTGGCATCCGCTGCCTTCAAGAGGCGCCGGGCCTTGTTCAGGGTCCTGGACCTGAAGTCCTCCCAGCGCTTCCTGACATGTTGTAAGTCCCGGACTGCCACCCCCTCCGCGTTGATGGCAGTCACGATGTCAGTCCAGATCCGAGTCCGTCCTTCCTTGTCGGCGCGGGAACTTCCGAAGAGGGCATCATACTGCCCCACGACTTGCTCTACCAGGACACCAACTTCAGTGGCACTGAAGCTGGTGCCCCTCTGCCTCTCTGGCCGGGGGTTGTCAGTGGTCACAGATGGTGCTTGCCCCGACATGACAACCCCAGAGGCAGGAGTGGGTGGGCAACTGGTCCTGGGGCTGGGCTGTGGAGCGATGGAATTCCAGTCCGGAGTCTTCGGTTCCAGCAGGGGTGGTCACAGCAACAGCACCCCTGGCTGATGTGCAGGCAGCAAATGGCAGTGCACGTGGGCAGCAGGCAGTCAGGCAGCAGCAGATGGCAGGTGGGAGCGTGCTCGGGGCTCTGGGGAGCAGTAGTTCGGCCTTCTGGGCAGGAGCGTGGTCTTCCGTGTGCTTACGCGTGGCCAGCTTGGTACGGAGTGATTTGGCACGTGAAAATCCTGCACGTCAGCGTGAAAACCGAGGAAAGGCCCTTAGCGCGTAAGCGTGTCAGCACGCATACGCGAATCTATTGGACCAAAGGCCCTCAGCGCGTAAGCGCGTCTGTGACGTGACCCGCACGGGTGTTTCCCACACAGCACGTGATGACAGAGCACACGTGGAAAGACTGCACGTCAGAGTGTCATCGCGTGTAATTGGACAGCACGTCAGAGTCTCATCGCGTGTAATTGGACAGCACGGCAGAGTCTCATCACGTGTAATTGGACAGCACGTCAGGGTGTCATCGCGTGTAATTGGACAAAAGTGCGCGTACACGCGATTGGCCTATGTACGTGTATATCAGGGGTGCGCGGACACTTACACACGCAAGTACGTCAGCGCACCTGTATCCCGGTGTGCGCGGGAATTTCCACACGCTATTGGACTGGGTACTGGATTTCAGGGGTGCGCGGGTCACACGCTCGCCTACAACACGCGCAACGCATTAATTTGCGCGCTAACAAAATAACAAGCTCAGACCCAGGATGAACATACCGTTCCTAGCAGCAGTGGGCATGGCCTACCAAAGGAGGAGGAGGAGGATAGTCAGGGCCAGAATATTCACACCCAGAACCAGCCTTTTCGGGATGCCTGATGACCAGGTGCATGGGAGGTACAGGTTTCCACCACACATCATACTGGACCTGGTGAGTGAGTGGGAGGATGACCTCACATCACCCACCCTGTGCTCCCAAGCACTCAGCCCCCTGGAGAAGGTCCTCAATGTACTGCACTTCTTAGCCACTGGATCATTTCAGCGGACAAGTGCCATTGTGGGTGGTGTATCACAGGCCACCCAGTCACGCTGCCTACACCAGGTCTTGAACATCATCACTGCACGCCCATCAGTCCGCAGGCACATATACCTGCCCAGAACCCCTGCAGAAAGGCATGCTGCCGCCCTGGATTTTTACGCTGTGGAACGATTCCCCAAAGTGCTAGGTGCCATCGACTGCACCCATGTGGCTCTACGTCCCCCCAGGGCATCTGAGCACATCTATAGGAACCGCAAGCACTGGCATTCCATCAACGTGCAGGTAGTATGTAATGCCAAGGGAATCATCACCTCAGTATATGCCAACTATCCCGGGTCAACCCACGACAGCTTCATTTACCGAATGTCCACCCTAAGCCGGGACCTAGAAGCTGGGCGGCATGGCGATACATGGCTGCTTGGTGAGTATGAATGCCACTGCACATGCATGCATGTCAGATACTGAGCAAGGTCACAACCCCACCAATGATACCAATCACCACCTCCACAGGGGACAGTGCCTACCCTCTCAGCCCCCACATGATGACGCCAATTCGGAACCCCACCACGCCACCCCAGGTAAGATATAACGCAGCCCACATTACAACCTGGGGCATAGTGGAGCGCACATTCGGAGTGCTGAAGTCACGCTTTCGCTCCCTTGACCGTTCTGGCGGGCAGCTGTTGTACGCTCCCCCAGTAGTGTGCAGGATCATAGTGGCAGCATGTGTCCTGCACAACGTTGCAACACGCCGGGGCCTGGCCGTGGACATGGTGGTGCCCCCCATCCCCAACCACATGCACAGCCGCTGCGCATGGGAGGGGAAAGGGCACGGGGGAGGCAGCCCGTACACAGCTAGTGGCTAATTACTTCACATAGAAATCACACCCCTGTGGAGTGCACACTGCCCTGGCACATTCCATCTGACAATCAATGATGACTCAACCTGACACTGATCCTGAATGTCTGGAGAATGAACCGTGAAAACCATATCAGCCTGAGATTGTTCACCTGGAAGTGTCACAATGTGTGCATCCCTACCCACACAGACACCACCAATGCAGTTTTGTGAAGTTACACATTCAAGCAGCTAAAATGAATACCCACTTGCAAAATGCAACAAGAGGACAGTGCCATGTCAGCCAACCCAACCCTAGCACCGCCACACGACACACCGTGCCATGTCATGCTATTTGCAGGTAAACAAAGTAATCCCCACAACATGACACTAGTGTCACAATGTACAGTGTCCCTATTAGAAACTTGCAACACCTGAAATGCTCACAGTAATGCCGGACCAACAACAAACTTGAGCACGTACTACCATTAACATGACATCACTAATGTTAAATATTAGTAGTCTCACCACCTGGAAATGCCTGCACTCCCACCACTACCAACTGTGCAGTGTTGGCGCCATGTAGAGTTGTAGGTGCACTGCTGCCAACATGGACCACATCTCCAGACTAGAGGTCCTTGTGTAGACATGAGGAAGGGACCTGCAAATTGGGAGGTAGACACAGAAGATGAGTTACACATCAATGCAACATGCAGTGTACAACACAACATCAATATGCACTAGGAATGTATACACAGTATTGACTACAGACTGCCCACACAGCTCATGGGAGTCCAACGTCACTGTGTAATTCACTGTCACTTGGGCACACCCTTTGCAAGCCCATGGAAACGGGAAGCAGGAGGGGTGTGTGTGACTCAAACCCAAGCATCTGAACCAAATACATTACAAGCCTGCATGTGCCCAGCCACAATGCAGCGTATGCCCACAGGAACCACGGAAGCCAACAAATCGTCCCAAAAAAATTGGGAATAAAATAAATAAAAATAAAAATAAAAATAAAAATAAAAAAAATCAAAAATGGCCATTGAAGGGCCCGGGGGGGTTGGGGAGGCCACCCAGGAGGTCCGAGGACAGGATGCACACCAGAACCCACCTGCGTGGATCCTGGGGAAAAAAAAACACCTCCATGGGCTCATGGCCCACACGGCTACCCTATTGTGGGAGCATCACTGCTGTCGCTATTATCACCCTGTGCAGCTGCATCCGGAGGTGGTTGCACTATGGGAGGCAGCCCACGCAAGGCCATAGTCTGCTCCTCCATGGCTGCAAGCATGCGGGTGTGGTAGGTCTGGTTCTGGAGGATGAGTGTGCGGAGGTCCCCATGCAACAACTCACGGGATGCCCGGACCTCCGCCCTCGTTGCCTGCATCTCAGCTGAGAGCGTACGGGTGAGACGCTCCAGCTGCTGTTCTGTCCTTTGGTGTGTTGAAGCCTCAAGCTCAACAGGAGTCGTCCTGAGGTGAAGGAGCTCCTGCCTCAGGGCTTCCCTGTGGCCCTGGGGCTCAATGGAGATGGCCTCCTGCAGAGTCGCCAGTGCCGCCCGCCTGTCCCTGTTGGACCCCAACATGTCCTCCCTGTGTGACTGGCAGATGGAGTCGGTTGCCTGCTCTAGTCGCTCCATCAGCCTTTCAGGGGGGGCAATGGAAGTGGCCACCCTATCCATGGCCTGAGCCATCATCTCGGATGATGCTCCCTGTTGGGTTGCCATACCGTAAATGGATTGCTCCCATGCGGTATTGCCAGGTGGCGTACGGCCACCACGTCGGCGGGCACCACACCTGTCTGGGGCAAGGCGAACTGCGCCTTGCTGTGCCGGCACTGCCTGAGGCTGCAGGACTGCATTCCCCCTCTGATCTGCTGGCCCAGGAACAGGATCAGATGTCGCGGAGTGTGACCCTGCATCCGTAACCACCAAAGGCGTAGCTGCCAACACTGACATCCCCATTGAGGGTTCTGACCCTGGTGCAGGTGGGTGGGACAGAACAGAATCCCTCCCTGGAACACTCACCTGCGACGGCACGTAGGTCTCATCCGAATTAACACCTGAGTACAGCTCGGGGGAGGTGCAGCCAGAGACACCCCTTGAGAGTACGACCTGCAGCACTTGTGGGTTCTCACCCACCACCACACCACGTCCCTCACTGGTGGTTGGTCGGCCCTCGGACCCCTCCTGGGTCTGCACCATCTCCACAACCCCAGCAGTATCAGGTGCGTCTTCCCCTGCAAAGACATAAAAACAAAGAAATGGAAACAGGCATTAGCACCATGGCACACAATGAGGGCTGAGAAGCAAGAGAACCAGTACTTGTTTGACACATGTCCCACATGACTAAAACCCTCCCATGCATGCACCCTCACTGCGTATGAAGGGCAGGCAAATGGCACACACTGATGACACCAAGATGGAAGATGAACACATTATCTGCATGCTGCCTGGCAGTGGCATCACACATTGGCCTGTGATTGCCAGGTGAAACACACATGCCATCACACAGATGGCATGTACCATTGCTATTGAGTGAAGATGGAGAGGAGGGCAGCACCTATTCATTCAGTCCAGTTCCCGCATGTAATAGCTTTTCTAATTCAAACAGGTCAGATTCTTCACCTGGAGCTGCCAGTCCGAAATGGTGCAATTGCACAGGGACATGTTTGAACAAATGATATCCAGGTAACGAAGTCACTCCACTTTACCATAGCCATGTCAGACATGTGACTAGAGGACTGCGACATGCCTAGTAAAAGTGGTGGAATGCAAACAATCTGACTAAATGAACATTGAAAAATTAAGCAACAATGTTGTGGCAAGGTAACACTTCAAGGGCAACTGGTGTGCAGTTGGGCTAGATGTCTACTGTTGGCAGAAGGGATACTGCTATGGCCAAATGCAGCTGCGCAGGATGTATTGCATGAAGCACATGGCTGACCCATACGACTCAGGCGCACATACTCTCACCTGGCACACAAACAGAAGCCCTCACACACACCATGCACATGGATGACACACACATGCATGTGCACTCACCAGACAATGCCTCGTAATCAGCCAAATCTCCCACGCCTTGGATCTGTTCCTCCGTGACGTAGGTCCCAGCGACTGACTCATGTGGAGTGAGTTCCATGTCTACTACTGGAGACCCACCTCCAGTCACTAGAGTTGCGGCATGACTTGAGGCCAGCTTACTCTTTGCCCTGCGCTTTAGGTCATTCCAGCGCTTATAGCAATCATTGGCTGTGCGCCTCACGATTCCAAGGGCACTTACGATGTCCGCAACGGTCTGCCAGTGTGCCTGGCATTGTGCAGGTGTGGTCTTGGATCCTGCAACAATGACCATCTCGTTGTCATGTGCGGACACATACTCGACAAGTGCATTCAGTTCGTCATCCGTGAAGCTGGGCTTCCTGGACGGGCCGGACTGTGTAGCCGTGTCTGGGGCATCAGCCTGTGCCGGACGAGCACTCTTCCTCTTCCGCTTGGAAGGTGGTGGTGATCCCGAGTGTCCTGCGCCGCTCTGGACACTAGGGGCAGGAGCCCTGGTGGACTCTGTATCAGGAGTGTGGGATTGCACACTCAGCATGGGAGTTGGTGCAGGCATTGGCTCTAGTGTGATGGTGTCAGGGGGAATGTCAGCAGCATGGACTAGGACGGACACTGTCCGGGCTGGGTGTGTGAGGACTGGGGTGGATGGAGCTGCATCTGCCCCTGCAGCCTCTCCGCCCTGCCTACTTGGTGCAGCAGATGACCTTGCTGCCCCAGATGCACGTGGCATGGTGACATCAACGTGCACCAGCGCACGTGTCATAGGCCTGCTGACCTGGAAGTCAGCCATGGAGTCAGCCAGGTCTGGTGCCACAATGGGCTGGTCCAACAAGGGCTGAGCATGGATGGTGTCAGCCACATCAGCCTCAACGGGAGGGGGGGGGATTATGGGTGCTCTTGACTGGTCCTCCACACATGGGGGGACAGGCTCACCCTGCAAGTAACGACCACGTCCCCTACCGGATCCACCACGGCCACCACTTGTGGCTCTTCCACCTTTGCCACCCTTACAGAATCCTCGCCTCCCAGCCATGGCACTGATGTTAATGTGCGTATGGGAGTGGCTGTAAAATATTGTCCTGGGCAATTGGGGGTCAAAGGGGTTGGGTACCAGATGGTAATTGTACCCTAGTGCTCTTGCAAGGCTGATTGTAACCCCTGGGGAAAGATGACGGGTCACGCTATGCACAGGAGCCCCAAAAAAGGGAGATGACGTGCACGCAACCCCTCCTAGACCACGTGTGCAGAAAGAAAAACCTGCACTACGCTGTGGCACCCAGTAACACAAGAATGAACGTATGCGTGTCACACGCAGCCTAGAATGACCTCTGAAGGGGTAGGCTACACACGGGGCAAGCACAGATGTTAGATACGTGCGTGACTCACCGTCTGCCAGGTAAAAGAGCGTGAAAAAGGAGCGCGTTTGGTTGGCAACACCCCCGCCAAAAGAAGATTTGTACGCTGTCTGAGGAGACAGGACAACAGTAGAAGGGAGCACTGTTTGAGGGAACAGGCCCAGGTAAACCAGTAAAAGAGAAAAAAGAGAAAAAGCTGTCAGAGGTAACAGGGAATACGAACTTGAAACGCCGTGAAGTAAATCGCGTGTGAAACGACAAGAAGTACAGAATTCACCCACTCGCTCTCCACGAAAAGCACGTACAAGGAAATGGTGTTCTACGCGTACCTTTTATAGAGGCCCACACGTCCAGCGTCACTTACGCGGCGTGTACGCGCTAGGGCCATTTCCACCAATTACACGCTTTGTCACTTATGCGTGTAGGGCCATTTCCACCAATTACACGCTTTGTCAGTTATGCGTGTAGGGCCACCACCAATTACACGCTTTGTCACTTCTGCGTGGAGGGCCATTTCCACCAATCACACGCGATGACACTCTGACATGCAGTCTTTCCACGTGTGCTCTGTCATCACGTGCTGTGTGGGAAACACCCGTGCGGGTCACGTCACTGACGCGCTTACGCGCTGAGGGCCTTTGGTCCAATAGAATTGCGTATGCGTGCTGACGCGCTTACGCGCTAAGGGCCTTTCCTCGGTTTTCACGCTGACGTGCAGGATTTTCACGTGCCAAATCACTCCGTACCAAGCTGGCCACGCGTAAGCACACGGAAGACCACGCTCCTGCCCAGAAGGCCAAACTACTGCCCCCCAGAGCCCCGAGCACGCTCCCACCTGCCATCTGCTGCTGCCTGACTGCCTGCTGCCCACGTGCACTGCCATTTGCTGCCTGCACATCAGCCAGGGGTGCTGTTGCTGTGACCACCCCTGCTGGAACCGAAGACTCCCGACTGGAATTCCATCGCTCCACAGCCCAGCCCCAGGACCCAGTTGCCCACCCACTCCTGCCTCTGGGGTTGTCATGTCGGGGCAAACACCATCTGTGACCACTGACAACCCCCAGCCAGAGAGGCAGAGGGGCACCAGCTTCAGTGCCACCGAAGTTGGTGTCCTGGTGGAGCAAGTCCTGGGGCAGTATGATGCCCTCTTCGGAAGTTCCCGCGCCGACAAGGAAGGACGGACTCGGATCTGGACTGACATCGTCACTGCCATCAACGCGGAGGGGGTGGCAGTCCGGGACTTACAACATGTCAGGAAGCGCTGGGAGGACTTCAGGTCCAGGACCCTGAACAAGGCCCGGCGCCTCTTGAAGGCAGCGGATGCCAAGGGGCGCCGGGGCCACTTGTCGGAAGAACAGATGGGGGTCCTGGAACGCATATCCCCAGCGCTCCACGTCCAGGTCCTAGAGAAGCAGACCCGTCTGGAGTCGAGCGGTGAGTGCACATGCATCCTGATTGTGAGCAGTGCGTGTGGTGATTATTCGGTATTGTGCAGGTTGCACATCTGTTTGTATGGGGTCGAGTATGGGTGGGGGTGTACAGGGCCGTGGGGCTGACACATGCGAGGGCAGTAATGTGTGAGACAGGGATGGTGCTTGTGTGTGTGGGCTTGCATGGCAAATGCAGTTGTGCGTGCACACATGTTTGGATGAATGTGTATGTAAGTAGACATGTCCGTGATGTCAGGCATGTATGTTGTTTTCGGCTGCATGTATGAGCACTGTGTACATGTGCATGTGTGTGTATTTGACAAGGGTGCAACAGTGATGCAACATGGATGCATGTGACAGCGGTATGTGGAAGCCTGATTGGCAGATGTGACATGGAGGCCCGTCTGAACAGTGCGACACTTGGCAGAGGTGTAGACATGCATGCAAGTGTGGTGGTGTGTGTACATGTGTGGTGCACTTCCTGTGTTGCATGCGATGTCTGGCTCCCCTTTGGCTGCTCATGCTGTTGTATGTGTATGGATGGTGGTGGCAGTTGCGATATGGCTGTGGTATGGCTCATGTGTGCGAGTTGCAATGACATGTGTGTTGGGGATTGTGATGACATGTCTGAGGTTTGCCAATGCCACTCATGTGCAACTGTCATGCGTGTATGTGTCCATTGTACAGTGCCCTGATGCCTGTGTTTTGTTTCTCCCTGTCTGCAGCGTCAACTGATGAAGAGGGCGGAGAAGGTGCTGTGGAGCACAGCGGCGGGGATCCGACCGCCAGCCGGAGACGCAAGGCCCGGCTCCCCTCCCGTGTTGTCATCTCGTCGGGGAGTGAGGAGTCCGGTGCCGCGTCCCAGGCCGCAGCTGCCGGGGGGAGGTCCAAGAGGCGGAGGTTGCAGTTGGACTCCTCGGCAGCAGAAGGGGCAGCTGGGACCCCACAGGGCCCAACAGGGGAAGATGGCACGGAGTCATCCAGGTTGGTGGGGGGTTTGGTGGAGGAGGAGGCAGTGCAAGCACCAGAGACGGGGTCTGGAGGTGGGGATCCCACTGGTGCTAGTGGTGCAGTGCAGGACCGGGGACAGGAGGCAGCACAGGCCGCCGCGGAGGTGCCTGTGTGCAATCCTGTCCCCGATCCTGTCCCTGCATCATCTTGCACCAGCAGGGATGCCTACGTCCAGACCCGTTTTCAGGCAGGGGATGAGCTGACGTCAACTGGCCTTCCTCTGCCTGCGGACGTGGCCATCCAGGTCCGGGTTGAGCCTGTCCTGGCTGGTGTGGCGTTGCGTCAACGGGCCATGCGAGGTGACCTGCAGTCTTTTCATGGAGAGACTGCACGTCATCTCGAATGGCTCGTTGACCACGTCAGCCTGCTGGGACAGGTCACCCAGGCCGGATTCCGCTGTCTGATGGGGCTTGCTTCGACCCCCTCCTCAACTGGCGCCCCTACGCGCCAGTCGTCCTCTGTGCCATCTTCCCACCCATCAGTCACCTGGGTGCCCTGTGGAGCTGCCTCTGACGGTGCGGCCAGGCTGGTGGAGGAGGCATCCCTGCCACAGTCGGGAGTCAGAGGTCCAGCAGGGGTGGCCACATCAACAACTGCACCCCAGCCGGCGGAGGATGTGCAGGCAGCAGGAGGCAGTGCACGGGCAGAGGCAGAGCAGCAGCAGCAGCAACATGGTGGGAGACATGAAGGCTCGGGGCTTTCGACATCGGAGGGGCAGGCATCGGCCGGAGGGCAGGGGGACCCAGGACAGAGAGTGTCTTCCGTGTGGCAGCGGTTGGGCCACGCCATAGGTGCGGAGCGGCGGCGGGCGGAAGAGGCGCAGCTCACAATGGTCAGGGCGGAGAACTCCATGCGGAGGGCCCTGAGGCGGGCAGAGTGCCTCGAGGCAATCCGCAGGGGGTTGGAGGAGGACACAGCGTCGTCCCTGCGGACCCTCGGGGCCATGGAACTGGACTGCCTCCGGGACATCGAACAGGAGTTCGATGATGCCCTGGCCCGGGACACCACGGAGTGAGCCGCTGGACTTGCCCGCCGCCTTTGTATATAGTTCTTTAGTTTTAGGTTTCCTTTCTTTCTTATTATGATTTGGAGTCGACGGACACTGCTCCACTTTTTGTATATAGTTGATTTTTAGGTAGGTTTTTTAGTAGGTTTCCTTTGTTCAGTTGGGCTCATGGACCCTTGGTAGTTTTGTACATAGTTCTTTATTGCATGGAGATTTTTTTACATTTGACTTTGGACAAAATTGTTTTGGATTCGGATTTCCAGTTTTGTGTTTTTATACGGACATGCAGCTTTTTTTTCTCATTCACATTGTAGTTTGTTTTCTTTCTTTAGCATTCTTTATTTTTTTCAATACAATTTTGTTTCCATACGTCACTGTGTGGTATCATCTCATTGGTTTCATGCATGTCATGTTGGGTGTTTTCCCATTCAATTGCAACCATTGTGTGTGACGGACATGGGTTCATTAGCTTCATGAACATTGGGGGTGTAACATATGATTTCCATTTCCATGTGGGTGAATGGGTTACTTGGTAGGGCTTTTTGGCTGTGGAGGCTGACCATTACGCACATGATTGGGGATTGTGAGGACCTGGTGAGGGCTGCCCATGGTGGCAGTGGGGTGGGGGTGGTGGTAGACATGAGTGGGGGCCTGGTGGAGGGTGGCCCTGGTGGCAGGGGGGTGGGGGTGGTGGGAGACATGAGTGGGGGCCTGGTGGAGGCTGCCCCTGCACTGCTGGGGGGTGGGGGTGGTGGGAGACATGAGTTGGGGCCTGGTGGAGGCTGCCCCTGCACTGCTGGGGGGTGGGGGTGGTGGGAGACATGAGTGGGGGCCTGGTGGAGGCTGCCCCATGTGGCTGGGGGTGGTGGTAGACATGAGTGGTGGCCTGGTGGAGGGTGGCCATGGTGGCAGGGGGGTGGGGGTGGTGGGAGACATGGGTGGGGGCCTGGCGGAGGCTGCCCCTGGTGGCTGGGGGGTGGGGGTGGTGGGAGACATGAGTGGGGGCCTGGTGGAGGCTGCCCCTGCACTGCTGGGGGGTGGGGGTGGTGGGAGACATGGGTGGGGGCCTGGTGGAGGCTGCCCCTGGTGGCTGGGGGGTGGGGGTGGTGGGAAACATGAGTGGGGGCCTGGTGGAGGCTGTCCCTGGTGACTGGGGGGTGGGGGTGGGGGCCTGGTGGAGGCTGCCCCTGGTGGCTGGGGGGTGGGGGTGGTGGGAGACATGGGTGGGGGCCTGGTGGAGGCTGCCCCTGGTGGCTGGGGGGTGGGGGTTGTGGGAGACATGGGTGGGGGCCTGGTGGAGGATGCCCCTGCACTGCTGGGGGGTGGGGGTGGTGGGAGACATGGGTGGGGGCCTGGTGGAGGCTGCCCCTGGGGGGTGGGGGTGGTGGTAGACATGAGTGGGGGCCTGGTGGAGGCTGCCCCTGCACTGCTGGGGGGTGGGGGGGTGGTAGACATGAGTGGGGGCCTGGTGGAGGCTGCCCCTGCACTGCTGGAGGGTGGGGGTGGTGGTGGACATGAGTGGGGGCCTGGTGGAGGCTGCCCCTGCACTGCTGGGGGGTGGGGGTGGTGGTAGACATGAGTGGGGGCCTGGTGGAGGCTGCCCCTGCACTGCTGGGGTGTGGGGGTGGTGGGAGACATGAGTGGGGGCCTGGTGGAGGCTGCCCCTGCACTGCTGGGGGGTGGGGGTGGTGGTAGACATGAGTGGGGGCCTGGTGGAGGCTGCCCCTGGTGGCTGGGGGTGGTGGGAGACATGAGTGGGGGCCTGGTGGAGGCTGCCCCTGGTGACTGGGGGGTGGGGGTGGTGGGAGACATGGGTGGGGGCCTGGTGGAGGCTGCCCCTGGTGGCTGGGGGGTGGGGGTGGTGGGAGACATGAGTGGGTGCCTGGTGGAGGGTGACCCTGGATGCTGGGGGGTGGGGGTGCAGGGGGACATGAGTGGGGGCCTGGTGGAGGGTGGCCATGGTGGCAGGGGGGTGGGGGTGGTGGGAGACATGAGTGGGGGCCTGGTGGCGGCTGCCCCTGCACTGCTGGGGGGTGGGGGTGGTGGGAGACATGAGTGGGGGCCTGGTGGAGGCTGCCCCTGCACTGCTGGGGGGTGGGGGTGGTGGGAGACATGAGTGGGGGCCTGCTGGAGGCTGCCCCTGTTGGCTCGGGGGTGGGGGTGGTGGGAGACATGAGTGGGGGCATGGTGGAGGCTGCCCCTGGTGGCTGGGGGGTGGGGGGTGGTAGACATGAGTGGGGGCCTGGTGGAGGCTGCCCAAGCACTGCTGGGGGGTGGGGGTGGTGGGAGACATGAGTTGGGGCCTGGTGGAGGCTGCCCCTGCACTGCTGGGGGGTGGGGGTGGTGGGAGACATGAGTGGGGGCCTGGTGGAGGCTGCGCCATGTGGCTGGGGGTGGTGGTAGGCATGAGTGGTGGCCTGGCGGAGGCTGCCCCTGGTGGCTGGGGGGTGGGGTGGTGGGAGACATGAGTGGGGGCCTGGTGGAGGCTGCCCCTGCACTGCTGGGGGGTGGGGGTGGTGGGAGACATGGGTGGGGGCCTGGTGGAGGCTGCCCCTGGTGGCTGGGGGGTGGGGGTGGTGGGAAACATGAGTGGGGGCCTGGTGGAGGCTGTCCCTGGTGACTGGGGGGTGGGGGTGGTGCGAGACATGGGTGGGGGCCTGGTGGAGGCTGCCCCTGGTGGCTGGGGGGTGGGGGTGGTGGGAGACATTGTTGGGGGCCTGGTGGAGGCTGCCCCTGGTGGCTGGGGGGTGGGGGTTGTGGGAGACATGGGTGGGGGCCTGGTGGAGGATGCCCCTGCACTGCTGGGGGGTGGGGGTGGTGGGAGACATGGGTGGGGGCCTGGTGGAGGCTGCCCCTGGTGGCTGGGGGGTGGGGGTGGTGGTAGACATGAGTGGGGGCCTGGTGGAGGCTGCCCCTGCATTGCTGGGGGGTGGGGGGTGGTAGACATGAGTGGGGGCCTGGTGGAGGCTGCCCCTGCACTGCTGGGGGGTGGGGGTGGTGGTAGACATGAGTGGGGGCCTGGTGGAGGCTGCCCCTGCACTGCTGGGGGGTGGGGGTGGTGGTAGACATGAGTGGGGGCCTGGTGGAGGCTGCCCCTGCACTGCTGGGGTGTGGGGGTGGTGGGAGACATGAGTGGGGGCCTGGTGGAGGCTGCCCCTGCACTGCTGGGGGGTGGGGGTGGTGGTAGACATGAGTGGGGGCCTGGTGGAGGCTGCCCCTGGTGGCTGGGGGTGGTGGGAGACATGAGTGGGGGCCTGGTGGAGGCTGCCCCTGGTGACTGGGGGGTGGGGGTGGTGGGAGACATGGGTGGGGGCCTGGTGGAGGCTGCCCCTGGTGGCTGGGGGGTGGGGGTGGTGGGAGACATGAGTGGATGCCTGGTGGAGGGTGACCCTGGATGCTGGGGGGTGGGGGTGCAGGGGGACATGAGTGGGGGCCTAGTGGAGGGTGGCCATGGTGGCAGGGGGGTGGGGGTGGTGGGAGACATGAGTGGGGGCCTGGTGGAGGCTGCCCCTGCACTGCTGGGGGGTAGGGGTGGTGGGAGACATGAGTGGGGGCCTGGTGGAGGCTGCCCCTGCACTGCTGGGGGGTGGGGGTAGTGGGAGACATGAGTGGGGGCCTGCTGGAGGCTGCCCCTGTTGGCTGGGGGGTGGGGGTGGTGGGAGACATGAGTGGGGGCCTGGTGGAGGATGCCCATGGTGGCAGGGGGGTGGGGGTGGTGGGAGACATGAGTGGGGGCCTGGTGGAGGCTGCCCCTGGTGGCTGGGGGGTGGGGGTGGTGGGAGACATGGGTGGGGGCCTGGTGGAGGATGCCCCTGCACTGCTGGGGGGTGGGGGTGGTGGGAGACATGAGTGGGGGCATGGTGGAGGCTGCCCCTGGTGGCTGGGGGGTGGGGGGGTGGTAGACATGAGTGGGGGCCTGGTGGAGGCTGCCCCTGCACTGCTGGGGGGTGGGGTGGTGGTAGACATGAGTGGGGGCCTGGTGGAGGCTGCCCCTGCACTGCTGGGTGGTGGGGGTGGTGGGAGACATGAGTGGGGGCCTGGTGGAAGCTGCCCCTGCACTGCTGGGGGGTGGGGGTGGTGGTAGACATGAGTGGGGGCCTGGTGGAGGCTGCCCCTGGTGGCTGGGAGGTGGGGGTGGTGGGAGACATGAGTGGAGGCCTGGTGGAGGCTGCCCCTGGTGACTGGGGGGTGGGGGTGGTGGGAGACATGGGTGGGGGCCTGGTGGAGGCTGCCCCTGGTGGCTGGGGGGTGGGGGTGGTGGGAGACATGAGTGGGTGCCTGGTGGAGGGTGACCCTGGATGCTGGGGGGTGGGGGTGCAGGGGGACATGAGTGGGGGCCTGGTGGAGGGTGGCCATGGTGGCTAGAGGGTGGGGGTGGTGGGAGACATGAGTGGGGGCCTGGTGGAGGCTGCTCCTGCACTGCTGGGGGTGGGGGTGGTGGGAGACATGAGTGGGGGCCTGGTGGAGGCTGCCCCTGCACTGCTGGGGGGTGGGGGTGGTGGGAGTCATGAGTGGGGCCCTCCTGGAGGCTGCCCCTGGTGGCTGGGGGTGGGGGTGGTGGGAGACATGAGTGGGGGCCTGGTGGAGGATGCCCATGGTGGCAGGGGTGTGGGGGTGGTGGGAGACATGAGTTGGGGCCTGGTGGAGGCTGCCCCTGGTGGCTGGGGGGTGGGGGTGGTGGGAGACATGGGTGGGGGCCTGGTGGAGGATGCCCCTGCACTGCTGGGGGGTGGGGGTGGTGGGAGACATGAGTGGGGGCCTGGTGGAGGCTGCCCCTGGTGGCTGGGGGGTGGGGGTGGTGGTAGACATGAGTGGGGGCCTGGTGGAGGCTGCCCCTGCACTGCTGGGGGGTGGGGTGGTGGTAGACATGAGTGGGGGCCAGGTGGAGGCTACCCCTGCACTGCTGGGGGGTGGGGGTGGTGGGAGACATGAGTGGGGGCCTGGTGGAGGCTGCCCCTGCACTGCTGGGGGGTGGGGGTGGTGGGAGACATGCGTGGGGGCCTAGTGGAGGCTGCCCCTGCACTGCTGGGGGGTGGGGGTGGTGGGAGACATGAGTGGGGGCCTGGTGGAGGCTGCCCCTGCACTGCTGGGGGGTGGGGGTGGTGGGAGACATGAGTGGGGGCCTGGTTTAGGCTGCCCCTGCACTGCTGGGGGGTGGGGGTGGTGGTAGACATGAGTGGGGGCCTGGTGGAGGCTGCCCCTGGTGGCTGGGGGGTGGGGGGAGACATGAGTGGGGACCTGGTGGAGGCTGCCCCTGGTGACTGGGGGGTGGGGGTGGTGGGAGACATGGGTGGGGGCCTGGTGGAGGCTGCCCCTGGTGGCTGGGGGGTGGGGGTGGTGGGAGACATGAGTGGGTGCCTGGTGGAGGGTGACCCTGGATGCTGGGGGGTGGGGGAGCAGGGGGACATGAGTGGGGGCCTGGTGGAGGGTGGCCATGGTGGCAGGGGGGTGGGGGTGGTGGGAGACATGAGTGGGGGCCTGGTGGAGGCTGCCCCTGCACTGCTGGGGGGTGGGGGTGGTGGGAGACATGAGTGGGGCCTGGTGGAGGCTGCCCCAGGTGGCTGGGGGGTGGGGGTGGTGGTAGACATGAGTGGTGGTCTGGTGGAGGGTGGCCATGGTGGCAGGGGGGTGGGGGTGGTGGGAGACATGGGTGGGGGGCTGGTGGAGGCTGCCCCTGGTGGCTGGGGGGTGGGGGTGGTGGGAGACATGAGTGGGGGCCTGGTGGAGGCTGCCCCTGCACTGCTGGGGGGTGGGGGTTGTGGGAGACATGAGTGGGGGCCTGCTGGAGGCTGCCCCTGGTGGCTGGGGGGTGGGGGTGGTGGGAGACATGAGTGGGGGCCTGGTGGAGGATGCCCATGGTGGCAGGGGGGTGGGGGTGGTGGGAGACATGAGTGGGGGCCTGGTGGAGGCTGCCCCTGGTGGCTGGGGGGTGGGGGTGGTGGGAGACATGGGTGGGGGCCTGGTGGAGGATGCCCCTGCACTGCTGGGGGGTGGGGGTGGTGGGAGACATGAGTGGGGGCCTGGTGGAGGCTGCCCCTGGTGACTGGGGGGTGGGGGTGGTGGGAGACATGGGTGGGGGCCTGGTGGAGGCTGCCCCTGGTGGCTGGGGGGTGGGGGTGGTGGGAGACATGAGTGGGTGCCTGGTGGAGGGTGACCCTGGATGCTGGGGGGTGGGGGTGCAGGGGGACATGAGTGGGGGCCTGGTGGAGGGTGGCCATGGTGGCAGGGGGGTGGGGGTGGTGGGAGACATGAGTGGGGGCCTGGTGGAGGCTGCCCCTGCACTGCTGGGGGGTGGGGGTGGTGGGAGACATGAGTGGGGGCCTGGTGGAGGCTGCCCCTGCACTGCTGGGGGGTGGGGGTGGTGGGAGACATGAGTGGGGGCCTGCTGGAGGCTGCCCCTGTTGGCTGGGGGGTGGGGGTGGTGGGAGACATGAGTGGGGGCCTGGTGGAGGATGCCCATGGTGGCAGGGGGGTGGGGGTGGTGGGAGACATGAGTGGGGGCCTTGTGGATGCTGCCCCTGGTGGCTGGGGGGTGGGGGTGGTGGGAGACATGGGTGGGGGCCTGGTGGAGGATGCCCCTGCACTGCTGGGGGGTGGGGGTGGTGGGAGACATGAGTGGGGGCATGGTGGAGGCTGCCCCTGGTGGCTGGGGGTTGGGGGGTGGTAGACATGAGTGGGGGCCTGGTGGAGGCTGCCCCTGCACTGCTGGGGGGTGGGGTGGTGGTAGACATGAGTGGGGGCCTGGTGGAGGCTGCCCCTGCACTGCTGGGGGGTGGGGGTGGTGGGAGACATGAGTGGGGGCCTGGTGGAAGCTGCCCCTGCACTGCTGGGGGGTGGGGGTGGTGGTAGACATGAGTGGGGGCCTGGTGGAGGCTGCCCCTGGTGGCTGGGAGGTGGGGGTGGTGGGAGACATGAGTGGGGGCCTGGTGGAGGCTGCCCCTGGTGACTGGGGGGTGGGGGTGGTGGGAGACATGGGTGGGGGCCTGGTGGAGGCTGCCCCTGGTGGCTGGGGGGTGGGGGTGGTGGGAGACATGAGTGGGTGCCTGGTGGAGGGTGACCCTGGATGCTGGGGGGTGGGGGTGCAGGGGGACATGAGTGGGGGCCTGGTGGAGGGTGGCCATGGTGGCAGGAGGGTGGGGGTGGTGGGAGACATGAGTGGGGGCCTGGTGGAGGCTGCTCCTGCACTGCTAGGGGGTGGGGGTGGTGGGAGACATGAGTGGGGGCCTGGTGGAGGCTGCCCCTGCACTGCTGGGGGGTGGGGGTGGTGGGAGTCATGAGTGGGGGCCTGCCGGAGGCTGCCCCTGGTGGCTGGGGGGTGGGGGTGGTGGGAGACATGAGTGGGGGCCTGGTGGAGGATGCCCATGGTGGCAGGGGTGTGGGGGTGGTGGGAGACATGAGTGGGGGCCTGGTGGAGGCTGCTCCTGGTGGCTGGGGGGTGGGGGTGGTGGGAGACATGGGTGGGGGCCTGGTGGAGGATGCCCCTGCACTGCTGGTGGGTGGGGGTGGTGGGAGACATGAGTGGGGGCCTGGTGGAGTCTGCCCCTGGTGGCTGGGGGGTGGGAGGGTGGTAGACATGAGTGGGGGCCTGGTGGAGGCTGCCCCTGCACTGCTGGGGGGTGGGGGTGGTGGTAGACATGAGTAGGGGCCTGGTGGAGGCTACCCCTGCACTGCTGGGGGGTGGGGGTGGTGGGAGACATGAGTGGGGGCCTGGTGGAGGCTGCCCCTGCACTGCTGGGGGGTGGGGGTGGTGGTAGACATGAGTGGGGGCCTGGTGGAGGCTGCCCCTGGTGGCTGGGGGTGGTGGGAGACATGAGTGGGGGCCTGGTGGAGGCTGCCCCTGGTGACTGGGGGTGGGGGTGGTGGGAGACATGGGTGGGGGCCTGGTGGAGGCTGCCCCTGGTGGCTGGGGGGTGGTGGGAGACATGAGTGGGTGCCTGGTGGAGGGTGACCCTGGATGCTGGGGGTGGGGGTGCAGGGGGACATGAGTGGGGGCCTGGTGGAGGGTGGCCATGGTGGCAGGGGGGTGGGGGTGGTGGGAGACATGAGTGGGGCCTGGTGGAGGCTGCCCCTGCACTGCTGGGGGGTGGGGGTGGTGGGAGACATGAGTGGGGGCCTAGTGGAGGCTGCCCCTGCACTGCTGGGGGTGGGGGTGGTGGGAGACATGAGTGGGGGCCTGGTGGAGGCTGTCCCTGCACTGCTGGGGGGTGGGGGTGGTGGGAGACATGAGTGGGGGCCTGGTGGAGGCTGCCCCTGCACTGCTGGGGGGTGGGGGTGGTGGGAGACATGAGTGGGGGCCTGGTGGAGGCTGCCCCTGGTGACTGGGGGGTGGGGGTGGTGGGAGACATGGGTGGGGGCCTGGTGGAGGCTGCCCCTGGTGGCTGGGGGGTGGGGGTGGTGGGAGACATGAGTGGGTGCCTGGTGGAGGGTGACCCTGGATGCTGGGGGGTGGGGGTGCAGGGGGACATGAGTGGGGGCCTGGTGGAGGGTGGCCATGGTGGCAGGGGGGTGGGGGTGGTGGGAGACATGAGACGGGGCCTGGTGGAGGCTGCCCCTGCACTGCTGGGGGGTGGGGGTGGTGGGAGACATGAGTGGGGGCCTGGTGGAGGCTGCCCCTGGTGGCTGGGGGGTGGGGGTGGTGGTAGACATGAGTGGTGGCCTGGTGGAGGGTGGCCATGGTGGCAGGGGGGTGGGGGTGGTGGGAGACATGGGTGGGGGGCTGGTGGAGGCTGCCCCTGGTGGCTGGGGGGTGGGGGTGGTGGGAGACATGAGTGGGGGCCTGGTGGAGGCTGCCCCTGCACTGCTGGGGGGTGGGGGTGGTGGGAGACATGAGTGGGGGCCTGCTGGAGGCTGCCCCTGGTGGCTGGGGGGTGGGGGTGGTGGGAGACATGAGTGGGGGCCTGGTGGAGGATGCCCATGGTGGCAGGGGGGTGGGGGTGGTGGGAGACATGAGTGGGGGCCTGGTGGAGGCTGCCCCTGGTGGCTGGGGGGTGGGGGTGGTGGGAGACATGGGTGGGGGCCTGGTGGAGGATGCCCCTGCACTGCTGGGGGGTGGGGGTGGTGGGAGACATGAGTGGGGGCCTGGTGGAGGCTGCCCCTGGTGACTGGGGGGTGGGGGGTGGTGGGAGACATGGGTGGGGGCCTGGTGGAGGCTGCCCCTGGTGGCTGGGGGGTGGGGGTGGTGGGAGACATGAGTGGGTGCCTGGTGGAGGGTGACCCTGGATGCTGGGGGGTGGGGGTGCAGGGGGACATGAGTGGGGGCCTGGTGGAGGGTGGCCATGGTGGCAGGGGGGTGGGGGTGGTGGGAGACATGAGTGGGGGCCTGGTGGAGGCTGCCCCTGGTGGCTGGGGGGGGGGTGGTGGGAGACATGAGTGGGGGCCTGGTGGAGGCTGCCCCTGCACTGCTGTGGGGTGGGGGGGTGGGAGACATGGGTGGGGTCCTGGTGGAGGCTGCCCCTGGTGGCTGGGGGGTGGGGGTGGTGGGAGACATGAGTGGGTGCCTGGTGGAGGGTGACCCTGGATGCTGGGGGTGGGGGTGCAGGGGGACATGAGTGGGGGCCTGGTGGAGGGTGGCCATGGTGGCAGGGGGGTGGGGGTGGTGGGAGACATGAGTGGGGGCCTGGTGGAGGCTGCCCCTGCACTGCTGGGGGGTGGGGGTGGTGGGAGACATGAGTGGGGGCCTGGTGGAGGCTGCCCCTGCACTGCTGGGGGGTGGGGGTAGTGGGAGACATGAGTGGGGGCCTGCTGGAGGCTGCCCCTGTTGGCTGGGGGGTGGGGGTGGTGGGAGACATGAGTGGGGGCCTGGTGGAGGATGCCCATGGTGGCAGGGGGGTGGGGGTGGTGGGAGACATGAGTGGGGGCCTGGTGGAGGCTGCCCCTGGTGGCTGGGGGGTGGGGGTGGTGGGAGACATGGGTGGGGGCCTGGTGGAGGATGCCCCTGCACTGCTGGGGGTGGGGGTGGTGGGAGACATGAGTGGGGGCATGGTGGAGGCTGCCCCTGGTGGCTGGGGGGTGGGGGGGTGGTAGACATGAGTGGGGGCCTGGTGGAGGCTGCCCCTGCACTGCTGGGGGGTGGGGTGGTGGTAGACATGAGTGGGGGCCTGGTGGAGGCTGCCCCTGCACTGCTGGGGGGTGGGGTGGTGGGAGACATGAGTGGGGGCCTGGTGGAAGCTGCCCCTGCACTGCTGGGGGGTGGGGGTGGTGGTAGACATGAGTGGGGGCCTGGTGGAGGCTGCCCCTGGTGGCTGGGAGGTGGGGGTGGTGGGAGACATGAGTGGGGGCCTGGTGGAGGCTGCCCCTGGTGACTGGGGGGTGGGGGTGGTGGGAGACATGGGTGGGGGCCTGGTGGAGGCTGCCCCTGGTGGCTGGGGGGATGGGGGTGGTGGGAGACATGAGTGGGTGCCTGGTGGAGGGTGACCCTGGATGCTGGGGGGTGGGGGTGCAGGGGGACATGAGTGGGGGCCTGGTGGAGGGTGGCCATGGTGGCAGGAGGGTGGGGGTGGTGGGAGACATGAGTGGGGGCCTGGTGGAGGCTGCTCCTGCACTGCTGGGGGTGGGGGTGGTGGGAGACATGAGTGGGGGCCTGGTGGAGGCTGCCCCTGCACTGCTGGGGGGTGGGGGTGGTGGGAGTCATGAGTGGGGGCCTGCCGGAGGCTGCCCCTGGTGGCTGGGGGGTGGGGGTGGTGGGAGACATGAGTGGGGGCCTGGTGGAGGATGCCCATGGTGGCAGGGGTGTGGGGGTGGTGGGAGACATGAGTTGGGGCCTGGTGGAGGCTGCCCCTGGTGGCTGGGGGGTGGGGGTGGTGGGAGACATGGGTGGGGGCCTGGTGGAGGATGCCCCTGCACTGCTGGGGGGTGGGGGTGGTGGGAGACATGAGTGGGGGCCTGGTGGAGGCTGCCCCTGGTGGCTGGGGGGTGAGGGTGGTGGTAGACATGAGTGGGGGCCTGGTGGAGGCTGCCCCTGCACTGCTGGGGGGTGGGGGTGGTGGTAGACATGAGTGGGGGCCAGGTGGAGGCTACCCCTGCACTGCTGGGGGGTGGGGGTGGTGGGAGACATGAGTGGGTGCCTGGTGGAGGGTGACCCTGGTGGCTGGGGGGTGGGAGGGTGGTAGACATGAGTGGGGGCCTGGTGGAGGCTGCCCCTGCACTGCTGGGGGGTGGGGGTGGTGGTAGACATGAGTAGGGGCCTGGTGGAGGCTACCCCTGCACTGCTGGGGGGTGGGGGGTGGTGGGAGACATGAGTGGGGGCCTGGTGGAGGCTGCCCCTGCACTGCTGGGGGGTGGGGGTGGTGGTAGACATGAGTGGGGGCCTGGTGGAGGCTGCCCCTGGTGGCTGGGGGTGGTGGGAGACATGAGTGGGGGCCTGGTGGAGGCTGCCCCTGGTGACTGGGGGTGGGGGTGGTGGGAGACATGGGTGGGGGCCTGGTGGAGGCTGCCCCTGGTGGCTGGGGGGTGGTGGGAGACATGAGTGGGTGCCTGGTGGAGGGTGACCCTGGATGCTGGGGGTGGGGGTGCAGGGGGACATGAGTGGGGGCCTGGTGGAGGGTGGCCATGGTGGCAGGGGGGTGGGGGGTGGTGGGAGACATGAGTGGGGGCCTGGTGGAGGCTGCCCCTGCACTGCTGGGGGGTGGGGGTGGTGGGAGACATGAGTGGGGGCCTAGTGGAGGCTGCCCCTGCACTGCTGGGGGGTGGGGGTGGTGGGAGACATGAGTGGGGGCCTGGTGGAGGCTGTCCCTGCACTGCTGGGGGGTGGGGGTGGTGGGGGACATGAGTGGGGGCCTGGTGGAGGCTGCCCCTGCACTGCTGGGGGGTGGGGGTGGTGGGAGACATGAGTGGGGGCCTGGTGGAGGCTGCCCCTGGTGACTGGGGGGTGGGGGTGGTGGGAGACATGGGTGGGGGCCTGGTGGAGGCTGCCCCTGGTGGCTGGGGGGTGGGGGTGGTGGGAGACATGAGTGGGTGCCTGGTGGAGGGTGACCCTGGATGCTGGGGGGTGGGGGTGCAGGGGGACATGAGTGGGGGCCTGGTGGAGGGTGGCCATGGTGGCAGGGGGGTGGGGGTGGTGGGAGACATGAGTGGGGGCCTGGTGGAGGCTGCCCCTGGTGGCTGGGGGGGGGGTGGTGGGAGACATGAGTGGGGGCCTGGTGGAGGCTGCCCCTGCACTGCTGTGGGGTGGGGGGGTGGGAGACATGGGTGGGGTCCTGGTGGGAGGCTGCCCCTGGTGGCTGGGGGGTGGGGGTGGTGGGAGACATGAGTGGGTGCCTGGTGGAGGGTGACCCTGGATGCTGGGGGGTGGGGGTGCAGGGGGACATGAGTGGGGGCCTGGTGGAGGGTGGCCATGGTGGCAGGGGGGTGGGGGTGGTGGGAGACATGAGTGGGGGCCTGGTGGAGGCTGCCCCTGCACTGCTGGGGGGTGGGGGTGGTGGGAGACATGAGTGGGGGCCTGGTGGAGGCTGCCCCTGCACTGCTGGGGGGTGGGGGTAGTGGGAGACATGAGTGGGGGCCTGCTGGAGGCTGCCCCTGTTGGCTGGGGGGTGGGGGTGGTGGGAGACATGAGTGGGGGCCTGGTGGAGGATGCCCATGGTGGCAGGGGGGTGGGGGTGGTGGGAGACATGAGTGGGGGCCTGGTGGAGGCTGCCCCTGGTGGCTGGGGGGTGGGGGTGGTGGGAGACATGGGTGGGGGCCTGGTGGAGGATGCCCCTGCACTGCTGGGGGGTGGGGGTGGTGGGAGACATGAGTGGGGGCATGGTGGAGGCTGCCCCTGGTGGCTGGGGGGTGGGGGGGTGGTAGACATGAGTGGGGGCCTGGTGGAGGCTGCCCCTGCACTGCTGGGGGGTGGGGTGGTGGTAGACATGAGTGGGGGCCTGGTGGAGGCTGCCCCTGCACTGCTGGGGGGTGGGGGTGGTGGGAGACATGAGTGGGGGCCTGGTGGAAGCTGCCCCTGCACTGCTGGGGGGTGGGGGTGGTGGTAGACATGAGTGGGGGCCTGGTGGAGGCTGCCCCTGGTGGCTGGGAGGTGGGGGTGGTGGGAGACATGAGTGGGGGCCTGGTGGAGGCTGCCCCTGGTGACTGGGGGGTGGGGGTGGTGGGAGACATGGGTGGGGGCCTGGTGGAGGCTGCCCCTGGTGGCTGGGGGATGGGGGTGGTGGGAGACATGAGTGGGTGCCTGGTGGAGGGTGACCCTGGATGCTGGGGGGTGGGGGTGCAGGGGGACATGAGTGGGGGCCTGGTGGAGGGTGGCCATGGTGGCAGGAGGGTGGGGGTGGTGGGAGACATGAGTGGGGGCCTGGTGGAGGCTGCTCCTGCACTGCTGGGGGTGGGGGTGGTGGGAGACATGAGTGGGGGCCTGGTGGAGGCTGCCCCTGCACTGCTGGGGGGTGGGGGTGGTGGGAGTCATGAGTGGGGGCCTGCCGGAGGCTGCCCCTGGTGGCTGGGGGGTGGGGGTGGTGGGAGACATGAGTGGGGGCCTGGTGGAGGATGCCCATGGTGGCAGGGGTGTGGGGGTGGTGGGAGACATGAGTTGGGGCCTGGTGGAGGCTGCCCCTGGTGGCTGGGGGGTGGGGGTGGTGGGAGACATGGGTGGGGGCCTGGTGGAGGATGCCCCTGCACTGCTGGGGGGTGGGGGTGGTGGGAGACATGAGTGGGGGCCTGGTGGAGGCTGCCCCTGGTGGCTGGGGGGTGAGGGTGGTGGTAGACATGAGTGGGGGCCTGGTGGAGGCTGCCCCTGCACTGCTGGGGGGTGGGGGTGGTGGTAGACATGAGTGGGGGCCAGGTGGAGGCTACCCCTGCACTGCTGGGGGGTGGGGGTGGTGGGAGACATGAGTGGGGGCCTGGTGGAGGCTGCCCCTGCACTGCTGGGGGGTGGGGGTGGTGGGAGACATGCGTGGGGGCCTAGTGGAGGCTGCCCCTGCACTGCTGGGGGGTGGGGGTGTGGGAGACATGAGTGGGGGCCTGGTGGAGGCTGCCCCTGCACTGCTGGGGGGTGGGGGTGGTGGGAGACATGAGTGGGGGCCTGGTGGAGGCTGCCCCTGCACTGCTGGGGGGTGGGGGTGGTGGTAGACATGAGTGGGGGCCTGGTGGAGGCTGCCCCTGGTGGCTGGGGGGTGGGGGGAGACATGAGTGGGGGCCTGGTGGAGGCTGCCCCTGGTGACTGGGGGGTGGGGGTGGTGGGAGACATGGGTGGGGGCCTGGTGGAGGCTGCCCCTGGTGGCTGGGGGGTGGGGGTGGTGGGAGACATGAGTGGGTGCCTGGTGGAGGGTGACCCTGGATGCTGGGGGGTGGGGGAGCAGGGGGACATGAGTGGGGGCCTGGTGGAGGGTGGCCATGGTGGCAGGGGGGTGGGGGTGGTGGGAGACATGAGTGGGGGCCTGGTGGAGGCTGCCCCTGCACTGCTGGGGGGGTGGGGGTGGTGGGAGACATGAGTGGGGCCTGGTGGAGGCTGCCCCAGGTGGCTGAGGGGTGGGGGTGGTGGTAGACATGAGTGGTGGCCTGGTGGAGGGTGGCCATGGTGGCAGGGGGGTGGGGGTGGTGGGAGACATGGGTGGGGGGCTGGTGGAGGCTGCCCCTGGTGGCTGGGGGGTGGGGGTGGTGGGAGACATGAGTGGGGGCCTGGTGGAGGCTGCCCCTGCACTGCTGGGGGGTGGGGGTGGTGGGAGACATGAGTGGGGGCCTGCTGGAGGCTGCCCCTGGTGGCTGGGGGGTGGGGGTGGTGGGAGACATGAGTGGGGGCCTGGTGGAGGATGCCCATGGTGGCAGGGGGGTGGGGGTGGTGGGAGACATGAGTGGGGGCCTGGTGGAGGCTGCCCCTGGTGGCTGGGGGGTGGGGGTGGTGGGAGACATGGGTGGGGGCCTGGTGGAGGATGCCCCTGCACTGCTGGGGGGTGGGGGTGGTGGGAGACATGAGTGGAGGCCTGGTGGAGGCTGCCCCTGGTGACTGGGGGGTGGGGGTGGTGGGAGACATGGGTGGGGGCCTGGTGGAGGCTGCCCCTGGTGGCTGGGGGGTGGGGGTGGTGGGAGACATGAGTGGGTGCCTGGTGGAGGGTGACCCTGGATGCTGGGGGGTGGGGGTGCAGGGGGACATGAGTGGGGGCCTGGTGGAGGGTGGCCATGGTGGCAGGGGGGTGGGGGTGGTGGGAGACATGAGTGGGGGCCTGGTGGAGGCTGCCCCTGCACTGCTGGGGGGTGGGGGTGGTGGGAGACATGAGTTGGGGCCTGGTGGAGGCTGCCCCTGCACTGCTGGGGGGTGGGGGTGGTGGGAGACATGAGTGGGGGCCTGGTGGAGGCTGCCCCATGTGGCTGGGGGTGGTGGTAGACATGAGTGGTGGCCTGGTGGAGGGTGGCCATGGTGGCAGGGGGGTGGGGGTGGTGGGAGACATGGGTGGGGGCCTGGCGGAGGCTGCCCCTGGTGGCTGGGGGGTGGGGGGTGGTGGGAGGCATGAGTGGGGGCCTGGTGGAGGCTGCCCCTGCACTGCTGGGGGGTGGGGGTGGTGGGGAGACATGGGTGGGGGCCTGGTGGAGGCTGCCCCTGGTGGCTGGGGGGTGGGGGTGGTGGGAAA